>NC_081414.1:290077385-290395719 GCF_030272615.1 Cryptomeria japonica | reverse complement strand
AGGATTTTTAAAGGTGTCAAGGGCACCGTTTGTTTTGAGACTATCAACTGTCAAATCGCCTGTATCGACCATGTCCTGAATGATGTTCTTAAGCCTCATGCAATCATTTGTGTGATGTCCTTTGTTTTGATGAAAATCATAAAAATGTGAGTCATTCCACCAAGGTGGTTTGACCTGGGGTTCAAAGTTGTTTTTGATTAATGAAAAAGTAGGTTTTGAAGGGGCCTCGAAACCCTTTACAAGCAAGATTAAAACAGCAAAGCCATGAGAAACAGAGAGAAACTGAACAAAAGGAAAAAACCAGCAAAAAACCGAGGAAAACCCACAAAAGCCCCTAAAAGCCAGCAAGCCATCCAGGAATCAGATTTTATCCAGGGCTTTAGCCAGGGTGCTGCTAATTTCTTGCAACTCTTTGATGTTGTTGGGAGGGTCCTTTGCCATAGCAGCCACAACTTTCTTGATACTGGCCCTAGTTCTCTTAGCAGTTCTACTCGCCGGGGTAGCATCACCACCACTTCCAGTCTGGACGGTCTCCTCCTCCAGGTCAAGGTCCACAACTAGTTTAGGAGTATGGTCAAAGACCTTGGCAATGTCTTCCAGGTTTTTGGTGACAGCAGAGAGGATACTTGGGATAATTCCCATTAGATTTTTCATCGCTTCTTTTCCCTCTTCCAGCGATTTTACCTTATTCTCCATTTCCTGCTTCCAGTTAGTATGCTCTCTATTTTCATCCTCCCTCTTTTTATCTGAATTTATCCCTTGCTTCTCCAGGTTTTTTAGGGTTTCGTAAGTCCGTCTATCGAAATTCATTCTGGCCTCCGAGAGCTTCTTGAGATTATCCAGGATAAGCCCCTCGCCAGCACTATCCTTAGCCTTGCTATCCCCTTCCTCAGCCAGGTTCTTCTCAGAGCTTTTGTTTGTTTCCTTCTCAGAATTATCTTCGGTTTCCTCATTATCCTTGGGAGTCGTCTCCTCCATCAGATGGCTATTTTCCTTACCAGGGTGATCACTTGGAATAGGGCTATCTTGACCAGGCTCGAAGTCTCCACTTTCTTCCTCGTTGCCCAGTTCCTCTTCCTTCCAGTTGTCTTCTCCATTAGAGTCATCTGTCTCCATGCCACTGCTTTCCTTGACAATGTCCTCAGTTTCCAACCTAGGGGAGCTTTTCCTTTTCTTGCTGGATGATGCCTTCTCCTTGCTAGTATCTCCCTCTTCCATCCTTCTTTTACTAGGGGAGGCAGAAATCCGCTTATTTTCCTGTAGAGCGAGGGTTTTTCAATGCTCATAGATGAGCAGCAGGAGCCCGCAGTGGAGAATCGGGCTGGAAGGGTTCGTCATGTGCTTGTTTAGGGACCTAGAGAGGGATTGAAAAAGGTAGTAGGGCAAAGACACTTTTTTGTCATGTCTGAAATGGTTCAAGAGCATGAAGTGGTAAGTGTGGGCCCTAGAGAAATGACCTTCAACCATAATATACTCCATGATTGCATTCAGGAGCCCCACAACTTCTTGATGTTTGCAGCATCGTAGTAGCCCCCGGTAGCCTTGCCGATTTTGGCCCGCTCTTTCTCTTTTCGCAGGAATAGGGTAACTGCATTGTTGGAAACCTTGAGGTCTCGAAAGAAGTTGAGCCCGGAGTGGGGCATACCAGTTACAATAGAAATAAGCCTAGCATCCAACTTAAATTTAACTCCGTAAAGTTTAAAAGAGCCATTAGACCAGTTTTCAGAAATCTTGGAAACAACTAGGTTAAACCTACCTTTGTCATAGTCCTCAAGCTTTTCCATGAAGCTGGTAAGATAGCCCTTCTCCAGCTTTGCCCAAACTTTAGGCATTGCTTTCTAGGTCGACGTGTTGTCAGGTTCTTCGCGTCTTAGATCTCCTCCCATTTTCGGATGTAGGATGTCGACTCTGTTTCTCTGCAAATTTAGAACTTCTTTCCCTTTGCAACTCAAATTATCACCCTGAGTAACCCACAAAGCGTGCGGAAATTTTTTGGAAATAGTAGGAGATCTGCCGCAGTGCCAGGTAATGATGGCCTTTCCAGTGGGGTGCGAGTGGTGCTTTTTACTTGTCATGATTTAATTATCCTTCTCTCCCTGTATAACGGTCCTTTCTGAGGATCTCTTTAATGTTTAAATTGAGATCATCCTCATGCCAAATCATTTGAACATTAGAATTAACTCCAGCATTCGCTAAATAGTCAGCAACACTATTTTTCTCTTTGTAGGCATGTCATATAATAGTTTCTTTGAAACTGGCAATAATCTCTCTAGCTTTCATGATGATGTTCTTAGTGGACCAAGAAGGCCCCAATTCCCCCTTTAAGCACTTAATAATATTAAGTGAATCCCCCTCAAGCCATATTTTATCATAATTGAGATTTTTGGCTATAATTAAAGTATGCAAGTCAGTGGAGGCTTCAGCAAAATGGCTAGTTTGAATCCCTAGAGGACCAGACACCCCCTTAAGGCAACTTCCGGCAAAATTCCTGATTATGCCCCCATATCCAGCTTTACCTGGATTTCCTTTAGAAGCCCCATTGAACTTGGCCTTAATCCATCCCTATGGGGGGGAACACCAGACAAGACCTTCTCTTCCTTTCTCCTTGCTAGTAGTAGTGGTCGAAAGGTTCCATCTGTCTTTGAAATCCTCTTTAGCAGCAAGTCCCTGACCAATGCCATATAGGCATTCAAAAATACTCCTATAGATTTTGTCTGCAACCACTTCAAGAATAGCCCTTTTATCTTTGAAAATCTTGTTGTTTCGCTCTTTCCATATATTCCACATAACAATTGGCAGAGTAAGTCTCTAGATCTCCACAATTTTAGGATTAGAGTTAGGACAATTCCATTGAAGCCAAGTGTCACCAAGAGAATTTGGGAAGACCCAGCTCAGGTTCCACCTGGTTAGGATGATTTTCCAGATGTCTTGGCTAAAAGAGCATTGATTGAGAATATGGAAAGCTGTCTCTTCTTCCCTGCAACAAAGAGAACACATGCTAGGGAAAATGATGCCTCTTTTATGAAGATTATCCAGGGTTAATATCTTATTTTGGATGAAAATCCAAAAGAAGATGTTGATTTTGGGAACTAAATTCTTATTCCAAAATTTAGCCTAGATGGGAGTGGCTTCCACCGGGACATTATGAATAGCAACAACAGAGGAAACAAAGTATTTCCCGTCCAGATTTTTCCCCCATATTAGTATGTCATCTTTGTTATCTCTAGGGATTTTAGCAGAGAGAGCAATCTGAAGGAGCTCGAGATCTAAGCTTTGCTGGCTAAAGTCAATCCAATCCCCATTTTTCTAGTAATCTCTTACCTTTTCACCATACTTGCATTTGAAGCTATCTTTCCAATCTTTGATGATAGGGATATCCTCCAGAGGTTTATCCAGGATCCATCTATCTTCCCAAAATCTAATTTTCCTCCCATCCCCAAAGTTCCAGGTTCTGCTAGCAGCTGCCCAACCTTTAGCAGATTGCACTGCATTCCAAATGGCAGAACCATCAATAGAGAAAGAATTGTCAAAGAATTCTTCCTCAGAAGGTTGCATATAGAGGTATTTTTTTTTCCAAATAGAGTTCCATTCTCTTTCCTCCCCTTTGAATCTCCAAATTTGTTTGGCTAATAAAGCTTTATTCATGGAGCTAATGCTCCTTAAGCCCAACCCACCTGAGGCCTTAGGGGTACAAATTTTATTCCAAGCTATAAGGGGGATTCTGTTTTTAGCTTCCACTCCCGACCAAAGGAAAATTTTTTGGATTCTTTCAATAGCTTCTACAAACTTTGAGGGGATTTTGAACAAGCTAAGAGCATACACAGGAAGATTTTGGAGAGTGGCTTTGAGCAGAGTGACTTTACCAGCTTGACTAAGAACAACCCCTTTCTAGCCAGCGAGTTTCTTGTTTAGTCTATCAATTAACTTATTCCAGAAGGAATCCTCAGGCTTGAGACAGAGAGGAAGCCCCAAATAGGTAGAAGGAAACTCAGATATGTTACAACCAAGAATCCTGCCAATCCTAATTTGCCTTTGGATCGAGGTGTTGATGAAAAACAGAGAGCTTTTATCCCAATTGATTTTTTGACCAGAGGCCAATTCATAGGTATTCAGAATGATTTTCATGTTTTTGGCTTCCAAGATGGTGGCTTTCCCCATGGTGATAGAATCAACAACAAATTGTTCATGAGAGCAAATAGCATTGGAAGAAGAGGGTTTCAGACTCTTAAGATTGCCTTCTTCCACATTTTTAAGGATGAATCTACCCAGGCATTCAACAAGAATAGTAAACAGGATGGGGGAGATGGGGTCTCCCTGTTTGAGACCTCTGGAGCTTTTGAAGAAATTAGATGGGGAGCCATTGACAATAACAACAGAGGAGGAAGTTCCCATGAGTTGAGAACAGAGCTGGATAACTTTGTCACCAAAACCAAACGATTCCATAATCTTGAGGAGAAACTGCCAGTTCACTCTATCAAAAGCTTTAGCCATGTCTAACTTAAGGAAGAATCCCTGTTTACTCGCCACTTTCAGGGAGTGGATATTTTCATGTATAGAGATAATGGAGTCCAAAATCTATCTTTCGGGGACAAAGCCATTCTGTTGGACAAAAATAATCCTTGGGAGAACATCAAGCAACCTGGAAGTCAAAACCTTGGAAAGGATCTTGTAGATAGAGTTGCACAAGCTGATGGGTCTAAACTTGTTGAGAGAATCAGCTTCGGGTATCTTCGGGATAAGGACAATGAAAGTGGCATTCAGTTCCTTAAGAAGTCTTCTGGAGCTAAAGAATTCCTTAATACCATTGCATATGTCTGCCTCCACAATGTGCTAGAATTTTTGGAAGAAAAACATGGGAAAGCCGTCCGGGCCAGGGGATTTATCACCTTGAAAGGAAAACACCACCTTTCTAATTTCAGGATTAGTGGGAATACGGGATAAGAGGTGATTGTCAGCTTCCGATAAGATAGAAGGAATGGCTTGTAAAAGAGTGTTTTGCTTACTGTGGTCCAGGTTGTCCAGTTCACCCAGCAAGGTACTGAAATGTTTGAGAGCTTCCTTCCTGATGTCGCAATCCTTTGTTATGACACCTTTATTGCAAGTAAGTCTGGATATTCTATTGGCTGCCCTGTGCTTAAGGGTGGTTAAGTGAAAGAAGCGAGTGTTTTTATCGCCTTCCTTCAAGAACAGAGCTCTAGATCTTTGTCTCCAGAAAGTCTCTTCGTTAGAAATGATGGAGTGGTATTTAGATAACAGATCATTTCAGCCATCCTAAGTTTTTCGGTCAACCCCACCTCTTGGATTCTATCCTGAACAAGCTTTAGTTCAACTTTAACTTGAGTTTTGTTCTTGAATATGTCCCCAAAGATCTCCTTGTTCCAGGTTTTAATTTTAGCTTTTATGATGTTGAGCTTTTTAGAAATTCTGAAAAGAACCTTACCCTCCACTTCAGAGTTCCACCATTCAGTAATGCAGGCTTCCAGAGAAGGATGGGAGAGCCAAGCTTTTTCAAATCTGAAAGGGAAGTTTCTCTTAGTCAAAAAAGAGTTGGCAGAAAATGAGATAGGGAAATGGTCTGAACTGATTTTGATAATAGAACCAAGAGAACAGCTATACTTAGAAATCTAGTTAGGAGAAATTAAAGATCTGTCAAGCCTGACTTGAATCAAATCAGCTCTGGTTCTTCTATTGGTCCAAGTGTAATTGATGCCCTGGAGATCAACATCAATGAGAGCTTGGTCATTAATGAAATCCATGAGGTCTTGTTTTCCATCAAGATGTAAGGGGATTCCTCCCATCTTATCTTCATCTTTGAGCGGGGTATTAAAGTCTCCCATGATAATCCAGCTTTGATTAGCAAACTGGAGTTTGTCAGCTGCAAGGCTTTTCTAGAATTTAGCTCTCCCAGATTTAGAGTTAGGAGTGTAGACATTAGATAACACCCAAACAAAGTTGTCCTTGATATGCTCGAGAAAAACTGAGTTCCTATTAAAGGCTGAGATGATTTCCTTTCCTATTATAGTATTTTTGTTCCAAAAGATCGCAGTTCCTCCAGAGGCAGCCTCCGAGTTAGTTCCTATGACTTCGTTTTCTTTGAAAATTCTGATCGTTTCAACTTTTTCTTTAGACATCTTGGTTTCCTGAACAAGGACCACATCTAGTTTATGATCTCTGATGACGTTTCGTAACACATCCTGCTTATGGGGGGCATTTAGCCCTCTGATATTCCAGGATATAATCTTCATATTTTAACTGGGGATAGGGCTGACTCGATGGAACACTGTGTTCCATCAGCATGGTTCTTCCAGCTTTCCTGTTCCCTTTGATGTTTTAGGGATGGCCTTCCCTGCTTTTTATTTTGGCTTCCAACATTTGCCTTTTTCTTAATCTTGCTTCTAGTTGAGATTCCTTCCTTGAGTTCCTCCTTGTTCAATTTTCCTTCTCTCGACCCAGGAATCCAGAGGATTTCATCCAGCATAAGCACGCTTTGGGAAGGGGTTTTATAGAGGAGAGGCTTTGGGCTTCCATTAGTTAAGAGAAATAAGGGCTCAGAATTAGAAGGGTCTTGGGCTTCATTAAAGTCATTAGAGTTTGTATCGGTCGATTTAGAGAGTGAAGAGGCTGGAAATGGTTCTTCCTTCTCCTAGCTAGCTGATCCATCCTTTTGGTCCGGAATGGATTCATCCTTCTCCTGGCTTACAGTTTCATTCTCCTGGGCTTCTGGGCTTTCTTTGTTGATCAACTCAGTTCCTGGCTCTGTTTCTTTAGAACTCTCTAGTGGGTCGTTGGAACAAACACAATCCTATTTATCATTGTTGCTACTCCCAGTCCTCTTGACTTCATTCATGTGTTCCATTGCAACCTTTTTTTGATTACTCTCGGATATTGATGAATCTACTTTTTTGTTTGTCGTTTGCCATATCTTTTTGTTCTTAGAGATACTATCTATCTTGGGTTCCTTGCCTTTCTTGAGTGGACAAAATTTTGCCCAATGCCCCAATTTTTTGTAGTGGAAACAGGCAAACGGTAGAGATTCATATTCAATAGCTTGGGACCATTTTCCTAGTTTAGATATGATATCTATGGATTGAGGCATATCTATCATTTGGTTAACATTTACGCAAATGTGAGCAAATACTAACCTTGATTTAGCTGTCGTCATTGGGTCAATTGATAAGAGTTCTCCAAAGGATTTCACAATGCCCTTGAAAACTTCCTCGTTCTAGTATTCGAGCGGGAGACCCGAGAGGCATGTCCATACTGGCGCAGAAACGAAGAAGGATTCATCCAGGACGAGATTCAGGGCCCATTTCTAGAGAGCCAGGGAAGACTTGCCAAACATCTAGGGGCCTTCACAGAGAGCTTTGTTCATGTCTTCTTTAGAGTTGAAGATGAAGGTAAAAAACCCTCTAGGCGGTGCCGCCACTTCCACTTGTCCTTTTACCATCCATTTTCTCCTTATGAAATTCCTAACATCATCAATGTTGGGCCTAAAGCTAGAGAATCGTCCCACTAAGGTCATAGATAGGCCGAATATAGTCATATCGACCACTTTGTCTGGAATGGAAATAGCGATCAGACCAGAGACGAGGTCTGAAATGTTCGTAACTTCTGGAAGCCTAGATTTAACTAGTGGCTTCACTCCAAAGAGCGAGGACCATTTTTTCCATTTTCCTCCGTTGTGTGGGTCCTAGGGGATCGAATCTTTTTCTTCTCCCGATTTTGTTGTTTCCTTGTCCTCTTTTGACCCTTGAGATGTCTGACCGCCTGCCTGCGTGCCAGATTCGATCCCAAGGGAACAACAGTTTCCAGGAAATCCGCCATTCCTAGGAAATCCGCCATTCCCAGGAAATCTGCCATTTCCTAATTTGAAATTTGGGATTCCCGCTCCTTTTCGCTCCGTGTTAATGGTTGGAAATGTGATAATTTTGTTCACCACGAGTTCTCAAAACATTATTTCTAAGGTTTTCCCCAATGGTGTGTAGATGCGACTATTCAGGAAAGTGTTGGTGTTGCCTCTTTGGTTTGTATTATTCCCTCGATTAGTGTTGTTGCCTTGTTTATTGGTGTTGCCTTGGGTATTGTTGTCGGTGTTTGAAATTGAAGGTCCTTGATTGGTATTTTGAGGATAAGTTTTAGTGCCTTGATTAACACTTTTTTTTATATTTGTTAGATTGTGGGTTACCTGATAAAGCCAATACTAGTTATTTGGACTTCACATCATTAGCATCAATTACCCCATCATTAACAATGTTTTTGTTTCTTGTCAAAAATCTAGATTTGTCTAAAGTGTTGTTGTTATTTTGATTGTTAAAGGGGTGAGTGTTCGATGAATTAGCTCCTTCCTTAAAGAACTTCAATGTTCCTTTCTTGATGTAGGCTTCCTCCACTTGGATTTTGTTTTCTATCAATTTGGTAAAAGATGGTATGCATTGGAGTTTGAGTTGGTAACTCATCTCACTATTTAGATTATCGATAAAGATCTCCATCTTTTCCTTTTTAGGCATGTCTTGAGGATATCTTGAAACCATGTGTCTCCAATGCTGAAGAAACACCATGAATATTTCATTGTTCTTTTGTTTGGTGTTACACACATCCAACATGGTGATTGTGTGTTGAATATTATAGGAGTATTGCCTGATAAATTTGTTTACCAGCTCATCAAATAATCTAATGGGAGGTGTGAGTTTAGACAACCACTCCATTGTTTGCCCTCCCAAACTTCTTGGGAATAATCTCATTAAGTGTCATCATGAGAAAACTCTAGGTTTATGGTACAAAATTCCCAAACATGATCACAGGAATCACTTTTACCATCGTACTTGTCATACTTTGGTATATCTGAATTTGTGGGAAAAGGTACCATGTTCAATCTCCTGTCAAAAGGATAAGGGCAGATTTCATCCAAGGATTACCGTACCGTGGTTCCTTGTTGCATGTCTTGCATTTGTTTTTACAACATTTGGATTTGTTGTGTCAGAGCGACAATGGGCGCATTTGTATGTTGAGGGAGGGATTCCTCCCTTTCATTAAGATTGTCCCGATTTTGGGCATGGTTGTGTTTAGGGGTGTTATTTTGTTCATGTATGATTTCCGGATCATGTGTTTCTTCTTCTCTTTGTTGGTCTTGATAGGCGTAATTTATAGACCTTGTTCTAAAAATTCTTTCATCTACATTCCTTAAGTTTTCAGTATCAAAATCTTCAGGAAGTTTGACTCCTTTGCTAGTTAGCATGAGTATATTATTTTCCTTGTCTGCGTCAATAAGTCTTTCCATTAGCCTTTGGAATGATGGGTTTTCTTGACACTCTTGGAGAAGTTCCTCAATGATCTCTGTTTCACCCATATTGTCATACTCATTAAAAGGGTTGGATAATATATGACCCATACTTGATTCTGGTTGTGATTCGCTTTGTTTGTTTTTCTGAGAGCGAGTGACAACGAGCATTTAGTAAATTTCTACCGTGATGAATTATTTGTATTCTATGGGAGTCCTAGGTGATGTTGGTAGTTTAGATCGAGCTTCGTTATAGGTGATACAAAACTATAGGAATAAAGTGGGATTGATCCTTCCTCCACAATTTAAGCATTGGTTGAATGTTGCTTTCTAAATATAAGCTCTACTTCTTAAAGGTTCTTTTTTAAACTTGTTTATTTTGCCTTGGATATACAATCGCCCGTGACGCAAGTATGCGCGATGTGATGCAAAGAGTTGGCGATTGATGTAGAGAAACTTATTCCTTTTTACAAGTGCCTTAGAACTAGGTTGTCTCTTCTTCAACTTAGTTTTGTGATGAAGACTTGTTCTTCTCAAAATATGAGGAGTGGTCATACACGAATGATCAATGGTTGTCGTTGATGTTGGATTTGGATACTTCATTTGAAAACTCAAGCTTACTTTATCAAGTAGAGGTTTAGTTAGATTCACCTCCATGACAAAGTGCGTCAAATGATATGGATAAAAAGTTTCCCGATGTGGAAACTTGATTTTGGACTTAAGATTCAAACTAGGTATGTTGTTTTGATAGAATTCGTTAGATGGTGGAACTTTCATCAATGTTATGATACTACCTGATTTTGTTGGATGAAGTCTTATCTCGAGCTAGTTTAGGATTCGAAAAATGTGTTCTAAGGACACCTTGTTGATTTTGGAATTGTTTTCTCTAACAATTTTGATTCGTATTTTGACTGTTGAGTTTGACAAAAGACTAAAAAGGGTACGCAAGACTGTGGATGAAATTTTTCTGAAAGGTCTCATTAGCTCTCTGTTTTTCTGGTTTTTTGAATATGTGCTAAGATAGAGACTGGATGCACTAATGAATGTTCCAAATGCGCCACAAAAATCTCTCTATGTGCTAAGCTTCCTCTCCTATGTGTTGACTCAGATTGTTTGAAACTGACTTGGCAGGAATAGTTATGTGCTAATATATCTCGATTATGCGCTACTGTTTAAGCTAAAAGTGCTAAGGTATGTCTCTGATGCACTAAGCTGATATTTAAATGCACTAAACTAGTGTCAAAAAGCACTACCGAAAGCTTTACCAGTGTAATATTGGTTATGCGCTAATGTGATTGCTTAAAGCGCTATGTTTTGGTTGAAATGTACTATAGAATGGTTGAAACATGCTAGGAAGTTGCTCCTGCATGCTAAGATACCTCGATTTCTTTGCTTTTGTTGTTTTTTGGGTATTTTTAACTTATGTTTTTGATGGATAATTTTCTAAAAAATAAATTGCAAACACAGCAGAAAAGAGATAACAAATTTTGTCTATGCTAGACAATTAGTGTATGTTCTGAGAGGATGTGTTCAAATCCCCAATGTTTTCATTGGATTAGATAACAAGTAATACAGATCAGGAAGACTCTTTATTCAAGGGTCATTAACAACATCATAGCCCACTAGTCTCGATACTCCATCAGCTCAAACAGTCGTGTCACCCCCTAGAGGGCACCCATTTTTTTGCCCTTTGCCAGAAATTAACCCAAAGTGAATTGCTTCACAATTGGTGGTTATCTTGAGAGATATATGGTGAGTGATCTTGGGGGCGGATTCTTCCCCACCCTTGCACTATGGTGTTGAAAATGTTTGGATACTAACTCAGTTCAAGGTTTCTAGTGCTAAGGTTCTTAATCAAGCTTTTGTTCGGTCTTCAATGATAAACTCCCTCGAGAGGCTTCCCAACCTTTAGAACAAAGACTTTACATATCTTAAAGATACTGGGGGAAGACTAATCGCTGAGAAAAACCATTGAAGGGGACTTTCGTCAGCCTCCACATTTGATTATAGTGGGTTGGAACACTTGGCGATAAAGTCATTTCCCACTTAGGTTGTTCCCCTTTCACCGACCATTAATGGCGCTCTAAGAGCAACTCGGGAGGGCAAGCCTACTAAAGGTTTTAAATGCTTGAAATAAAGAAAGCATAAGAGTAGTTTGCTTTTTGGTCACCCAGTTAAGGGGAGAGCATATACCTTCCACTTTCGAGACAAGGCAAATGAGATTCTTTTTATCCTTAAAGACAATGATTTTCTAACTTCTATTTGGAGATATTGCTCCAACAAGCATGGTGTTCTTTTTAACTCTTCATAGCAAAATGTGTATTTTCAAAACTCTTGAAAAACAAGTCTGGTCAACAAAGTAAATCGTGATGTTGTTCAACAAAATGAAAATCGTGAAATGAATCTTTAGTGAAAAACTCTTTTGCTTTATACAAAAACAAGAAAAGTGAGTTTATTTTTATCCTTTGCAAAGAAATGAAAGTGAGTTTGTTATTCTTTTTAATCCTTTGCAAAACTTTGAAATTTTGTTTGTAGTTCTTTTTAATCCTTTGCAAAACTTTGAAAGTTTGTTTGTTGTTCTTTTTAATCCTTTACAAAATAAAAATGAGGTTTGTAGTTCTTTTTAACTAACAGGAAAATGAACTATTTTTAAAACTAAATTGAAAAAGTTAGAAACAAAAATAATTAAATGCCTAAAATAAAACTCCTCCAATCTACAAATAAAGATTAGTAACCTACAACAAAAATAGCAGTTAGTGAAAAATTTAAAGCTAAGGTGAGCTTATATAAGCCTAACTTTTTACTTCTGATACAAATTATGCTCTTGCTTCTGCCAAAATCATGCACTAGACTTCTACACAGATGTGCTAGTGAAAGTTACAGATATTCTACAAAATGACTCTTATGTGCTATATTGATTATAGAATGTGCTAAGTTGTTTTTCCAATGCACAGAATAAAAACCAGAATATTATGCGCTAACAAAAAGTCTTTATGCTCTAAGGGATGGGTCTTACGTGCTGAACAGTGTACCTGAAGTGCTAACAAAAAGTTCTGATGTGCTAAAGAAAGGTTCCAATGTGCTAATAAATCTTTTCTGTGTGCTTGCAATCTTGATCCTATATCAAAAATGATGTGATTAATGAGGTTTAGCCCCACGGTGGGCGCCATAAATGTGTGTGGGACATGAGGGTGACATAAACATAAAAGTCTAATTCCAAAGTGTCCACACACCAATGGGACTCTTGGTGCAAGTTATAGGAGCTATATTGAATAGCTCAACTTCCCAAGGCGTGTTCCATTGTTCTCTATCTCATAGGATCCCTGAAGTAAATGTCTTTTCTCTTAGATCACTAAGCAAAGTGACTTAGGAATGAAAACTCCAAGAACGAGTGATGTTTTCTTATAAGTATGAATGCATTCCTACAACATGTATAATATTGAAACTAGAATGATTTAAACTAGTATGAATATGATGCTATGATAAAGATTAGTAATCCTATCCTAACAAGATATACTAGTCTAACATGGATATGCTATGATATTAAAATTGCTTCTAAATGCTATTAAGGTGATTTATCAAAGACAGGCTAGATGCTTAGTAAAATGACTATAAATTAGATGCATTAAACTTGGATATATGAAAATGAGAGAATGGGAGCTCTATTTATAGGAAAAATAGGGAAATGGATTGTCAAGATTGGATAATATTAACAAAGGCCAGGATTGAAAGTTATCAATCCATGTTTGTAATTCTCACCAATGAAATGGTGACAATTTTCAACAAGAGGTTGCTTGAGAGGAGATGTAAGAATCATTAAATGCTTGAGAAGACATGAAGGTTACCTTAGGAGGTAAAGGTTAAGGTTAGGTTAGGGTTATCCATTGGATAAAGATTTTAACCAAGGAATAAACTCTTGTGCAAGGGTTAATAGGATAACCAAGGTTAAAGCCATGAATTCTTGATGAGACCCTTGGGTTAGATGAGGGTTGAGTTAGAGAGAAAGTCTCTAATCATACAAGAAGGTTGAGTTAACCATTAATGGTTATGTAAGAGCCTTTAATGGTTTGGAAGACTTTGAGGGTTAACTTGTTGAGGACATAAAGCCTTTAATGGTTTTCAAAGACTTTGGAGGCTTTGAGAAGTGACTTCTCTTTGCTTAGGGATGTGACAATATTTAGGAGATGGATTAGGCCAAATTAGAATTGATTAGAAGAATCTAGAAGGGGTTTAGGGAGGCAAGTGGGAGATGTAGGAGAATGCAAGTGGGGGGATTTTAAATAAATAAATTATATTTATTTAATTGCAAGGATCAATTTAATTAAATTTAAATTTAATTAAAAGGGGAGAAAGGGGAATTAATTAAATAAAGTGATTTATTTAATTAAAGGTTAGAAAAGGCTTAGGTGAACTTAATTAGATAAACTGAGTAACTTATTTAATCAAATAAATGAATGTGAATAATTTAATTAAATAGAATTTGATTAAATAGAGGAATGAGGTTAAAATGAATATTAAGTATTCACTTAGGAAAGTGGTTAGACTTATACGTCTACAGAAGAAAATAGTGTTCATGCCAAATGCATGTTTGGAGGAACTTCTGTCAAACTCGTTAGACCATCTTCTTTTGGTCATGCTATTGGAACCTACTTCCGGAACCAGTGGACCACTTGATCTTGTAGGAACAAAACCTCTTCTACTTTTGTTCCATGCAACATTTTGTCTCTCATATGTTCTATATCCATTTCCATGTTGAGCATAGTTGCTACATCGATTGTCATGTGACTGCAAGTTCATCCTTCTGCAGTTATGAATTTTATGGCCAAATCCATTACACCTCCAACAAATGATATTATCATTTCTAGGAAGAACATACTATCTATTCCTAAACTTCATTCTGCACTCATCTTCCCTATGGTCGTATTCTTTTCATGCAAAACAGTAACCGAAGAAAGTGGGCACATAACTTACAAAATTGTGTTGCCATGCATGAGGAGATCTTCTCGTCTTAGTATCTCCATTTCTGTTTCTCCAGGAATGGATCTTAGATTGTCCATGATCTGCAACTCTTCCATCCAATTTCTTCTTTTCCCACACATGCTTTGTCTTGTGGGCGGTAGTATTTCCTTTTCTTCTACTAGTAGGGGGTCTTCTCATGTTATTGCTTCTAGTGAAGCTGCCTCCTCCCATCTTTCCTTTTCCTTTGGGGTATGTATTGTTCCTCCTTCTTGTAGCACCGGTTGCGGTTAGATCAACCTTCTTTCGGGGAGTATTCCGGACAGTGAAGGTTTGTCCCTTGTTATCTCCATTTTAGGAGACAAACATAATGTCATTGTGAGGGATATTATTGTTGGTGGAGCATTCACCAACACCACTTCATAATCCTCTAGTATCCTTGGATTGCTTTTTCTTCATCAACATTTTTTCCAAGGCATCACTGCTACCATCAAACTAGATTGTTACCTTGGGCTCATCCTGACATTTCTCAAGGTCATTTCAGAGATTCTCCATTTCTCCTTCTAGTTGCTGATTCTTTTTATCAGCATCTAGCTCAGATGCTACATTATTACACAGGCACTCCTTGGCCTCTAGCTCAGATTCTATATTATTACACTGGCACTCCTTGGTGTCTTCTTGTTGAGTCTTCAACTCTGAGATACATTTCTCAGATTCTTCAAGGCATTTGATTAACTGGTTTTGTTCCACAATTGCAACATTCTTGAATAACTTGTATTCATTACTCACTCTACTAAGTTCTTTGAGTGCACTTACAAGTTCCCCTTCAAGATCAACTTCTACTACTACTTCTTCTTCTTCACCTTCACTATCATTGCCAAACACATCTTGCCGATGGGAATGAATTGCATGATCATTCTCAGATGTGTGCCTCTCATCTTCTGATTCTTGAGCCATGAAGAGGTGGGTTCCTTCTTCATCATTGTTGCGGCTGCTAATAGATCAACATTGATCACCTATAGATGCATGAGTTGCATCTCTCCTCCTATCTTCACAAACTAGTTCTGTAGTACAAGGTACATTTCCATAAAGGTTATTTAGTCTATCCCATAGGCTTTTTATCAATTTGCATTTATCTACCTGTGAGGATATATCATCTCTGAGCCCACAAAATATAGCCTTCATTGCTACATCATTACATTGATTTCTTCCTTCTACATCTGAATCAGTCAGAGGACTAACTTTACTAGGGCAACCGTTTACTAATGACATCCATACATCAAACCCAAGGGAGGACAGGTAGACTTCCATCCTAGGACTCCAAATAGGAAAGTTTGAACCATCAAATACTAGAGTAGGGGTTGACACTAAACAAACCATTGTGTCCAAATACCAGAATCTACCCAAGCTAGAGAAACCTTATCAACAGAGAACCCAAGCTCTGATACCAATTGTTGAACACTCGATGTCACTAAGAGGGGGGGGGTGAATCAGTGGTTTCCAAATATTTTTCCTTTTCTATCCTATGTGTATATACCAGTTAACTAATCTAACCTAAAACAAACATACTGGTTAGATGGGAGGATGACACAAATGCAACCACACATAAAAGGGACACCACATAACACCATATGTATGAGGAAAACCCAAGATAGGAAAAACCTCAGTGAGAAATGATGTTGGAGTCTATTGCTCCAATCCAGCTTAACAATGAAAACCTTGGTTACAACATTTTGGGAACCAACCCAAGGAGTACCACTCTTGCTTCACGACACCAACCCAAGGAGCACCAAACCCTATACCAAGCTCCAACTCAGTGATCTTTAATGAACATAATCAGTTACAAAAGTAATAGCCTTGTTACAAAAGAACTTTGTAACTCTTCTGCAAATCTCTTCATTGGATCCTCTATCTAATTCACTGTCGGTTCTCTGATCACCTTCTTTGTTGCAACCTTATCTCCAGATGTAACTTACTCTTTATTCCACCCTTACTAGTTCAACCTCTTCTTCTTCTCTGTTGATCTTGCTCTCTGATCACATTGTTGCTGGCCACCACTGGTCTTCTTCTCTTAGTCAGTTATCTACTATCTAATTGTTGTCGGTTCTCAGCTTACCTTCTCTACCGATTCAGTCACCACTGATATACTCCTTTTTCAGACTCAATGGCAAGCTATCATTTGCCTCACTCTTGTCGGTTGAACTCTTCAACCTGATTCTCACTCACACAGTCAGTCTCTTCTTTGATTGTCATTGAGAACTTGACTCATTTTCTCTCACATGCAGCAACACCAACAACATCTTTTATTTGCACTCTTATAGCCATATTTTCCTGCCAAGATGTGAGTTTGAACATTGGCATGCTAGGGTTTCCGCCATGCACTGAATCTACATCTGATCTGATCTTTGATCAATGTGACATATCATATACAATCTGATATCATGTCCTTGATCGATGTTCAGAACTCAATCAATGAGAATATCCCAATTATTTTCCTTGCGAATAACGTCTTCTCTCTTTAGCCGTCTGTAGCATGATTTTTGGCCTTTTATTTGATCAATCATGTGTGTGATGCAGTTTCCTTCACCCTCTTTGATTTTCAAGATCAATATGTACTGGATCTTTGTTTTTTCCTTGATCTCAAGCCGCAATCCTCTACCTTCATTCCTCGAGCTTCACAGTCATCATAAATGTTGGACCAATCGCCAACAACCTCATTGACTCACCGCACTGACCTGTGTATGTATGCAACTTCACCTCAACGTGGCCCCTTTGTCAACATCCACCTTTGATAATTCTTCTATGTCGGTCTGGATAGGATCACCGACCAACCACACAACCAGGTTCATTTACTGATTCACAGACCCTACTAGTTATACCTTAACCAGTATGCCTTCAACCTTGTAGTTTGCTTCTCTTTTGGTGGAGCACCTAAACCGGTTAGCCCACATGCCAACCTACCTCATGATCACCTTCATCAGAAGGAATCCTTATGCATTTGCACTTTGTCAGCATTACCGGTGGACATACTTACTGGTAAACACCTTGATGACACCATGTCATCAACCTTCAACTGCCTCCATTTGTCTGCATCTGTGGTAACACCTTTCTTCACTACTAGATCGGTTCTACTATTAACATGTTTGTTAAAGTGACAAACATATCTTTCCTTCTATGTACCGGCAAATCATCATTGTCTACTTGGCTGATTTGGTGCATATCTTTGATCTCATGCACCTAAGGCAACTTAGTGTTTCACCAATTCGTCTGGTGGGAGCCTTAATTCACTTGCCTTCTACTCTTTTCTCTTATCTCAGAGGACTATGATGCATTCCATGAATAATAAGAGATGAGCTCCACTTACCGGTGGGAGTGGATCCTTGTCATCTACATCTTGCAATGCACCAATGTGGCTTCCCTGTTTGAGAAGCATATCTTCAATCAACCACATAAGATCTGGTTGGGCACACTCACTATTAGTCATCTCTTGATATGGTGACTGCATCTTTATCCGATGGGAGTCCTGTTATTTCACATCCACATAGCATACCGGTGGACTGCACATACTTCACTTCCAGTGTTGATGTGATTTTTGTAACATTTCACCTCGTCATCACAATCAACAACCCAACATCTTTCTCTCTTGTTTGTTGGCAATAATGTACTGCCAACATGTCATTTACCAGTCTGTAGTCATTATGCCTTCAACACAAGTCAACATTGACCTATGTAATGGTGACTTGCTAGGCTACATAACATCAAATACATCACATCTTGTATGTATCAATGGCAGTACTACGCATACATCTCCCTTACTGGTTGCCATCCTATATGTTAGATAGTTCAAATAACCAAAAGACAACTGAGAGGGGGGGTGAATTAGTTGTCACTAGATTATCAAAACTTTAAGCATTTAAAACTTTAATTCCAGAACCCAAAAGATCAATACCAGAATGCATTAACCAAATACTAAAATAACAGATAACCCAATTAAGCATAAACAATAATCAAAGAATAAATACCATCCACATGACACCAAGATTTGTACATGGAAAACCCGGTAAAGGGAAGAACCACGGTGGGAAGCCTACCCACAGTTAGATAATACTTCTGTAGTCATTATGTGAATTATAATTGAGGGGCCTGCACTTGCAGGAATTCCAACAACCTAGAGTGCACATCTCATCACAAAAGGAGTCTCACTGACTACATAGAAATCTAGACTACAATCTGAAGAAATAAATGAACTGCAAAGATAGCATCTCCTATGCCTAAGTACAGTTCTGGTTAAGCTCAATACCAGAGTACTAAATCCTCTTACATAAACCCAACTTGATCTCCAATGATCAACCAAATCCTCTGCCTAAATGATTATTACATTATTCAATCATTACATCAATATCACATTCCCATTATTGATCTACAATGAGATCTTACATCATATATATACAAACCTTCGACCATAAACAATCAGGTCGGCCACCAGACAATAATATAATTACATAATTACAAAATATGTCAGCCTGAGACCAAACAAATAATATCCAACCCATAAGACATCCTAGAAACACATTGAGAGGTCCAATCCACACATTAAATTAAGTCGGTCCATAACCTAGATAAACTAGGATCCAATTTAGGTCCACACATGCTAAAGCAATTATCCCAATCCACCAAGTCTCAAACAAGATCAACATCAGCATCCTGAATCTCCACTAGAAGCCGCACCAACACCACTTATGCATATCATCAAAGATCTTCATCAAAGCTCTATCAGTGAAAACCTTGTTGGAACCACAAATCAAGCTTACTAGCAAAACAGGATAGCATCCGATCACTAGAACAAAACCAACTGACTAAACATGAATCTGAGTAGCATGAATAAGCCAATTTCATAATCCAAACATACCGGAGCATACCGGATCATGATGATCCAATCCAACCAAAAACTAAATAGCCTACCAAGACTAGAAGGATACTGGTAAAGCAACCAAAATAGCTAGTGTTGACATCAATGACAAAACATCAATGCAACACATAATCAATTCCTCCAAATGAGCAACAATCTCCCCCTTTGGCATTGATGGCAACACTAGATGTGAAAAACATCCAAGTGCCAAGAAATGCCAAACAAGTCTCCCCCAATGGAAGACAATCAACAATCTCCCACACAAAGATATAGCAATGAAGTTCTGAAACAAAGACCAAACTCCCCCTATGAATGATATCTCTGTAAATCTCTATTTTTCACATATATCTCTGAAGGTATGATAAAAGAATAAGGATCCAGTAAACTGCTAAGAGGGGGGGGGGTGAATTAGTAGATATAAATCTAACATAAACTTTCACCAATATCAAAAACAACCTCTCAATGCAAACTCTAAACTGATTGGTTTAAATATTGATCTTCAAATGCAATAATACTGATAAGTTAAACCGGTTGACTATTATAATAGGCTAACAGTAAAACAACTCAGAAACTCTCAAAACCTTTTAACCAAAACATCCAAATACTTTACTAACATAAGTAAAACATATTTCAGATTGTTGTCGGTTAACATAACATATCAAAGTGGATTTAGCAGTTAAGCAATTCAACCATAGTAAACATAACCACAAAAACATTCACCACTTGACACAATATTTTTGACGTGGAAACCCAAATGGAAAAAACCACGGTGGGGATGAATGCCCACAAGTATTTTGAAATCTTCTGAAGTTCACCCTGTTAGGAGCCAAGCTTGTTAAAGCTTTACAAAAGTCTTGTTAAGAACAGATCTTGTTAGGGACCACCCAGTTAAGGGATTGCCTATAATGCCCTATTAGAAGCAATACCCTGTTAGGAGTAACTTTGGTAGAGGATTTGAAATCCAAGCTAATGGACCACCTGGTTAGAGGATTTGAATAACACTAAGCTTGTTAGAGCTTACCTGGTTAGGGGATCTAACTGTTGTAATTGTTGGAAAACAATAGGGGTTTGCTGATTTGTTTGAATAGCACTACACTTGCTTGTTCAGATCCTTTTCATGCTCCTATCTGCCTTTACACAAACTACAGATACATCATCTGGTTCAGAAACCACACTCTCAGTGTCAACTACAAATTGCCAACACTTCAACAAAACAATAGGTTGGTAACTCATCACAAACCTAATTCTCTCATAGAGATTACAAACAAATCAGTTCAAGTATGACCGTTGGATTATATAATAATCACTGCACATCATTCATGATATCCTTGACCACTCCTTAATCACTGCTTCATCAAACACTGTAACTCATCACGCGGTTTACATTACATGCAATGAACTTTCTCATTCCCAAGCTAAAGACTGTTATCTCTAAGCGCTAAAAACCATTTGAAACTCTTCTCATACAACATGCATATGTGTCATAATAATTACCGCTCATCATTAGATCATAAACCAATACGACCGATTCACAAAACTTCATCGGTTAGGGTTTATCATATCAACAAGTAGGGTTTACCAGTTCACCTTTCCATTTCATAGCAATACCGGTTTCCTCCACAAATTCACTTACCGGTTGTAGTTCCCTTCACTAGATCTTCCTACTAGTTAAGAAACAATATTATAACAACATCATTACCGATTAATTGACATCAATGACAACATAATATTTTATTAATTTAATCTTCATACAAATGCCAATAATCTTTCCCCCTTTGACATCAAGGCCAAAAATTTGACAAAAATATCAAAGCAAAAACAAAAACCACTAAATCATAAAGCTAAATACTACTCCTGAGCAGTAGCATCCCCACATCAATTCCAGAATGAATGATATCTTTGATAATGCCTACCAGACTGATTCCAAATAACATCAATTATTTTTCTGGCGGAGGGGCAGATACCCCTAATCTATCTCTCAGGTACTCAAATGATTTTTTAGGAAAAGGTTTAGTGAAAATATCTACAATCTTCTCTTTAGTGTTCACATGTACCATTCTAACTTCATTCTCTTCCACCTTCTCCTTCAAAAAGTTATACTTGATAGATATGTGTTTTGTCTTTGAGATAAATACTAGATTCTTTGATATGTCAATAGCAGCAGAGTTATCATAGTGAATAACTATCAGTCCAATGCAATGCACACTTTAATATCCTTCAACATTTGCTTCATCCATAGAACTTGTGTATAGTTAGTAGCAGCATCAACATACTCAACTTCAATAGTAGATAAAGAAGTACATGATTTTTTCTTGCTGGTCCATGAAACCTTCTTTCCAAGAAAGAAAGCTCCACCGAAAGTACTTTTCCGGTCATCAACATCTTCTGCCCAATCTGCATCTGTATATGCGCATAAAGTAAAGTCATCATCCTTAGGGTACCATAAACCATATTCAGATGTACCTTGCAAGTATCTAGAAATTATTTTCACCACACTCATGATTTTCTCTAGGATCACTCTGATATCTAGATGCAATACAAACAACATTCATTATGTTAGGCCTAGTCTCAGTCAAATAATGTAGACCTCCAATCATAGACTTGTATCTTGTAGGATTTACCAATGCAGATTCATCTTTCCTTGTCATTTTCTCACTTGTAACCACAAGAGTACTTACCATTTTAGAATCTACCATACCCAATTTCTTCAACAATTCCTTAGCATACTTAGTTTGACAGATGAAAGTACCTTTATCAGTCTGAGTAATATGCAAACCTAAGAAAAATTTCATTTCCCCAATCATAGACATTTCAAATTCTTTCTCCATATTCTTAGAAAATTCCATGCACAACTTATCTTCACCTCCAAAAATGATGTCATCAACAAATACCTCAATAATCAGTATATCATCATCAGTGACCTTATAATATAGATTATTGTTAGCATTACCTTTAGTAAAACTAGGCTTCAAAATATGTTTATCCAACCTTGCATACCAAGCTCTAGGTGCCTATTTCAATCCATATAAAGCTTTCCTTAACCGGCAAACTATATTTTTATCATCTGAAAGTGAAAAACCATCAGGTTGCTCAATATAAACTTCTTCATCAAGATCCCCATTCAAAAATACATACTTAACATCCATATGATAAACCTTGTAGTTCTTATGGGTAGCATAGGCAATAAATAATCTTACAGCTTCAATCCTAGCTATAGGCACAAAAGTTTCACCCTAATCCTTCTGAGAATATTGTTTACAAGCCAATCTAGCTTTATTCCTTACAACTTGACCATCTTAATTTAATTTATTTCTAAAAACCCATTTAGTTCCAATAACATTCTTACTTTTAGGTCGGGGAACTAAATTCCATGTGTTATTCTTCTCAATTTGATCTGATTCTTCTTCCATAGCTTTCAACCAACATTCATCTTTACATGCTTCAAATACTGATACTGGTTCAACATGAGAAATTAAACATAACTTATTTGATGCCAATCTCCTTCTTGTCATCACTCCATTGTTCTTATCCCCAATGATCTGATCTTCTGAATGATTCAATCTCACATACCTAGGAGTCTTCTGACTCTCTATTCCTCTTCCGAGTTCTTCATTTACTATTGAATTTTATGATATTGTCGGAGTAACTGGTTCAACATTCTATTTCGATAAAGGTGTTATCGGTTTAGTTATGATCATTTCCACTACCAGTTATTGCTCATAAACTCTGATTTGACTTCTATTCAGCTCATCCATCTTGACATTAGCACTCTCCATAATTCTCTGCAATCTCTTGTTATAACATCTATATGCTTTTCTTTTATTAGAATAACCAAGAAATATGCCTTCATCACATCTAGGATCAAATTTTCCAATGATATCATCTCTCCTGATATAACATTTACTACCAAATATTTTGAAATACTTAACTATAGGTGTATTGCCAAACCATAATTCATAAGGTGTCTTACCAGTTTCTCCTTTGATATGTACTCTGTTGAATGTGCAAACCATTGTGCTCACTGCTTCTCTCCAGTAGATATGAGGTAGTCTAGCTTTCATTATCATTGTTCTATCAGCATCCAAGATAGTTTTATTCTTCCTTTCCACAACTCCATTTTGTTGAGGTGTCTGGGGAGCAGAAAATTGTCTCCTTATACCATGCTTCTCACAAAAGTTATTAAACTCACCGGATGTAAGTTATCCACCATGATTTGACCTTAAACATTTAATCTTCAATCCTGTCTTTGTCTCAACTTTAGATTTAAATATTTTAAACTTTTCAAAAGCCTCAGATTTCTCCCTTAGAAAAGTAACCCACATCATTCTAGAATAATCATCAATGATTAGCATGAAATATCTATCACCTTCAAAAAATTTAACTCTAGAAGGGCCACACAAATTAGTATGAATATGACCAAGAACATCATTATATTTTTCTTGTATACTCTTAAAAGAGGTTCTAACATGTTTTCCCATTTGACATTCTTTACATATCGGATTATAGGGCTTCACAATCTTAGGTACATCTCTAACTGTCTTAGTTGAACTGGTCTTTACAATGCAATCAAAATTCACATGAAATAGCCTTTTATTCCATAGCCATCTCTCATCAATTTGTGCAATCAAACATGTCTTCTCACCAAAATTCAAATGAAATATATTACCTTTTGTTTGTGTACCGATTACAATCTCCAAACCATATCTATTAATGATTTTGCATTTTCTATCCTTGAACTGTTATTGAAATCCCTTATCCACCAATTGTCCTACACTCAAAATATTATGCCTCAAACCTTCATCATAATAAACATTATCAGTATTGTGCTTACCATCCAATGATATAGTTCCTTTTCCTTTGATCATACATGCTTTTTCATCTCCAAATCTAACCAAACCACCATCAAATTCTTGCAAAGATAGAAACTTCTTTTTATCTCCAATCACATGATGTGAACTATTAGGATTAATGATAGTCCCAAAGATACTGAGAGGGGGGGGGGGGGGTGAATCAGTATCTAACTGATGAACATAATATTTAACCTTATTAGGTATTTTGCATTCCAAAACAGTGTACCGGTAAACAAGAATTAATGCAGTAAATATGAACAGTAAAGACAACATATAAAGCACACCATAACACAATATTTTTAATGAGGAAACCAGGCATGGCAAAAACCTTGGTGTGATTTGTGACCGACAATATTCACTCAATGGTCAATGAATAAATATTACTTACAAGAGGGGCCTGCACATGCAGGAAGGCCGACTGCCTAGAGCTCACTGCTCAATCTACAAAATGGAAGTCTCACTGACTTACAAATGGATTATGAAAATCCAATATAATGTACTACTACAATTCAGCATCTTCTATGCCAGGTTCAGTACTGGTTTAAGCTCATACTATAACCATAAACCTTATACAAAATCTGCCTTAATATTTGCTCATCGCTTCTACTATCATATATCCATCATTAAAAAATGATTTACAAGATCTCATACATATATGAGTCTATTACAATATGCCATGTTGGCTTTACAAGAAGATATTTACAATTAAATACAATAAACAAAAGTTTGTTCCCATTGGCTAGGGTGTCAGTATACATTCTTGCCACTGCCAGTGAAGTGTCTGCCGATGTTGGTGTCTGTCGGTGATTTACCAGATGAATGCCACAAGGTTGCCTGTAGGTTGCCATCAATGACAACACCATCATTTCTCACTAGAGTGTAGAATTCCAACAATCTCCCCCTTTGGCATTGATGGCAACACTCATGAGAAAAATCCAAAAATCTGTTTCCAAAAAGTTACCAAAAATGTGTGCTCCCCCTGAGTAGATGATCTCCTCTGAATAGTCATTTTTCTCTTTCCACTACTCCCCCTTTGACATCAATGACAAAGGTTGTCAAAAATTGTCAAATGAGTGCAAAATTTCAACTTGAGATTTGTAACCGGTTGGTTACAATCTAGAATATGTTTGCTAATACCAAGTTTAAGCTCTGTATAAATCTGTTGTTGTCCTTCATAGTTACCTCAGTTCTCTGGATTGTACCGGTGAGATGATGTATATGTTCCTCCGGTGACCTTTGACCTTGAATTAATGCCTCAGAGATTTCTTTCCTCAGAAGATAAGGTTGTCTAACTTAGGACTGAGTTTGTGCTTAAGCTCTCTGGCTTTTGCCTTGATCCATTTTTTCTCTTTCTCTAACTTCTCCAATTTTTCCTCAAACCCAACAAATTCTTGTTCAATAACTGATATAAGTTCAGATGAACCAATGATATTATCAGCTATATCATTTATCTCCTTTTGAACTTTGCTTATTTCCTTATCAATGTCCATTGTTAACAAATTTGTCTTGCAAGTATCTCTGTACAGTTCCTTATACTCCAAAATTGTTGTATTCAGTGCCTGTAAAAGTGTATTGATGTGTTCAATGCACTTGTTTATTTTTTCCTCCAAGATTTTTCCTTTTTCCTTTTCCATTTTCTCCTTGAATGTTTCCTCATTAATTTGATCAACTATTAGTATATTACTAGCAATATATTTAGACAATGTGTCTAACTGACTTAAAGAATCTTTTACATTATCTACATTGCATTTGGGTGCAATCATCTTAAGAATGGGTATTGTGTCATCAATCGCCTTATAGGCCAATGCATTACAACCTATTATTTTCTTTATTGAATCCAGAAGTACTTCAGTCACATTAGTAGGTCTAAATTCAGTCAGTGAAGTACCAGATGTCTGACCAACTACCTTTATAATCTCAGTGCTTCCAGTGGGAGTAACCAATTTTCTTGTATCGACCTCTAGTGGATCAATATGTGTTTGTATTTCTACTAGTAATGATTTTGGTTGCTTAGTGATTGTCGGTTGCACTACCTCAATGTGTACCTGTGAATCAGCCGGTTTCTCAGTTGGTTTCTCTGCACTATCTGCTGTCGGTATCTCTGTTACTATCTATGTGGGTTTCTCTGTGCTTGCATCAGTATTACCAGTAACCATTCCACTATCCAAGGGTTCCATTGAATGCTCTTCTTGCTCTACTTTCCCTATTTGTGTTTCAACCTCAATATGTTCTGTTGGTTGCTCAGTAGCAATATCTTTCTTTACCTTTGTGTTATCCTTATCCACTACAATGTTTACTTCCTGAGTATTAATGTTGATAGTGTACAAAATTTCTGACTCAGGGTTAGTGTCCTCATGTGTTGTGTCTATATTCTCAGTAGTCAGTGTGTTATCAATATGTACCAGTGGAGTAACCAAAGGTAGTGGTAGGTTGTCAGTTACTTTTATGTTTGGTAATCCACCAACTTTACCTTTTCCTTTGTCTCTGTCCTTTTGATAAACCTTGAAAGTTTTATTAGGTTTGTTCAACTCTTCTTATTTTTCCTTCTCTACAAAAATAATGTCCCACTTGTCTGTTGTTTCCTCTACAATTTCATTGACTCTACCATCCATTAGGCTTACATGTCGGTGTCCACTTGCAAAAACTGATCTGTTAGCTTTGCTAATTAGTTCATCAATTTCCTCTACAGAGTTAACTGGATGTACTGCTAGAAGTTTTTCAATCTTTAGTTTCTTATCTAGCTCCATAACTACAATCCTCTTAGCATCTAACCTCCTGTACAATTCATTTGGTAAACCATCTACAACTTCTATTAGCACTTTCTTGTATATGTCGATGTAGAATCGTGCTATTCTCAATACTTTCCTTTTCTTCATTAGTGAATGCATTGTATAGTTTGCTAACATTAGCTAAGTTACCATCAACAGTTATCTCACTCAGTAAGTTGTCCAATGGTGGTATAACCTATTTTTCCTTTTTCTTGGGTGTCAACTTCTTTGTCGGTGGTCTCACTGCCTATTGCTTCTGCCTTTGTGTTCTTGTTTTCTTGGGTGGAGGAGAGGGTACCGGTGAAGATTTTATCTTCCTATCAACTCTTTTAAACTCAGTAGGTATCTCACTATCAGATGATGTACCAACCGGTGAGATGTGTGCCTCCGGTTGTAATCCTTCTAGGTCACTTTCCTTTATTCTAGTTATGTTCATGACATTTTCTTTTATTTCCTTAACTTGTTTAGATGCACTCCTTATGTACTTTTCTCTTCTCTTTCTCTGTTTCAATGTGTGTACATCACTTTCTATTGTTTCAGCATTTCCAAAAACCTTTTCTTCTGGTTCTCTAGGTGCCTCTAATAGGGCTTTAGCATAAGTTTCAATGATATTTACATCTTCCTCATACCCCATTTCTGTTACCCATACAATTCTAGGAAGAACTGCCTCCATCCAGATTTCATCCTTTTGATTACAAAACATATTTCTTTTTCATATTTGTCTACAATACTTTGTGGCAGTCTCTCTCTTGTTTTCATTTTTGCTTTGAAGGTTTTGAAGTACTCTATTATATTGTTTTATTTGTTTGTGCCCATACTGGTGGAGATTTCTAGCAGTTGTTTTCCTATCGGTATATCATATCCAAAGTCTTTCTTTCCAATACCAGGAACTTCTTTTGTGAAGTACAACATGAGACATACAAGAAGATTGCCAAAATGAAATGTTCCTTTTTTATCACCTTTTATCTATTTCAGGTTTTCTATCAACTCATCCTTTAACCACTCACATACATCTATTTTTGCATCATTATTCACCATATCATAAAAACTTTTGATGCAAAGACTAGAAACTGAGTTAAGTCAGTTTGCATGTGTGGTTTTATAACCTAGGATCATGCTTATGAATCTGACATTTTCATCTTTGACATCATTTACTCTCAGGGATCTGCTATCATATGTTGCTCCTATTAATGTCATGACTATATTATTAGGAACCTTCTTAGTCTTCTCTGGCCTGCTACCGGTGGAGGGTAAACCTGTCACTACCCTAATTGCTTCTTTGGTGATTTTTCAAACTGAATCTAGCCAAAGAAATTCTCCATGAACTCTGCTAAGAACAATCCTCACTACCTCCTTAGGAAAATTAGGGATGTCCAAGATTTCCACAAAACCTAAGGTCTCAATTACCTTGTGTTCGGGTTTTACATTTCCATTTTCGTCATACATAACATTTTTAAACATTTTCAATATTTTCTCAAAACCCAATTCCTCAATATGGCAATGAATATAGATTCTAGGGTCTTCAGCATAAGAAACACCTTTTGGAATTTTTGAAAAAGCACCTATGGAATCATCTTGTTTTGCTATCTCAGGAATGATTTTAAAAATGGGCCTAGGATGCTTCACAACTTCTATAACAGTAGGGTTTGCAATAAATTCTGGAGCAGAGGAGGAAGCCATTGAAAAATACCTTGAGCTACATGATAATGGTTGAGTGCTTGAAAGAAATCACTTCACTTATTCGCCTTAGATGCCTTCTCTCGGGTTTCATGCTCTCTGAAAGTTTTAATGGTCGGTGAATTGAAAAAGAGAGAAAACTGATGATTTATAATGTCTTTTCTTCCAACAACTGCATTAAATGCTTGTCGGTTAAGTGAAACTTAACACATCTACCAATAAAGAAGAAATCTATCTTCTCACCATCTACCGAGGGTAATTTGCATGATATTCAACTTGCTGCAATACCCCCAAAGGGTTACTTCTTAGTTGGATGAAGAATCTCCTATCGGTGAAGTAATACTTTGTTCTACCAGTGAAGGAATAGTCTCATCGACATTTTGATATGTCTTTCTAATCCATTGTCTTGAAAATTCTTTCTTTACCTCATCAACCTTCTCTTTGCATTTCAAATTGGGTCCTTTATTGTTTGTCGGTAAAGTCTTGCTTCTACAAAATTTTGTAATATGTCCAATCTTGTTACAAGTATAACAAGTCACATTGTTCTTCTGAATAGCCTTTCCATATCCTATGCCGGTTTGTGTTCTGCATTGATTAGATAAGTGCCCAAATCTTCCACAAACATAACATCTTACATTCATTCTGTAGTTTTGTGAATTGTGACCAATTTTGTTTCATTTGGAACATTGATCGGTGGGTGCATTAATGTTTTGATTGTTTCTAGATCTACACTGATTTGCTCTATGACCAAACTTGTTACAGTTAAAGTATTTTCCATTAAATTTGTAAGAATTAGGTTGTCTTACTGATTTACTGTGATCATGATTGTTTGTAGTACCGGAACTTTATCCAACTTCAAATCCAAGTCCATTAGTATCTCCATTAGGTTTCTGATTTTCAGCATATCATCAAGTTCTTCTGAACTTTTCTTGAATTTCTCTTTATGTTGATTTGCAATAGCCAACTCATTTTCCAGAATTCCCTTTTGTCTCATAAGTTTAGTTTTATCATGTTCCAAGTGAATCAAATTTGTCTTCAACATATCATTTTAATGGCTGAGTCTTAGATTTTCATTTCCAGCAACATTGAGTCTCCTAGTTCAGTCATCTTCATTCTTCTTTCTGTCTTCAATATCTTTACAAAATCTCATAGTCATGTCTTGCATGTCATTCCTCAAAGTCATGTTTTCTTTCCTCATCTTGTTTACAAGATCATTAAGAGTTTCCTTTTCATCATCATTATCACTCTGCATCTTCTCATGAATTTTTTTTCTCTTATTTCTAGCAATAGTGAGATTCACCTGAAGTCCTTGAATGAATTCATGTGCAGTCCTCAGATCATCTTCAAGTTTGATATTCTTCAACTTCTCTGCATCATAGTCCACAAGAGCTCCTTCTAATTGATTTCTTAAGTTCACCATCTGTACCGGTGTCAGAATCTTCCTCAAGTTGTTATACTTTTGAAAATAGAGGACCAATCTCTAATACCAATTGTTAGGATTAATGATAGTCCCAAAGACACTGAGAGGGGGGGGGGTGTGAATCAATATCTAACCGGTGAACAAAATATTTAACCTTATTAAGTATTTTGCATTCCAAAACAATGTATCGGTAAACAAGAATTAATGTAGTAAATATGAACAGTAAAGACAACATAGAAAGCACACCATAACACAAGATTTTTAACGAGGAAACCCGATGTGGGAGAAAACTCGGTGGGATTTGTGACCCACAATATTCACTCACTGGCCAATGAATAAATATCACTTACAAGAGAGGCCTGCACATGCAGAAAGGCCAACTGGCTAGATCTCATTGCTCAATCTACAAAATGGAAGTCTCTCTGACTTACAAATGGATTGTGAAAATCCAATATAATGTACTGCTACAATTCAGCATCTGCTATGCCAAGTTCAGTATCGGTTTAAGCTCATACTATAACGATAAACCTTATACAAAATCCACCTTAATATTTGCTCATCACTTCTACTATCATATATCCATCGTTACAAAATGATTTACAAGATCTCATACATATATGAGTCTATTACAATATGCCATTTCGGCTTTACAAAAATATATTTACAATTAAATACAATGAACAAAAGTTTTTTCTTGTCAGCTAGGGTGTCGGTATACATTCTTGTCGTTGTCAGTGAAGTGTCTGCCAATGATTTACCAGATGAATGCCACATGGTTGCCTGTAGGTTTCCGGTAGGTTGCCATCATTGACAACACCATCATTTCTCAGTAGAGTGTAGAATGCCAACATGAACATCCACTACCAATTACTCATTCATCCTTATCTTCAATTTTAGCAGAAAGCTCCTTCTCTTCAGGTACATTCTCTTTCAGTGTCGAAACATCTTCCTTGATAGCCAAGAACACCCATTCCTTTCCATTTATGGAACCACTAGCAGAGTCAGGTGTTGGTTCATCATCATAATCAGTCACACCTTCTTCATCCGCTATGTAGCATGATTTATCTTTGTTTTCTTGTACTTATACTTGTTCTGATATCCAGGGTTAGGCTTAAAAGATCTTCTAGCTCTCTCTTCAAATCTTGAATTCCTTTTAGGACATCTCGATGCAAAATGACCTATCTTATTACATGCAAAACATTTAAAAGGTGCTTTTCCTTCATACTTACTTCCTACCAGTCCTTTAGGTACTCTTCTAGCAAATAGTGCTTCAAGTTGGTCAAATTCTTCATCTTCTCTCTTTATATCATCCAATTTCTTTGCATATAAATCTTTCCAATCTTGCTTGTCAATTGATGATGCAGATGCATGAAAAGAAAGTTCAAATTTCACAACTCCAGAAGGTCCAAATTCTTCAAGCTCAAAAGCAGATAATTTCCCAACCAAGGTATCTCTATTGACATAAGTATTAGCCATTGTTCTCAATTCATTAATTGTAGTAGCCTTCTATTGGCCATTTGGTGGAATTGATTATGTGTTGCATTGATTTCAACACTAGTTGTTTGGATGCTTTACCGACACCCTTCTGGTCCTGATAGGTTGAGTATTTTTTGGTTAACTTGGATCCAACATGATCTGGTAGACTCTAGTATAATCTGGTGATGGAATTGTCTTGTTCATAATGCTTATACTCATATTTGGTCAGCTGGTTTTGGTCTGGTCATTGGATGTTATCCTACATGCTTAGAAGATTGGTTTCTGGTTCCGGTGAGGGTTTCACCGACAAAGATTTTGGTGGAGATCTTTGATGCATTGCATAATTGGTGTTGGTGTAGCTTCTGATGGAGTTTCAGGATGTTGTTGGTGATCATGTTTGAGACTTGGCATTTGGAGATCATTGCTGAAGCGTGTGGACCTATACTTGGTCCCGGTTGATCTAGGTTATGGACCGACATTAATATAATGTGTGGATAGGACCTATTATTTTATTTTAGGGATGTCTTATGTATGGATATTATTTGTTTGGTCTTAGGTCGACATGGTTTGTAATTATGTAATTGGTTTATTGTCTGGTGGCCGACTTGATTGTTTATGGTCGAGGGTTTGTATAAATAAGTTGTAAGATCTCATTTTAGATCTTCATGGTTATTGTAAGAGGTCATGGTTGAGAAATGTATTGTACGAATAATATAATATCATTTGGGTAGAGGAGTTGGTCGATCATTGGAGATCGAATTGGGTTTGTGTAAGAGGATTTAGTCCTCCAGTATTGAGCTTAACCGGAACTGTATTCAGGCATAGGAGATGCTATCTTTTGCAGTTCAACACTTCTCCTGATTGTAGTCTGCATTTATATGTATTCAATGAGGCTCCTTTTGTGATGAGAAGTGTGCTCTAGGCTGTTGGCCTTCCTACACATGCAGGCCCCTTCATTTTAATTCACATACTTACTGTAGAAGTATTATCTGACTGTGGGTAGGCTTCCCACTATGGTTTTCCCTTTATCGGGTTTTCCACGTACAAATCTTGGTGTTGTGTGGATGGCTTTTATTCTATGATTATTGTTTATGCTTAATTTGATTAACTTCTATTTCGATATTATTGTTTTGGGTTACGATATTAAAGTTTTAATTGTTGAATGTTCCTGTAATATGTGACAACTGATTCACCCCCCCCCCCCCCCCACTCTCAGTTGTCTTCTGGTTATTTGAATTGTCTAACACCTTCATCTTGTAAGCTGGTGGTAAATCTCTCAGAACTTTAGAAACTATTTCATCTTCACTCAGAGTTCCTCCACAACATTGAATTCCCATAATAATCTCATTTACCCTTTCCATGAATGCGGTAATCCTTTCATCTTAAGGTTTTCACATCTCTCCCAGTAACCATCAAGTTTAGCAATCTTCACAGTAGGGTCACCTTCATTAAGAGTCTCCAAATTATCCCATATAGCCTTTGCAGATGATTTGTCAGTTAATCCCATTATTTGTTGATTAGAAACTGCACACCACAGGGCTTCTCTTTCTCTACAATCATTCTCAATCTCCTTATCAAAGTTTGTCAGAGGAGGATTGCTAGATGCTAGATTATGAGGTATAACACCATTCTCTGTGATCTCCCAAATATCCTTGCCAAGACATCTCAGATGAGTCTCCATCTGAATCTTCCATACTCTGTAATTTGTTCCATCAATCCTAGAAATATCTCTCTGAAAGATAGCTCTAGATGAACTTGAACTGTTAGTCCCCATAGGATCTTCCTCAAGTAGTTAAGCTTCTATAGACAGGACAAAATCTCTGATACCAATTGTTAGATAGTTCAGATAACCGAAAGACAACTGAGAGGGGGGTGAATCAGTTGTCACCAGATTACCAAAACCTTAAGCATTTAAAACTTTAATATTAGAATGCATAAACCAAATACCAAAATAGCAGATAAACCAATTAAGCATAAACAATAATCAGATAATAAATACCATCCACATGAAACCAAAATTTGTACATTGAAAACCTAGTAAAGGGAAAAACCATGGTGGTAAGCCTACCCATAGTCAGATAATACTTCTGTAGTAAGTATGTGAATTACAATCGAGGGGCCTGCACTTGCAGGAATGCCAACAACCAAGAGTGCACTGCTCATCACAAAAGGAGTCTCAGTGACTACATATAAATCCAGACTACAATCTACAGAAATGAATGAACTGCAAAGATAGCATCTCCTATGCCTAAGTATAGTTCCAGTTAAGCTCAATGCCGGAGGACTAAATCCTCTTACATAAACCCAAATCAATCTCCAATGATCAACCAAATGCTCTTCCTGAATGATTATTACATTATTCGCTCATTAGATCAATATCACATTCCCATTATTGATCTACAATGAGATCTTACATCATATATATACAAATCCTCAACCATAAACAATCAGGTCGGCCACCAAACAATAATACAATTACATAATTACAAAAAATGTCATCCTAAGACCAAACAAATAATATCCAATCCATAAGACATCCCAGAAACACATCGAGAGGTCCAATCCACGCATTACATTAAGCTAGTCCATAACCTAGATAAACCAAGACCCAATTTAGGTCCACACATGCTAAAGAAATGATCCCAATCTGCCAAGTCTTGACCAAGATCACCATCAACATCTTGAATCTCCACTAGAAGCTGCACCAACAACACTTATGCATATCATCAAAGATCTTCATCAAAGCTCTGTTGGTGAAACCCTCGTCGGAACCACAAACCAAGCTTACTAGCAAAATAGGATAGCATCTGATGACCAGATCAAAACCAACTGACTGAACATAAATCTGAGTAGCATGAATAAGACAATTCCATAATTCAAACATATTGGAGCATATCGGATCATGATGATCCAATCCAACCAAAAACCAAACAGCCTAGCAGGACCAGAAGGATACCGGTAAAACAACCAAAACAACTAGTGTTGACATCAATGCAACACATAATCAATTCCTCCAAATGGACAACACTAGACTGGTTGACATCAATGACAACACAATGCCAACAATAAAATCCCCATTACAAGTTTAAAAAAACATAAAGAAACATAAAGACTTGTAATAGGGAAATAAAATCCGTATTACAACTAAAAGAAATAAAAACATAAAATCTTGTAATAGGGAAATAAAATTAATATTACAAGTAAACATAAGACATAAAAACACTTTAAAAACTTAAAAAGACTTGTAATAGGAAAATTAAATCCCTATTACAATTTAAAAGCACAAAGTAGGAACTTTTATGAGAAGTTATAAGTTCTCATTAAACTTGTAATTTTAAATTCACTTGCAATTTGTCCAAAAAGTTCCTACAACAACTTAAAGACACAAAAAGCAAGGGGGAAATAAAAAGTAATTTATAAGTTATTGTAAAGTGGAAAAATCGAACCCTAGTTGTTCTCCCCTCCCCAACTCCAAGGAGAGAGAAGGGAGAGTCACTAGGGTTGATGGTTTTCACTTAGGAGGGACTTTACATTCAAAAGAGGGGTTGAAACCCACAAGATCCATTCCCACGCAATGCAAGATTGGATTCTATATGAGTTTCAAGGGTTGTGATAGCAAAGATACCCTCTTTTGTAAAGAATGTAGATAGAAAGATTGAACTAGGAATGCATGTAGAAGCAGGAAAGATTCACTTATAAATAGAGATAGGGATATGATATGAAGCTGCGGACCTGGAATTAGTAGTAAAATGTCGAGACGGCACTGTCCTGCAAATTTGGGCAAAAGTTGACGGGACGATGGCGCCCGGCGTGCACACGGTCCTCCGAAAAATCCACGAAACGAAGGGGGATCTGTTCGTCTCTGCACAAGGATTCCAGATCTTCAATTTCAGCCACGTACCTGCAACCTACACACAGAAAAGTGAAGACGATTGGGGGGTTAGGGATTAGGGGTTTGCCCTTAGGTCAAACCCCGGTTTTGGAATTAACCAAGAAATGAGAAATGCTGTAAATGTAATGTAAAACAAGTACTAATACCTTGTTGTAAGGATGTTTGTATCCTTATATGCGAAGGTATAGATGTTGTTGTATGTTGTATGTTGTATGTTGTAATATGTGATCTCCTCTTCAATGGTTGAATCCTTGTCTTGAATGCAACACTTAGCCTTGAATGGAGACTTAGAATGATCAATTGCTTGAAGGAATGCTTGAATATCATTTCCGCGTCTTGTACACATATGTCCCTCTTCCTCCTCAAAATGGGAGAGGAAATGTAGTTTATATACTTGCCAATTAGGGTTAAAAGACTGATTTTCCCGACCTTAGGCTGACTAGGAAATGTTATTTTCCAAATTGCAAACAAAAAGGCCCGAAGTCCCATAGGAGACCGGGCCCAAAAATAGGGCCAGGGACCAGGGCGCTGGGCGCTCTGGTCCCACCTCCCGGGACAGCAGGGTGCAAGGAGGATCAGGCCAGGGTGCTGGAAAAATGCAGTTTTTGATGTCATGAGCAAGTTTCGGGGTCTCCATTCAGGTTCAGTGTTGCGTCGCCATCGTGAAGACCCAAATGCGGTCGAAATTGCAAGTGTCACAATTTTAGGATGCTACATTTAGCCCCCACTTTAGCGGGAGTATAAGCGTACGCTCATACTTCCGGTAAAGTACAAGGAAACAACATTGAAAAACTTTCACCACGTCAAGGAGGCAAGATACACCAAGCCCCCAGTGGACTAAGGATCTTACGACTTCAATTGACAAAGTAAAAGGGAAGATCACGAGGGAGAACCATGACTGTCAGTAGTAAGGTTCCCTCACTATGAGTCATGCAAGAAAGATATCAAAAATTTTCAAGGCAAAGCTAAATTTGTCAATAAATTTTCAAGTATCTTGAAAGATATGAATGGGATATATGCCCCCCTATGTTAAAGTGATCACACACGCCTCACCGGGGGTGATTGCTTTAAGGTAGTGATACATATAAGAAATGAGAAAGGAACACGTTATCACAAGGATTTAGCCCCCAAGTGTGAGATAAGCCCAAGGATAATAGACACAAAACACAAAGCACAAGGTGACTTCGCTTTCCTTGGGGTTAGTATGTTGTATGATAATTCATGTATATCATATGTATGTATGCATAATTGTTCTTCATTCCCCAATCAAGGAAGGTCACCTAGAAGAAGGGAACACATGTGTCTTTTAAGTCAACATGAGAGAGATCGAGAGATCTCAATGCTTTGCATCGTCCTCAAGTAGACAACACTAAGGACAACAAATAGAAGAATGAGAATAACACATAGAGGAAGTAACAAAAGAGAGGGGGAGAGAATCTGCTATGCTAATGAAACTAGTCTAGCATGTCATCTACCCCCCGATCTTGCTGATCAATATTTCGGGAAGGTAGGGAACATGCTAGAGGAGGAACATCCAACACAGCAGATGGAGCTATCACAAGATCCAAACAAGGGCTATGTTCATATCCCAAGCTGCGGTGTTCTTGTCTAGGAGCTAGGATAAGTGCTTTAGAAAATTCATTAGATAAATGGTTATCAATATCAACAAGTTCATATTCACTATCAGAATGAACAGGAGTAATATTTTCATCATGAATAACATTTTCATCTATATCATCATCGAGATTTATAAAAATAGGATCTTTAACTCGCACAGGATCAAGACCATCATGCATCTTATGTTTAGGAGATTTTGGCTCAATTTTCGGCTGAGGAGAAAATGGAATAATGCTTGTTGAAGGTGTTTTTGGGGATTGCAAAGTTTGAGAGGCAGTTGCCTGAGCTCTAAGACGATGCTTTCGTCGGCGTTCACGTGCAGAACGATTTCGTCTAGTCTTAGTAGGAAGTTGAGAAGATTGAGGAGGAGGAATGTTCTCATCCTTATCACTTGGGTGTTTAGGTTGTGGTCTCTTAGGTTGAACAATAGGAGAAGAGGAAAGTCTCTTCTCTCCATAAGAGGAAGGAGGAGGAACTGCTCCATATAAGGGAGGAATATTTGGTTTAGGAAGGAGACCAAGTCCATCATGACGAGGAGGGATAGGTCTACTTTTAGGAAGTTTATTAGTCATAGGCATAGTCACATCCATAGGGATGGGTTGGGAATCTTCTTGAGGAAAGACATTAGTTTTATCTTTCAAAGGAAGAACTTCCTTCTCAAGAACGATAGGAATATCAAGTTTGGGTGTTCTAGGTTCACTTAGAGATAGGATCATATCTTTTTTCCACTTTTGATAAGATTTGAAAAGATGATCACTTCGCAGAGGAAGAGATTGGAATTGTTTAGGCCAAAAATAATCAAGAGGAATGCTAGAAGTTCTTTCAGCTGGTTTAAAGAGACTATGATTGACAATAACAACTTCACCATTATGGGGAAATTTCAAACTCTTGTGAATAGGAGAAGCAATAGCTTTCATGGAAGATAGCCAAGGATAGCCAAGCTTCACACGAAATTGTTCGGAAGATGGAATAATAGCAAAGTCCACCTCAAGGGATTTGTTATGGACCTTGATAGGTAATGTAATAGAACCAATTGCAGGAGAAGAAAATGCATCAAATAATTTCACAACCACATTTGTTTTGTCATAGATCACTTGATTCAATTGCAAAGTAAAAAGAAATTCTTCAGTAATGACATTAACCACACAAGAAGGATCAATAAGCACTCCACGGAAAGGTGTATTCTTGACTTTTGCAACTATATATAAAGGACCATCAGGTGTCCTGATAGTTTCACTGGAATCGAATGTGATGGAAGGTTCTTTAGGGATTTTCTGCTGCTCCACAAAGTTAATCACATTTGGAGTCATAGACACGAGATCATCAGGTGAGACAGAGGAATCAGTAGTATCAATTGTGTTAGAGGTATGAGAAGGCAATGGATCAGTAAAAATCTGAAGATTTTGGTTAGGAGGAGCTACAGATGTGTTGCCTTTATCATTCACTCTAGAAATAGAGATAGTATTATTATCAATCAAATCTTGAATTTTCCCCTTTAAAGCAAAACATTTTTCAGTATCATGCCCAGGTTGACGATGAAATTGACAAAAAGATTTGTTATCAAAATAAGGTGAATTAATCTTTGCAGGATCAATTTGCCTTATAGGAGGAAGAGTAAGCACATTTTGTTCCAATAACTTATTCATAATACTATGCAATGATTCATTCAAAGGAGTAAACTTTCTTTCTTTCTTAAAAATCTTAGAAATAGGAGACACACCTGATGCTGCATTCACATTGTTGTTGATGATGTTTTCATTGAATTTAATGGACTCTCTGTTCGGTTTAAACTTCCCAAATGGTTGTTGAATACTATCACCCTTATCACTCGGAGCCATAGGATGTGATTGTTCCATTTGACTCACAGTCAGTTGATAATTGTGAAGAGTTGCGCACAACTATTGGAAAGAAGTAAACTCAGAAAACAGGAGTTTTTCTCTAATGTCTTTTTGTAAATTAGAAATAAAGATTCTTTGAATATCATTGTCAGGCACTGGAAAAGAAATTTGAGCATACAAATGCTTATATCTACCAATGAAATCAGTCACTTTTTCTTTAACACCTTGTTTACAATGCATTAAATCAATCAAAGTAACTTTAGGACTTATATTGTTTTGAAATTGTTGAATGAAAGCATTTGCAAGTTGTTCGAAAGAAGTAATAGAATAGGAAGGCAACGAGCAATACCATTGTAGGGCTTTGTCTCTTAATGTTCTAGTAAACAGTTTTGCAAGCAACCTTTGGTCATAAGCAAAATCGGTACATATTGTTTGAAATGTCTTAACATGTGTTAGAGGATCACCCTTACCATTATAAAGCTCCAAATGTGGAATTTCAACATGTTTAGGGGGGATAGCTCGAACAATGTCAAGAGAAAGTGGGCTCACAACGTCAAATGTGGGCACACTAAACTTAGATTGATTCATAGAGGCAATTTGTTGCTGTAAAGAAGAGACAATTTGTGCAAGATTGTTAATGGTCGCTTTAGTCGAAGAATTCATATTAGACGTGTTAGATTGTGATGGAGGTGTTATGTTATTGAAAGAAGGTAGAGAGTAAGGTGGTGGGACACTATGATAGTTAGTCATAGGAGATGATTGGAAAGGAGGAACACTACAAGGAGGAATGGAAGGGTTAAATGAATTGCCCCCTTGTGTCATGTTCATTTCTGGAGATATAAGAGGAACACTCACTGAAGGAATGAATGAAGAAGTTGGATTGAATGAAGGAAGAGGGTTGATTGAAGAAGAGGGATTGCCCCCATGACTGGTGATCATAGGAGGAATGTCTTGTGTTGAAGTAGTCATTATGTTTGATGTAAAAGTAGGTATACTAGCAATAGAAGTCGTCAAAGGAATATAATGATTAACTTGAGTAGGAGGTTGTGTATAACCCAAAGTTTCGGCACAACTCTTCATAGGCATCACATTTGAATCCACAATGTGTGCAATACCACGCAAAATATCAATTCCATTCTTATCACTTTGAAGCATACATTTTAGACCCTCAATTAAAGGAAGAGCTTGACTATCAGGGTATTCTTGAGACATCCATTGTCGAAAATTGTCAAATTGGTTATCCAATTTTGAATGTTGTTCTACAGAAACCTCATGGAGAGCTTCTTCATCATTAAGAGGATTAGAGGAATTACCCATGTCCTCATTAAAAAGACCATTCAAATTAGGTTCCATCTCCTCAGTAATTAAACCTTGGAAGGACTTAATTCTAAGGCTTCGTCTAACGGGAATAGTGTAAGTAGGGCTTATTGTTGTAAAACTCATGCACTAAGGAGAGAGAGAAGATTTTGAATTTTAGAGGTAGCAAATTTCAATAAAATCAGCCAATCTCCTAGATTTAAGCTGTTAAATACAATCAGGACAATCTCCCGAAATTTCGGAAAAAATGTCTGGGACCGTGGCGCTCGGGGTGCACACGGTCCTCGCAACTTTTTTTGAAATTTGCAGGGATGAAAGTTATGATGATTTTACAGCTAACCTGAAAAAATTGAGTGATTTTACGATTTGTAGATAGGCCAAATTAAAGTTGCAATCTCAAAATTGAACCCTACCAAGATTGTCGAAAAATGCAAAATTTGAATTTTGAAAAAGAGAGAGAAACTGAAATTTTGAATTTTATGATTTTAGAGGGAATACCAAAAGCAATGCAAGTTTTGAAATTTGAAAGTTGACTCAATTTCACGCAAAATTCAATTTTGAAAGCGGAAATCGAAGTTGTTGTAATTAAGCACTTAATTTCAAAAGTCACAAATTGCAAAAATTTGAATAAATCACTGAAATTTCGAATGAATGATAACACACTTTTCAGATTTAGGATTGTAAGAAACACAATTCTGACACAAATTTCAATTTCAACAATTTTTGAATGATTAGAAGCCTCAATCAAAGCAATCGCTAGACCAACTTTGACTGTAATTTTGAAAGTGTTAAAATTGATAAAATCGGCCAAAATTCTGGATTTTAGCAGAAAAATATAGTAAGATCTAGCTCCCGAAATTTCAAAAAAAATGTCGGGGATGATGGCGCTCGGGGTGCACACGGTCCTCGCAACTTTTTTCCAAATTTTCAGGGATGAAAGATATTGTGATTTTATTGCGGAATCCAAAGTTACAGCCGATTTGGAGATGTTTTGATTAGTGAAATTGTCGGACAAAGGTTGAGACAAGAGGGTTTCAAAAATTAGGGTTTTGACACTTAACCACTTAATTTTCAAAATTAAAGCACAAATATGAATTGATAATTTGTAATAGAAGGGCAGATCTGAAACAAGTATTAACAATTAAACATTTCACAAGTTTAATTACTTAAAAAGAAAATTTAGGGTTTTTATGCAATTAACCTCTAAAATTTTGCAAAGGATCAAACATGGAAATGTAAACAAGGAATCCAATTTTCAGATCTAACTATGAATAATCAAAAAGGATGTTCACGTCGGGTTCACCAAAATGTAAAGCGGAAAAATCGAACCCTAGTCGTTCTCCCCTCCCCAACTCCGAGGAGAGAGAAGGGAGAGTCACTAGGGTTGATGGTTTTCACTTAGGAGGGACTTTACATTCAAAAGAGGGGTTGAAACCCACAAGATCCAATCCCACGCAATGCAAGATTGGATTCTATATGAGTTTCAAGGGTTGTGATAGCAAAGATACCCTCTTTTGTAAAGAATGTAGATAGAAAGATTGAACTAGGAATGCATGTAGAAGCAGGAAAGATTCACTTATAAATAGAGATAGGGATATGATATGAAGCTGCGGACCTGGAATTAGCAGTAAAATGTCGAGACGGCGTTGTCCTGCAAATTTGGGCAAAAGTTGACGGCACGATGGCGCCCGGCGTGCACACGGTCCTCCAAAAAATCCACGAAATGAAGGGGGATCTGTTCGTCTCTGCACAAGGATTCCAGATCTTCAATTTCAGCCGCGTACCTGCAACCTACACATAGAAAAGCGAAGACGATTGGGGGGTTAGGGATTAGGGGTTTGCCCTTAGGTCAAACCCCGGTTTTGGAATTAACCAAGAAATGAGAAATGCTGTAAATGTAATGTAAAACAAGTACTAATACCTTGTTGTAAGGATGTTTGTATCCTTATATGCGAAGGTATAGATGTTGTTGTATGTTGTATGTTGTAATATGTGATCTCCTCTTCAATGGTTGAATCCTTGTCTTGAATGCAACACTTAGCCTTGAACGGAGACTTAGAATGATCAATTGCTTGAAGGAATGCTTGAATGCTTGAATATCGTTTCCGCGTCTTGTACACATATGTCCCTCTTCCTCCTCAAAATGGGAGAGGAAATGTAGTTTATATACTTTCCAATTAGGGTTAAAAGACTGATTTTCCCGACCTTAGGCCGACCAGGAAATATTATTTTCCAAATTGCAAACAAAGAGGCCCGAAGTCCCATAGGAGACCGGGCCCCATAGGAGACCGGGCCCAAAAATAGGGCCAGGGACCAGGGTGCTGGGCGCCATGGTCCTGGGGGACCAGGGCGCTGGGCGCCCTGGTCCTGAGGGACCAGGGCGCTGGGCGCTCTAGTCCCACCTCCCGGGACAGCAGGGTGCAAGGAGGATCAGGCCAGGGTGCTGGAAAAATGCAGTTTTTGATGTCATGAGCAAGTTTCGAGGTCTCCATTCAGGTTCAGTGTTGCGTCGCCATCGTGAAGACCCAAATGCGGTCGAAATTGCAAGTGTCGCAATTTTAGGATGCTACAGTTATAAGTTTTAAATAAAGTGCACTTGTAATTATTTTAAAATTTCCCTACAACACAAAAACATAAAGCAAACTCTTAACCTACAATAGAAAGAAAATTTTCCACCTACAGTTAGGAAGAAAAAACCCAAAATTGTAGGAAAGACATAGAAAATGAACTCAAAACGAGATAAAATTTGAAACATGAATCGAGGATGGACTAAAGATCAGTCCAATTCAACAAAAAGAAAAAAAAATTCCTCAGAAAGCATGCTTTAAGAGTAAAATCTGAACTTGCAGTGACTGCTCTGAAACCCGAATTTGCACAAAAAGATAGGAAAAAGAAGACCAAAACTCACCAAAATTTGGAAAATGATGGCAAAGACACCTCCAAATTATTTAACAGTAACAAATGTGAGTTTTCCACCTCGTAAAACATGCCTTGGAGACAAAAATGACACATTTTAAGAAAAAATATGTAGGTGTAGAAGTCTAAAAATGGTCAACGTTTGTGGAGTCATACTTTAACATTGGCGCATTGCCTTATTTTAGATATTTGCATCGCATTAACATTTCTCCTATGTCACGCACTTGGTTTTTATCATTTGCGAGCATCGAGTCCTTCTGCATTCTTCATTTATCTCACTCTCGAATTTGGTCTTGTCGACAACAATCTTCAGTCATGATTTTGGTCAATCTTATCCTGTCGCATCAATGTGTGTGCTCATTTGTCATCATGTTGGACATCGTCAATCCTAATTAGGGTTTTGTCCTCTTTTCAATCTTGTCATTTTGCGATCGATTTGTCATCGATCGTTGTCCTCTTATCAATCTTGTCATTTTGCGATCGATTTGTCATCAATCGTTGTCATTTTCAATCTTGTCGTTTAGCGATCGATTTGTCATCGATCATTGTCATTTTCAATCTTGTCGACTTACGATCGATTTGTCATCGATCATTGTCATTTTCAATCTTGTCGACTTGCGATCGATTTATCATCGGTCGTTGTCATTTTCAATCTTGTCGTCTTGCGATCAATTTGTCATCGATCATCGTCCTTCTCAATCATGTCAATTTGGATCAATTAGTCATTGTTCCTCGTTAATTGGTGCATTTATCAATCAAATCATTTATCAATTCAAAATCATGATCAAATTGACATCAAATCAATCTTACATCAAGACCTAATTGTCATCCTTGCATTTCTAATTTATCTTCTAGGGTTTCATGATTTATTCATTTAACCTTGTTTGTCATTTTCTCTTTAGGATAAATGATTTATTTATTTATCCTAAGTCTTCTTGTCACAATTAAATGTTTATTTAATTGGCTAATTAATTCCTCCTCTTTTTGTAAATTAATTAATGAATGAAAAATTATTAATTAATTTACCTAATTTTCATCAATTTCCTAATTTCCAAGTCATCATTTCTAACCTAATTTTCTAATTTATTCTAATGTCTATTTCTATTTCAAAATCTTGTCATAAATTCTTGCATAGCAATTTGTCATAAATCCTTGCATAGCAATTTGTCATACACTTGTCATTATTTTGCTATTCTTGATTTGAATTTCCATTCAAATCACTTTCATGCTAATCTAATATTTTCTCCAATTTGTCTATAAATTGGATGAATTTCTTCAATCAAAGAGTCGAATCAATCACGCTTCTAGTACCCTTATGTTGTCATGCTATCTTGTCAATCTTGCTTTCATCTCATGCATATGCACTTGTAGGTAAGATCCACAAAACAAAGCTATTTGAAGGAGAAAGAAGGACAATGGAGCCACATGAAGGAGACATCTGCATTTGGTTTGCTTAGATTTCATTTAGAATGTCTTGTCTTCATGTTTTCATTGAATGTTTTTAGGATTGTTATCACTGCATTTTAGTTTTAGTGATTGAACTAGGCTAATTCTTATTTGCTTTGATGATTTCCGAATTCCTAGCTACATTAATTGGTGAACTCGATGTGAACTAACCCCCTAACCATGCTTTTGAGTGCTTTTGAGTTGATTTGCAGGTGAAAAACCCAAGAAACAGGGTAATTCAGGGCTTTCTGGGCACTTCTGCGCCTGTGTAGGAGAGTTTTGCGCTTGTGTCAAGGGATCTGCGCCTGTGTTACTTCATTCTGCACCTATGTCAAAGGGTTCTACGCCTATTTCAGTGCATTCTGCACCTGTTTTATTGCATTCTGCACCTATGTAAGACATTTTGCGCCTATGTAAGGCCAGAAACAGAGGTAAAAAGTAGTGTTTTTACTTGCAAATTACTTTGTTTTGCATTCTGTTTCTGCATTTTGGTTTTTCTTTGGTACTGATTCTTTGTGCAGCACCTTGGCATTACGCATGGCAAAGACAAAAATGAAACTACTAACAAAGTTTATGCAGGTTCGCTAGTCAAAGACCAAACAAATCAAACTTTTAACTTGGTGATTTTGTAGGTTGCCTTGTATTTCAACCGAACTTTTGTGTTTGTGGTTCATAATTAGGCACCTAGTATGATTGCTAAGTAGGATGGAATGAACGTGTGTTTTCTTTGAGTGTTGAGTTTGACATTGGAGTAGGAGAGTATGCTCTCATCCTTCTTAGGGTGATCAGAAATCCAGATCTTCGATACCATTCTCATGGCTCGAATTGTTTGTTACCTTTAGAGGGCCTACCTTCCCGACCATTTACTTTCTTTTGCAAGCAAGTGACAATCGTGAGAAGGGAATGACCCAAAGTGAACACAACCAAAGTACCATGGCATTCTAACTCACTATAAATAAATACCTGATGGGCGAAAGCTTTGAAGGAAGGGTTACGTGGGAATTGTAGTTACTTGGGAAGTGATGACCCTTGGACTCTTTCTCATATTAGCATCTAAGTAGGGCCTCATGGTCTAAATCGTGCTTGCATGACTACATTTTTTTGGTATCTTGGTGGGCCTATGTCTCAATCACGCTTGTGTGACACCAAGGAGTAGCGCTTAACAAAAATCCTTATTAAACACCTTGTATTTAGAGGCCAAAATCCTTCTAGTTGCTTTAGAAGGAGGAGTTCGGATACTTGGAAGAGATACTAAGTTTTCCATGGGGAGATTTCCATGGGGACTGATGCTTGGCTGCCCTGAGAAGTGAGTGTCGTGGAGGGGAGCCCGTGGGGTCAAGCATCTATGTATTCTCCTTGAATCTCATAATGAGTCTACCTCTCAAGTACCTGCTGTCCTTACCTACCATAAGAAATGTGTGAATGAGCATGATTGTCCTGAGTCTAAGTTGAAATATCTTGTCTTCTTTGCTTGTCAAAATTTGAGCTGTGTCTCATTTCAAAAACAAGACAAATTGATTAAAAACATGGTTAAACACAAGAGTATTTCATTCAACAAAGTTCGAAACACCTTCAAACATGGTTGTCAAACATTTTTCAAAATCTTATCTCAAAATTCATGTCACTTAGATTTAGGTTCATCCTAGGTTTGCATTTTGCAAATTCATTGTCAAGTACCAAGGTTAGGTTTCACCTAGGTCATACTCCTTTGCATATCAATAAGGGTCATCCATTTGCATGTGTCCTCTTGCATTAGAGTAATACCATTTCATAATTCAACCTTAGGTTTTGTCTTAGATTGACATTGTCATACATTTGCATTTGCATCCTTGTCCTCATAACATTAGGTCACATTTGCATACCCTAGATCTCTTCATTAAGCTTAGGTCATTATCATATCATATTAGGGTCATTTGCATAGTAATTGTCCCTTTGCATATAGTGTCAAAACTAGGTTTTGTCATGCTTGGGTAATGCAAATCTTTGATAAACCCTAAGTTATTGTTAGGAAGTCTAGACCTTATCAAACTTTTGTCTTTTTGTCATCAATGTCATTTGGTCAAACCTAGCTTAGTATCCAAGCATATAGGTGAGACATTGTCAATTTGTCCTATTGTCACTTGGTCCTTTTGTCCTTTGAGGTCTAGACATCATGTCAATTTCCTAAGGGTCTCATTTTTAGAATTGCATTCATGAGTTTGTCAAAATCTTGAAAAACAACAAAAACATTAAGTTGCATTGTCATCCTTTAGGTTGCATTTGTCAATCCCAAAAACATTGCATAGTGACATGTCTATTGAAACAAGGTTCCAAGCACCAATGATGCAACAAAGTTTGACATATCAACTGACAATGCAATCACAATTCTATCCAACCCAACAACAAAGCAACATTGATCAAACTTTTTATGATGAAACATGTCTCCAAATACAAAAACTAGAGGAGAAACTAGCTCAAGAAAATGAGATATTGGAACAAAAAGTGAAAAACATTGAGAAGAATAGATCACAAATGTCCTAAATGTTTCAAAAATTTCCAGGTTGAAATCCAAAGATTGAGCCAATTGATGTAAGATCTCTTCTTGAACGATCAAACATACCAGCTCTCCTCTCACAAATAGAGATGATGAAACAATTTCAAGAAAAGAGACAACATCAATTACAACATTATGTGCCTCCACAACAAGAACAAGAAGGTGTTTACTATCAATCAAATTTTCAACCAATACAACCAATGGTTCAACCAATTGTCCAACATATACAACCAACACAACCAATGGTCCAATTTCAACAATATGTCCAACCAACTATACAATGTCCACAAATAGTTCAACCAATGGTGGAATATCAACAAGTTCAATCAACATATCAATGTCAGCAACCACAACCAAACATTCAAATACAAAGGTTGCAGCACATACCAACCCAAGTTTCAAACATGTTAGAACAATTGAACCAACTCTAATATCAAAACATGACATCAGATCAGAACCAACTCCTTGCCAAACAAGTTCAAATTCCAGATACAACTATGTCAAAACCTCGAAAGAAAGGTGGCTTTATTGCAATGATCTTAAGGAAATTACCAAGTGAGTTTATTGAGGAAGATCAAGATAATACAATTATGTCTAGCAATGCCTCATCCCCCCACAAACAAATTGACTCTCCAGTGGCATCTATCCCTACACCTTTAGAAGTTTCACAAGAACCTTCCATGTTGTCCTCATCAAACAATACACCCAAGGATGCAATTATCCAAGAGCTATCCATAATTGATTGCCAAGATAATCCAATTCATGATGCACATCCTTGTCATGTTTTAGATATACAAGACCCAATGCCACCATGCACTTTATTGCCATTACCTATTTTAGAGGACCCCATTCAAAGTCCCTCTTCATCATGTTCAAACATTGATTCCTTGCCAGAATCCATCACAAATGTTCAAAGTACATTTCCTTCATGCCAAAACATTGATTCCTTGTCAGAATCCTCCATGCATATCTAAAGTCCAACCCCATGTCAAGAGGATAATTTAGAGCATGAAGAAACGTGTCTTAAAAAAAATCAAGATCAAGATCCTAAAACCTTATCATCCCATCCAATTGTTGACCAGGACCCCATGTTCCCAGACACTCATAATGATTCCCCTATTCTTGCCCATCCTATCCAAAGTCCTATTGACACTCCATTCCCCGAGCAAGATCAAGATATCCCAGTCCATCTAATCCCAAATGATCCCTTTCCATTTCATGAAAAAAATATCCTTTCAAATCCCATTGACATTCTAGATATCCCTTCCATCCTTTCCGATGATCCCATTAAAAGTCAAGAGCAAAGCACCTTTAAAGAGGATTCCAATGATCTTCCTCCTTGTCAAGATCAAATTATTCCTTTAAATCCTCCACAAGATCTTTTTGTTCCTCCATCTCCTTGTCTTAATGCTCCATATACACTCCAAGATCGCATTTCTTTTGATGATCCCATTATTTCTCCCATTCCATCTGTTGAAGAGCTTGTCATTGAACCATGTCCATTACACAATCCTAGGTCCCCTCATGATCCTAATCCCCCTCATGATTCTAACGTGTCAGTGCAAGATGTTTATGAACCCTTGACATGCATAATGGGTTCTTCCACTTTGGTGCAATCTGATCCACTTCAAGATCTCATTATTTCTCTCATATCATATCCACCTCATAATGGACTTGTGTCTTCTTCCCAAAGAAAAGAGTATCCTACAAGTCAAGATATTCATAAAGGCAAAGGAGTAGATATCTATAAGCAAGAATCCCTCCATATCAAAGAATATCTTAAGGGTCATGTCTACACAACTCACTCTCAAGACGTTGGTATCCCTCCATCAAAATCAAAACATACACCTTCCCCATCATACTTTCCATCCATCTTAGGTCCTTATATCCCTTTGTCCTCTATGCAAGGTCAACAAAGGCACACATCCTTGAGTAAATTTCATCAATCCAAAAGAAGTCCATTTCATTCCTATCCATCCATGCATTCCTTTCCCCCTCCAAGCAATTTGGATGCCAAGCATAAAAGTCATAAGTATAGAAATCCACATGTATTCAAGGATCAACATGTCCAATATAATCGACATGTCAAAACAAAGAACAAATTGATCTATAAAGAAAAGGAAAAATCCAAAAGGCCACAAAGGCCCACTGAGCAAAATAAAGCAAAGTCAAAATATATATGGGTTCCTAAATCCCTTGTGCAAGCAATGCACTCCAAGGAACCACAAAAACATGAAAAATCAAAAACCATGTGGATCCCTAAGCGGCTCCTTGAAGCACAAAAGCCTAAAGAAACATCAAAATTGGCATCTAAAATTGCTATTCCTCCATCCAAACCTTCCAAGTCTATTCCTCCATCACCTTCTTCATCCATTTTGGGCCCTTATGTCCCAAAATCACAAGCTATTCCTCCATCCAAATCTCACAATCTAAGATCCATTTTTCCTCCATCAATCCATCACCCCTCAAGGTGTGTGCCAATGTTGATCTTGCCTTCATTTCCGTCCACTGAAGCCCAATTCTTCCAATACTATATCCATTATCCAATGCATATTTTCCATCCTTCGATCCCTTTGATCCCATCCTTTGCATAAATCCTTGCCTTAATTTCATCTCTTTTTTTCATGTCCTTATCCTACCAACATCTTTGAGCATGCTTTTAAAGGTCATGGTCCATTTTTTTTTTAAGGCTACTATCCAAAAAAAAAAAAAAAGATGCTTGAGTCCTTCTTCCATCCCCTATCATGTGTCCATCTTCTATTAAAAAATTCAAAATCCTAAAAAAAAAAAGACAAAAGAAAAAAGAAGTAAAGCAAAAATAATTCGTCCACTGGTGAAAACCTGGTAAACAGGCACCTTGGGCAAGTACCATGATGAAAACCTGGCAAACAGGCGTCATGCGTAATTTATGAACTTCTTGCATACCATACTTGGGGGCAGGTTTCCTCCTTCATATCCTATTGCCCTTCATTATCCTATTGTCCCTCATGTCTATTTCCTCTTTCCACCTTTGATCTTGACAAGGCTGAGGATGGTCATGAGCATCATGCATCTTGTTTGCAACTTTTAGTCTATCATAGCTTTTGGTCTTTATCCATTTGCTTATTATAATCTTTCATCCATATTCCCTAGCTTATTGCAACTTTCTACCACTATCCTGTATCCAATCCTGACCTTCAGTCCATATCCCTTATCCATTCTTGGTCTTTCTTATCCTATCCATATCAAATCATTATACATACACTCTCTTTTTCATTCCTTGATCTTGATCTGACATAAGGATGCAAAATTTAAACATAGTTTCAAAAACCTCTTGACATGTTCCTCATGCCATGTCACTGCTTTACATTATCATATCCAGTCTCTTGTCCCATCATGCAATAGCCCTTGAAAATTGCATCCGTATTGTCTCCATAATAAAAGGCCTTTGTCTTCCCTCTATTCACCAACATTTCAGAAAGCCTATTTATTCACCTGTCATATTCCTTGCCTTGCTAAACACTGGGGGCAAAAATTAAAAAAATCAAATAATGTCCTGAAAAAATCCAAAAAAAATCGCAAACTATCCTGAAATAAAACCAAAAAAATCAAATAATATCTTGAAAAAACGAACAAAAAAAATTGTAAAAACTTGAAAAAAAAAAAAACACAATTTTTTTTTAAAACATCAAAATCCAAAAACAAACATTTTGCATTTTATCAATAAATGGTACCCTCTGTGCATAGACAGATCGCTGAGCATACATCCAATGACAATCGATCAAACATTTGTGTAGACAACAAACAGATAACATGTTACAACACTGCGCTTTACTGAAATCACGCATTCACAGATGAACTTTTTCAATCAAACATGACATTCAAACTGATCACAATTGTCATATCAATCGAACGTTAACATCAATATCATTTGTCCTTGTCACTACTATCATGGGTCTTATACAGGGTGTGGTATGCTCGAAACCAGACTGTGTCCTGTCTTAGACGGGGTACCTTATTCCCTGAAACCAGACAACATGATCATCCTATCAACACTTTCAACTTTTGAAAATGAAGATCAAGATGTTTGTTTGACTTGTTGGAATTAGCGAGTCTTATCATTTATTGATTTATCTTCGATCATGTTCCTATGTTGCTCAATGATGTCACTGAGTGATTTAGAGTGACCGGGATGGTTCATGGTCCCTTTTTTGTGGTGTTTGTTGTTTGTGGAATGTTTGTCACAAACTGGGGCAGCTATATCATTGGGTGTCTGTGATAAGTATGTTCGCTTTGTGAACGCCGCACATACCTCGACCCTTGATGTATGCACCCTAGGATGCTTCACTCATTCCTTGTGTGCGATGTGTCTGTCTTTTGCAAAAGGGGTTGCGTTCCAGCTCTGGCCTTCAATGCCATGATGCTCTGCATCCGCTTTGCTACATTAAATAAAGGTTCTCATCTACTTATGTGCATTTGTGAAAGCAAGTTTTCCTTCATCTCTAACTGTCCTCTGTCTAATTTCTGCTTACTAACATTTCTTTTGTCAGTCTTGGCAGTCCATTCGAACCTATCATCTTCTATCATTCTTATCAATCAATTGGCCTCTTTTCTGGATGTTTCCGGCCAATTCCTCGAGGGGGCATGCATGTGTCATTGTCAGTGTCTAGGGCATTTTCATTATTGTTCTTTGAAACAACGCTTAAAATCGCATTGTCTCAAAGAGGGGCAAAATGTAGACGTCTAAAAATGGTCAACGCTTGCAGAGTCATACTTTAACATTGGCGCATTGCCTTATTTTATGTATTTGCGTCACATTAACATTTCTCCTATGTCACACACTTGGTTTTTATCATTTGCGAGCATCGAGTCCTTCTTCTGCATTCTTCATTTATCTCGCTCTCGAATTTGGTCTTGTCGACAACAATCTTCAGTCATGATTTTGGTCAATCTTATCTTGTTGCATCAATGTGCGTGCTCATTTGTCATCATGTTGGACATCATCAATCCTAATTAGGGTTTTGTCCTCTTTTCAATCTTGTCATTTTGCGATCGATTTGTCATCGATCGTTGTCCTCTTATCAATCTTGTCATTTTGCGATCGATTTGTCATCGATCGTTGTCATTTTCAATCTTGTCATTTAGCGATTGATTTGTCATCGATCGTTGTCATTTTCAATCTTGTCGACTTGCGATCGATTTGTCATCGATCGTTGCCATTTTCAATCTTGTTGACTTGCGATCGATTTGTCATCGATCATTGTCATTTTCAATCTTGTCGTCTTGCGATCAATTTGTCATCGATCGTCGTCCTTCTCAATCATGTCAATTTGGATCAATTAGTCATTGTTCCTCGTTAATTGGTGCATTTATCAATCAAATCATTTATCAATTCAAAATTATGATCGAATCGACATCAAATCAATCTTACATCAAGACCTAATTGTTGTCCTTGCATTTCTAATTTATCTTCTAGGGTTTCATGATTTATTCATTTAACCTTGTTTGTCATTTTCTCTTCATTTTCTCTTTAGGATAAATGATTTATTTATTTATCCTAAGTCTTCTTGTCACAATTAAATCTTTATTTAATTGGCTAATTAATTCCTCCTCTTTTTGTAAATTAATTAATGAATGAAAAATTATTAATTAATTTACCTAATTTTCATCAATTTCCTAATTTCCAAGTCATCATTTCTAACCTAATTTTCTAATTGCTTCTAATGTCTATTTCTATTTCAAAATCTTGTCATAAATTCTTGCATAGCAATTTGTCATAAATTGTCATAAATCCTTGCATAGCAATTTGTCATACACTTGTCATTATTTTGCTATTCTTGATTTGAATTTCCATTCAAATCACTTTCATGCTAATCTAATATTTTCTCCAATTTGTCTATAAATTGGATGAATTTCTTCAATCAAAGGGTCGAATCAATCACGCTTCTAGTACCCTTATGCTGTCATGCTATCTTGTCAATCTTGCTTTCATCTCATGCATATGCACTTGTAGGTGAGATCCACAAAACAAAGCTATTTGAAGGAGAAAGAAGGACAATGGAGCCACATGAAGGAGACATCTGCATTTGGTTTGCTTAGATTTCATTTAGAATGTCTTGTCTTCATGTTTTCATTGAATGTTTTTAGGATTGTTATCACTGCATTTTAGTTTTAGTGATTGAACTAGGCTAATTCTTATTTGCTTTGATGATTTCCGAATTCCTAGCTACAGTAGGGGTTGTCACAGTTTTTTAAATTAAAAAATGAGGACAACAGTAGGCTCTGACTCGAGAACTTCCTTTGATTGTTGGAACAATTGAAGGGAGTAGAATCCAGAACTCTAAGTTCCTTATTATCCATTGGGTTACAAAGTCAAGCAACAAAAACACAGACGACAAGAAAGATGAGATGACTAACGCAAAGCAACTACTTAAAACAAGACGCTAACTTGTGCAACTGCACTTATTGAAAATGGAAACCTACCTATCCTAAACTAGCCATAATGAAAACTTTTCAAATGAAACCATTCACTAGCTCAGCAAAATAGCTGTCTTTCTTCAACAACTTATGGTACCTTGCATGATCATTAGCAGCCACAACCAATTGAAGCACAAACAATTGTACCATAGATTGATGCAATGATCCTTGAAAAAGATGAACAAATTCAACTTTTTCTTAAAATGAATTATATGTGATGCTACTCCAAAGTAGATTTTTGAAACCAGATTGCTCTTGTTTAACTAAAAATGCATGTTTGGCCTCTTCCTCAAGTGTATTTTCAAGCTCATGTTCATGAATGAGTGAAACCTCTGGCTTTCCATTAGCCTCCAACCAAGCAAGATGTTTGATCGAACATCCTCTTAATGAGACAAAATCATAACTCTTCTTGTTGATTACACCTTTATCAACTGCTTCTTTGACGATAACCTTATGCTGAATGGAAAGATCTTGATGTGATTCAAATGAAAACATGACAACATTGCTTTCCTCAGTATGTTGTTCACAAACTTCTGAGTGGAGAGAATCATCAACAAGACTTGAACAAGACTCTTCTATAGAACTTTCTTGAGGACTTGAACAAATATCAAAACCTCCATGTTGTAATATAGGCTCTTGATTTGCATCTTTCTCAAGTTTCAATTGATCTTCTAACTTATGGGATACTGGTTTGGCATCACAGCTTGAACAAAATAGTTTCATCTCATCCCAAAATGTATCCTCTTCAATATATTTTTTTCTCTTTTGAATAAGACAGCTGAAATTTTCTTCATGACAACTCTCATCAAACTTTCCAAACATCAAAATAGAATTATCTTTATGCTCATAAACCATCTTTTCACATCCCATTTCTTGGTTGTCCTCCTTTATCAGCTGCTTGCAAAGGTGGCCTTCATCCTCTTGTTGTGTATTCCTCATGGTTTCTGACATGGTCTTTTCTTTATGTTCATCAACTTTCTGGAACTGCATAAACTAGATTTGAGAGTCGCCAGCTATGGCTGCTTCCTCCTCTTCTTGGAAGAGTCTAGAAAGATCACTTTGTTCAAATTCAAAATCCTTCACTATTGCATTTGTTGGTGTTGCCTCAAGAGAAAGCCCTTCTGGTGATGAAACAAGCTTGTCTTGATCTTCAGCTACATTACTAGGAGAATTAATTAGATATGGCCTCCTTGGAATGTCTTCATCATAAGGGGAAGAGAATACACCTTGAATTATTTGCCTTTTGAGGGAAACCAACTCATTAGCCAACCTTTGTACCATGGGATCTGTTCTCTTGGTAGACCATGATCCCAACAAAGAATTTTCTTTAGACCCATTTAGTTCTATCTTCATCTTACCAGAAAAGATAAGATCATCTTCAACCTAAACTGCTAAGGATTGCACTGCTACAAGGTCTCTTGGAACAACCCTTCTCAACAGAAAACTTATCTCAAACACTTGAGCATTGATGAAGAAGCACTTCAAATTTGTAGCAGTAGGCTGAGCCACTATTGGAATTCTATTAGACAACTTCTTGAATTTATCCACAAACTCCTACATGTGTTCATGTGACTCCTTTTTCATTTGAGTTAGTTGTGCTAACAAAGTATGCACATCTTCTACAGGTTTGAACCTTTCTTCAAACTTTGTTCTGAGTGTAAACTAGTTTGTGATGGTCTATGGTGCTAGGTGGTAGAACCAATTTGCAGCAACACCTTGGAATGTCTCAATGAAAATTTTCACTGAAACATCCTCATGTTCCACACCAAGCACACCACATGCAATATAGAAGGCAAAAATGTGCTCATTGAGATATTGACTTCCATCTCCAAAGAAGTTGGGAGAGTTCTTCCTCAAACCATCGGGAAGAGAATTTAATGGCGGAGTCAGATTCAATGGACCAAAATAATTCCCCCAAGGACCTTGAGCAGTCATTTTACATGTCCTTGGTGAAAGCTTGAAAAACTACAGTTACAATGAGTAGGATACTGGTATACTTCAAACAAAAGTGTGAGGCTTTTGGATGCGTATCGTATCTCATAAAAGTCACCAATGGTGACTCAGATATGTCAATCTTCTATGTAATGTTTCAACAAATGTATATCAGAGATTCTAAGATAGAATTAACAAAATACTGCAAATCTCTTTCTCCAGCAAAAACCCAAGAAAAGTTTTTTTCTGAAAAACAACAAGACACTAGACTTCAAATAAAAGCATGAGGCTTTTGAATGCATTTGTGTCCCCATCAATCCAATTTGTCCCAAAATACCCATTTAGTTCCTATCACATTCTTGTCAACTAGTCCTGGGACAAGTTCCCAAGCTTGATTCTTCTCAATCTATTCCAATTCTTCTTTCATAGCTTTCATTCAATGTTGATCATTGCAAGCTTCTCTCACTGTCTTTGGCTTAGTCTCAGAATTTAAGCATAAGTTCACCTATTCTTCAACAACTTTACTTCTTGTGATAACACCTCTCTTTTTATCTCCAATAATTTGTTTCTCTAAATGGTTCTATTTACGGGGGAATTGAGGCATAAATAATCAAATTTAGCGAGTTAACCACCAAAACTCAAATCCAATTAAATCAATTTGTAAGCACAATAAGAAATATGAAAAATCAACAATTGAATAACAAAATCAATTCAATCAAACACAATCAATCACTGAATGCACAAAGGCTCCTATTTCTCTCTCAGAGTCACGCTTGATAACCTGCAATATGATAACACAACAATTCAAAGATAGTGGTTGATGAAAAAGGGATATTGATGATGAATATATAGAAATTGAAGAGAATCAATTGAGAGGTGGAATTGGAGTGAGCTAAAAAGCAAATTAATAGTTAGAGAGGTGACTGAGAAATTAAATTGAATTAATTAATTAGTTAGAAAAGGTGGAACTCAGGGGTGAGTGTTAGTTAGAAATTAGCATGTTCGATAGGAATTCATCATGAAACTCATTTTAATATAAATTTGGATTTAAAATTGATTTTCAAAAAAATATCCAAAATCATGCACATGAGATAAAATTATGATTTAGAAAATTAGAATTTAGAACTAAGAGATGAATTAGAATAAATAAATTTAAGAAATTTATTTAATTTGGAAGACATAATTAATTAAATAATTTTTAAAAAAATATTTAATTATGGGAAAATAGAAATTGAATTTAATTAAATAATAAAGATTATTTAACTTCTTTAGAGACCTGAAAGTGTCTAATAATGCTGCTAAACTTTTTCCATGAAAAGAGAAGGAGAGAAAAAATAGGAAAAGCTACGGGGGGTTAATGATGCTTCCAATATTAAGAAAATCTGGGGTTGTGTGCTTGATGCCATCATGGAATATATTACTGTGGAGGGTCATTTTACTAAGGTCCACACATACCATTTTGTGCTTTTAAATCATTTTAGACATGAGAAGAGGATATCTCTTCCTTATTACCTCTTTAGGTCTTTGTCGCGGTCTCTGAATAAACATAGCAAGAACCCTGCCTCGCTTGTGATTCATAGGGGCCTTATTTTGCTCATTTATGAGAATTGCAAGATCTTGGCTATCCAGGAAAACAAGAGATTGTCAGTGTCTCTGGGGAAAGGTAAGAGGAAGATGAAGGAAGGCGGGCCTAGCAAGGAAGAGGGTTCACAAAGCAAAAAAGGTTAAAAAGCTACTTTGGAGAAAATTCAAGAGGATAAGGGTAATCAGAAGAACATGGAGATTGATTCTGAGGACATTGGTAAAGATGGAAGTGAGATGGAGACCGATGAGTCTGATGGAGAGGAGAGCTGGAAGGAAGAGGAAGTGGGAGAAGAGGAAGGAGGAGCTGAGGAAGTATCCAATCAAAATAGTTCGACCCACAGTATGAGCATAGCAATTGTTAACAGTCAGCCACTGGAAGAGTAGGACAAGGTTAATGAGGAAAAGGAAATGGAATTGAGTAGGAAAAAGACAAAGAAACTGAGCAGGAGAAGGACAAGGAGAATTCGAGCAGGTGTCAGGATAAAGATGGAGAGGGGATTATTCTGGACAAACTCAAAAACCAGTCTGAGGCTCGCATGGGTTTTGACAAGTGGGTTTATGAAGGAATCAGGAAGATGGAAAAAACTAAGAAACAGAAGAAAGAAAAAGGGAAGAAAGCCAAATAAACCAAGAACAGTGGAAAAAAGGAATGGAGGAAAAGTTGGAGAAGCTGGAAGCTCAAATTGGTAATCTTGAGGAAGGAAAAACAGCTATGAAAAACTTTCTGCTGATGATTCTGGACATCCTTACCTCGGTTACTAAGAATTTAGAGGATATTGCCAAGTTCCTTGAAGGTTCCAACACCATCAAACTTGTAGTGGATCTTTATATGGATGAGGATACTATTGAGGGAGGAATAGTGGAAAGTGCTCCTGGTGGTGCGGCGAAAAGAACAAGGGCAAGCATGAAGAAAGTTGTTGCGGCCTCTTCCAAGGATATCCCTAGGCTTAGGGATAATATCAAAGATTTGCAAGGGATTAGTGGAATTTTGGGTAATGCCCTTAAAAACATGAAGTAATTTTTTTTTTGTTTCGTTTACGTTTTAGTTGGACTTGGCTGGTTTTGTTGGGCTTTTTTGCTGATTAATGCCCATGACTGTGTTGGTTTTTTGGTAGTTTGTCTTTTCTTGTTGCTTAATGCTTTTATCTCTTAAGGATGTTATGTAAAGGGTTTCAGGATCCCTTCAAAACCTTCTTTTACCATAATAAAAAACTAAAGTTATAAATTTCAAATTAATTAAACAATAAATTTTTTAATTAATTTAAAGAAGAGAGACTACATTATTAAATAATTGGAGGGAAATTAAAAGAAATTGAATAATTAATAATGATGAAATGTGATGATTGAATTAGTTTAGAAGTATAAAATTAGATTAATTAAATAATTAAATAATTATTTAATTAATAAAGAGGAATAATTAGTGTATTAGTCAAGAGACATTTTTAGGTATATACAAGTTTTTCTGCACATACCTCGGAGTCTTAAGAGCAATTTCTAGAGCATCTTCCTTATAATTTTGCATCTTTGTTTCTTCAACCTTTTCATCTTCTAGTTTGCTGGTAGACTCATCTAATTCATATCCCATCTCTACAACTATATTCTTCAAAGTGTCTTCATCAACTTTCACATTTGTGCTTTCAACAATTCTTATCAATCTTTGGTTATAACATATGTAAGCTTTTCTTTTAGTAGAATAGCCAAGGAATATTCCTTCATCAGATCATGTGTCAAACTTTCCTAATTTATTTTCATCTCTTCTGGTGCTGATAGAAAATGCACAAATAAGGTTCACCATTAGTAGGTTAGTTCCAACTAAAACCAAAACAAGATGAACAAAAACCATTTCAATACATATTCAAGGGAGATTTTAAAACAACATGAAAGAAGCACAAATAATCAGAGAAAGAAAGGTTAGTCTTCCTAAGATGCCTCCATGATGCTTTGATGATTGTTCCTCCCTTGTTTCTCTCCTCTCCAAGTCCCAAATGAATGAAGCTCTTATCTTTTAGCACAAGCCATTGATGCCATATGGAGATTCAAGATGGTTGGAAAATTTTAAACAAGATGCTATGCAAATGTAAATGATGATACTATGAGAAAGCTCTTAGTTATCCTATGTAATTCCACTATAATAACAATGGTTCCATTCTCTCTCCTTTGCTTGAGGAATGAGGTTCTATTTATAGAAGAAATGGGCTATTGGATGGTTAAGATTCAATTATCTTAACAAGGGCTAGGATTGAATGAGCCTCAATCCATGTGATACTTTCAAACCTATCTCATGTTTACAAGTGTCACCATGAGAAGGCTTGAGAAGATATAGAAGAGACATTAAATTCCTGAAGCGACATGATGGTTATCCTAGGGGGTTGGGTTAGGGTTTAATTAGTGGATAAAGCTTTTATAACCAAAGGATAAACTCTTGTGCAAGAGTTAAAGGGATAACCATAGTCAAAGAAATGAATTCTTGAAGAGACCCATGAGTTAAAAGGATGGTTAAGTTGGACAGAAAGTCTCTAACCAAGGGTCAAGGTTGAGTTAACCATTAATGGATAAGTAAGAGCCTTACAAGTTTTGGAAGACTTTTGAGGTTATCTTGTTGAAGAAGTAAAGCCTTTAATGATTTATAAAGACTTTGCATGTTTTCGAGAAGTTATTCCTTTTCTTAAGGAATGTGCAAATTTTTAGGAGAAAATTAGGCTAATTAGAATGGATTAGAATATTCTAGAAGAAGGGTTAGTGTGAAAGTGGATTTTGTAGGAGAATGCAAGTGGGAGGGATTTTAGGATTTTTAAATAGATATAAATTTATATAAATGAGTGCAACTTGCATTTGTATATATATTTAAATAATTATTCATCTATTTAAATGTGAGAGGGATTTAATTAAATGTGAATTTAATTAAATGTGAAAAGGGGATTTAATTAAATAAATAGGCTTAAGATGATTCTAGAAGGAATTTATTAAAGGCTTGAAGACTTTGAGGGAAACCATTAAAGGCTTAAGAAGACTCTAGAAGGAAGCCATGAAAGACTTGAAGACTTTAAAGGAAGCCATTAAAGGTTTCAAGTGGGTGAGGATAAATAGGATTTTAAATAAATGTTTAAAAAGTGCAGGGAGGGATTAATTAAATAAATATGTTTTATTTATTTAATTAATTGTCTGAATTTGGTTAAGTGAATTAAATCAAATAAATTTAATAATTTTTTTAATTAATAGAAGAAGAGGGCTAGGGTGAATTAATTGAAATTAATTGTTTATCGATGGTTAAATAATCAAATAAATACTAAGTATTCATTTAATTAAGTGGATAGATTCATGTGTCTACATCTTCTAATATAACATTTACTCCCAAAAACTTTGAAATATTTTACAGATGAAGTCCTTCCATACCATAGTTCATAAGATGTATTTCCATAGTTTCTTATAATTTGTACTCTGTTAAGTGTGTATACCATAGTATGTATTGTTTCCTTCCAGTGGATTTCTGGTAGCCTTGCTTCATTCATCATTGTTCTAGAAACTTTTGGAATTGTTCTATTCATCCTTTCAACCACACCATTTTGTTGTGGTGTCCTAGGAGCAAACAAATTCTTTCTTATCCCATGATTTCCATAGAAAGTATTGAACTCATCAGAAATAAACTCTCCACCTTTGTCAAACCTCAAACATTTGATTCTTCTATTTATCTCATTTTCAGCCATACCCTTAAATTTATTGAACTTTTCTAGAGCTTCAGATTTTTCTTTTAAAAAAGTAACCCATGTCATTCTAGAGTAATCATCAATTAAGAGCATAAAATACCTGTCATCTTGTTGACTTCTTGTTTTGGTCAAACCACAAAGATTAGTGTGCACTAATTCCAACAGTCTAGTAAAATATTGTTCTTTACCTTTAAAAGTTCTCCTTGTTTGTTTTCCAACTTGAAATTCTTTGCAAATATCATTAGCATTATTTGTAATCTTCGATAAATCTCTCATAACTTGAATTAAACTAATCCTCACCAAGTTATCAAAATTGACATGACACGTCATCCGATGTCAAAACTATTAGAAACATATGTTTGGTTGTCATTGATGTCAAACCCGATGATCTGAATTCATCCAAATATAGTGAGTTAGTGTACAGAGTAAAGGTGTTGCAGAGCAGAGCAGTGATATGTATGTATATTGTAGAACAGTGGAAGATAGGTATGTATGTATAAAGATGAAGAACCTTGTTGATATGTCAAGTTGCAGATGTTGATGCAGGTATGTTACAATTGTTGCAGATATGTTGTAGATGTATTTTCCAAAAGGGTGTTACTTTGGAAATGTGTTGTCTGTATGTGGATATGTTTTCCTATTGATGAAGTTTTGAATTCATTTGTGGAAATTGGTTTGGTTCTCTGGAATTTGTGCTCTGGAAGTATATTCAGTGATGATGGTATTCAACAATGATTATAGTGCTCTGCATTCCTCTGCATTTTGGTTTATGATGATGATCTCTTAGAAATATGTTGTTCATGACCTTAATTTCTCTATGTCAAGTTGGATTGTGTTTTTGGACTTCGAAAACATGCTTGTAGATGTTCAAGGATATGATCATTCTAGGTCTAGCCGACCTTGAATGTTTTTGTTCTTGTTCTTCTTTGGTGCTTGTAACATGCGATCTGACTATTGGAATATTCTTGAAGGAAATCATGTAGAAGATTGATGAAGACGTATTATTGGGGAAAGTGTTATTGAGACTGACTTGATGCATATACCAGTAGTATATATATATGAAGTGTTGGAGAAATGCAAGTGTGAGTGAGAGTGTTAATTTGTTCAGGTGTTGAAGGAGAAAGTCAGAATTGGTGTGACAGTGATTGAAGAAGGAAGATTGAGTTAGAGTTGCAGAGATTATTGACCAAATTTGTTGCAAATAATTGTTTGGATATCTAAGCTTATCAATAACGAATCCCATGCATATGTAGATGCAATTTTCTTAGTTCATTTTTTATCTCTATTTCTTGGCAATGAGCCTTCCGGTAGTAAGTCGTTGTATTCCTGGTAGTGAGCCTTCCAACAGTAAGTCATTGTATTTTGGGTAGTGAGCCTTGTAATCTCATACAACTAGTTATATTATATTATCTTCAGAGTTAACCCTCTCTATGTATTTTTCCATTTGGGTTTTCCATGTATAAAAATCTAGTGTCTCTCTTATGGTTGTGTATTTATTTCAATTTAGTTATGTTGCATGCATTTCTTTTGGGTTGAGGATAATTGATAATAAATTTTAGAAGTTCAAATTTTAATTTCTTAAAAGGGAATACTGATTCACCCCCCCCCACCTCTTAGTATTCTAGTTTGTTCAACAATTGGTATCAGAGCCAATATCCTTGTTGCTACCTTAACCACTTGAGGGAGATCTTATTATTTGAATAGATGGCTCCTATGGATATGGCATGAGAATACTATTTGGATAAATAGTTGAAGACAACCCTTGAAGAACTAGAGAGTGTGGAATATGTGAATGAGGAATTGAAAGAGAATTTCAAGGTAGTGAATGAATGTGTTAAGAATGTGGAAAGTTGGAACAAGAAATTATGAAGCTAAAGTCATAAGAAAAAGTCACTAAAAGTAGTGCATTATTGGATAAACTATTGGCTATGCAAAAATCCCATAAAGACAAAGAAGGATTAGGTTTTCAATCTAGTAAATGCTCAAATTAGAATGACAAAGGCAAAGGCAAAGAAGAGAAGGTGAATCTAAAAGGAAACTTGAAGATACAAACAAGAATCAAGAGCCTACTACAAATAGACCACCGATCTATCAACCAAATGCTCAAAGGTGTCCATCATTCAATGGTTATTGTTTACATTACAAAAGTTTTGGACATAAGGCTATATAATGCAAGTGTAAAGCAAATCAAAAAATTCACTGCTATAATTGTAAGAGTTTTGGACACAAGGCTAATAATTGTAGTAATCAAGGTGTGAATAGAAGCTATACATCATTTTTAAATGGAGTAAACATGATGAATAAGCCCTTTCATGGTTATTGTCATATATGCTATGGTTTTGGTCATAAAGCTAATTAGTGTAGATCTAGAGAAACTTTAGTGAATTCAAGACAAAGGAATATCAAGTGTGACAATTACAACTGTAGCATCCTAAAATTGCACCCCTTGCAATTTTGACCGCATTTTGGGCCCTCACCTTACCGGTCTCATCCCCATGTTTGATCGGGACTGGTTTATGCCTCCCCTATGCAACTAATCTTTATTTTTCTATCTTATAACTTGCATAACCCCTTGTCCCTAGCCTAAATTAGGGAAGGACCAGGGTGCCACGCCCTGGTCCTCCCTAATCAAGACCTATTCTGGCTGCTAGGCCCTATCTCAAATATGAGCGGGAAATTAGACCTATGTTAGAAAATTAAACAATTGACGATAGACAAGTATATAAGGAATTTTCCTCTCTCATTTGAGCATATAGCATGACAAAGTAGAGAAGGCAAGGAGACTACATTCAAACATTCAAACATTCAAGCATTCCTCAAGGTTGCATATTATTTATCTATCCATTGGAGCAACATTACATCATTCATTTGCAAGTATCTATGTGTTAGGGTTTTGTCATGTTCATGCCATTTCATACAACATATGTGATTACATCTAAGAAGAAAAACATCATCATCATCATCATCTATTGTAGATATGAAGGTATACCTTTCCATCATTTATTTTAAGTATTTGCATTATTTCTTTCAAGGTTTATTCCAAACCGGGGTTTGACTTAGGCAAAACCCTATTCCCAACCCCTTTTATTCTTCTTTTTGTGTGTAGGAAGAAGGTGTGCAGTTGTACTTATGGAATTAAGATTTATTTGCAAAGACGAAAAAAACCCTTTTCGACACACGAAAAGTTTGGAGGACCGATAGGAGGGCAACCTGGTTTGGACACAAGTCCCTACAACTTTTGGCAGATTTCACAAAGCAACTCTGAATCATCTCAAACTTTTGAAATCCAGGTACATGAAAAAATCCTGAATCTGTAGCTCAATGTTTCCACTTACTTTGTCTTCAATTTCAACACTTTGCTTATTCAACTTACAAAAGAGGGTCAAACACATTCCAAACCCAATCAATCTACTTAGTATTCAATCCTTGTGTCTTTTAGGATTGTATCTAGTGGATTCATCCCCTTTTTTGAATGTAAAGTCCTCCAAGTGAAAATCGGTATAGTGATTTCCCCCTTTCCATGTGGTGAATTTTCTAAGCCTCAAATTTTCCACTTTACAAAAACAAGTTTGGACATTTTGCTAATAGATGTAGGAATGTGATTGCTCCAACAAAATTATATGAATCTAAGAAGACTATTATGGTATGGAGAAAGAAACAAGAGAATGTGTTTGTTGTACTTGAGTTCAGTATAGGTGCTTCATCCTCTGGAAATTGATCTGATAGCTTTGGCTTAGGAGGAGTCTTAAAGAAAATCTATTTGTCCCCTCCTTGTGAAGTGTCACATGTTGTGTCTTTGGCATGTTGGTGTTGATATTGTGTTTATTGTATTTTCTAGTAGATTGCATATGCAAAGTGTAGATGATGACATCATTTTGATAAGAAAATTTTTAGCAAGAAAACCCTAGGTGTATCAAGTGAGTTAAATATCAAAATTTATGATCATTTTGGCATTGCATGTTGAAGAGTCTAAAGAGAGAGAGTAGTTGAAGTGTGGAAGCAGAATCAAAGTAAGGTTAGGAAAGGAGATATTTCTTTCATCCCTTTTCTATGGAATCTAGGATGATAGTGATAGGAGAATCTAGAAATGGAGATATTGGGAAGTTGGGAAAGGTGCAATTAGATGAATTTGATCATAAGAAAATCAGGAATCTTGAAAGGTCTTTCACAGATGAAGAATCTCAGAGAATTAGGGCATCAAGGTTTAGACATTTGGAGTGAGTTTCCATGGTTTATCGATGAGGATTCAATCAAGTTCATTTTGAGTCATGTTCAAGATGGTTTCATGATAGTGGACAAACCTTATCAGATTTCAAAAGAAGCTATATCAACGATTTGTATTCTTTAGGGTGTTGGAACTATTCCAATGAAGAAAACAATCAAGAATAAAGAATTCAAAACCCTAACTGGCATTACAAGAGATCAAAGAGAATTTCTAATTGATACAATCATTGACTCGTTAGTAAGGTATGTTGCTTATGGTATTTCTTACAAGATTTATTTTCGAAATAGAGAAGGATCTACTTTTTCTATTTGTATAGGTTTCACATTCGATGGTAAAAGAAGGCATGGATTTAAATTTGAGTGAGTTATTATTGATGCAATTAACAAAGAATATCACTATGACAAAAGAGGATGGATTTCCTTTCTGTTTTGGCTCCTTAATCATCTGTTTGATTCTTTATTTCTTGAGATCTTTACCTTTGAAGGAGAATGTTGTATGGAAGTAAAATGTTCTTGTTCGAAAGCACATTTACAGGTATTTGAGTTGTCTAGCAGACAAAGATAAGGCATGAAAATATCATTTCATAAATTTTTAGAAGATGTGGTGTTTTGGTCTAGTTCTTAGTGTTGTCATATCTTCTGAGGAGAGTCCTTCCTCTGGCAGAAGAAGGTTGAAGAGATCAATTGCATTTTCCCCTCTAGAATCAAAGAAAATGTAGAGAAGTGAAGAGAAGAGAGAAATTATTAATCTTGATGATTTGAAACCTCCTAGAGAAGGTAAAGGGAAGAAGGCTAAAATTGAAAAACAAAAAGATAGTATGGATGAAGATGATCCTTGCGGGATACAAGATATTTTAAGTATGCTTGAAGAAGAAGATGGTATGAAGAAGATTGGTGATATGTGGCTTTCGTGTCCATCCTATGATCAAGATAAAATTAAAGAAGTCTTAGTTGATTATCTTCTACGAAAGAACATTGGTTTGAATAATCTGATAGATATTTTACTAGATGTCTTGGTTGAGCTTCTTGAAGATCATTTTAAGTAGTCTCGTAAAGAATCTGTTGGAAAAGATGAAGTACAAGAAGCTATGGAGAAGATGTGTACCAGTGCACAAAGAAGATTATCTAAAAGCATAAAGGAAATGAGAGAATGTGTTGAAGATGTGGCTAGAGTATGCTACTATTGAAAACTTCAAAGTTAAAATCGACTAAAATTGAGTTTTAGTTGAACTCTCTTGGTAAATAATTTGATATTTTCGGTAAGATGGTGAATAGAGAAAAGGGATAAATTATTTGTATTCAAAACTTTTATTTATTCTAAGTAAAAGAGAAGATGTAGTGAATGCTTTCTAGAAAGTGAAGGAGTCAGTTGAAGCTAAAATTTGGAGTGAGTTTCCATGGTTTATCGATGAGGATCCAATCAAGTTCCTTTTTAGTCATGTTCAAGATGGTTTCATGATGTTGGACAAACCTTATCAGATTTCAAAAGAAGCTATATCAATGATTTCTAGTCTTTGTGGTTTTGGAATTGTTCTGATGAAGAAATCAGTCAAGAATAAAGAAGTCAAAACCCTAATTGGCATTACAAGAGATCAAAGGGCATTTCTAATTGATACAATCATTGACTCATTGGTGAGGTATGTTGCTTATGGAATTTATTACAAGATTTATTTCTGAAATAGAGAAGGATCTACTTCGTCTATAGTTGTATATGTTGCACATCAGATGGTAAAAGGAGGCATGGATTTCAATTTGGATGAGTTATTATTGATGCAATTAACAAAGAATATAACTATGACAAAAGAGGATGGATATCCTTTCCGTTTTGGCTCCTTAATCATGTGTTTGATTCTTTATTTCTTGAGATCTTTACCTTTGAAGGAGAATGTTGTATGGAAGTAAAATGTTCCCATTGGAAAGAAAATTTACAGGTATTTGAGTTGTCTAGCAGACAAAGATAAGGCATGAAAATATCATTTCATAAATCTTTAGAAGATGTGGTATTTTGGTCTAGTTCCTAGTGTTTTCATCTCTTCTAAGGAGAGTCCTTCCTCTGGCAGAAGAAGGTTGAAGAGATCAGATGCATTTTCCCCTCTAGAATCGAATAAAATTTAGAAAAATGAAGAGAAGAGAGAAATTATTAATCTTGATGATCTGGAACCTCCTAGAGAAGCTAAAGGGAAGAAGGATAAAATTGAAAAACAAGAAGATAGTATGGATGGAGATGATCCTTGCGGGATAGAAAATATTTTAAGTATGCTTGAAGAAGAAGATGGTATGAAGAAGATTGGTGATATGTGGCTTTCGTGTCCATCCTATAATCAAGATAAAATTAAAGAAGTCTTAGTTGATTATCTGCTCCAGAAGAACATTGGTTTGAATAATCTGATAGATATTTTATCAGATGTCTTGGTTGAGTTGCTTGAAGATCATTTGAAGTAGTCTCATAAAGAATCTATTGGAAAAGATGAAGTACAAGGAGCTATGGAGAAGAGGTGTACTAGTGCACAAAGAAGATTATTTGAAAGCATAAAGGAAATGAGAGAATGTGTTGAAGATGTGGCTAGAGTATGCTACTATTAAAAACTTTAGAGTTAAAATTGACTAAAATTGAGTTTGAGTTGAACTCTCTTGGTAAATCATTTGATATTTTCAGTAAGATGGTGAACAGAGAAAAGGGATAAGTTATTTGTAAACATAACTTTTATTTATTCTAAGTCAGAGAGAAGATGTAGTGAATACTTTCTGGAAAGTGAAGGAGATAGTTGAAGCTAAATTGGAACATTTCTCCGGTCTCCTTGTTGAAGCTGAAAAGTGTGTGCAGAATCCTTCTGTACCTTTTCTTATCTGACGCTATTGATTTGTTAGTGGAGAATAACAATTTGTGTGCAAGCCTCAAAATGGTTTTGAATTCTTGGAAGACTTTTCTTTTGAAACTTAAGAGAGGTATAAGAGGATTTTTCATGTGAAACACAATTGAAACTTTTTCTTTTTGGGGAAATACAATTTTGAGGTAACTTTTTGTTGTTACCCTTTGTCCTTGACGTTAAAGGAGGAGAAATATAGACATTTTTATTAGGGGGATAGATATGGAGAGGTATATGTTATTATATGGAACCTAATCAGACTTGGAGGTTATATTTTTCCCTTTTATCGACATAGTTTCCCTCTAAATTATTCAATGGGGGTAGCACCCCCAAGATGGGGTCAAGGGGCAGTGCCCCTTATGGGGTCCAAGGGTAGTGCCCCTAGCATGCAAACTTGTCGTGGCACAAGGCGGGGTTCAGGGGCAATGCCCCATAAAGCTCAAATTACTTTTATTATTTTATAAAGGCATCATGAGTTATTTTTCTACTGGCTGACATATTGTAACCCTATTTTTATAATCAACATAAGTCTTGTTAAAATGGCTAATGGTTAGGGTTTTCTATAGAGAGAATTTATGTAGCATTTTGATTGATGGTTGTAATCAATTCAATTTACTAGATAATAATTTAGGACTCTCTATTTGGTGGAAGCTCGAGTTTGGGTGAACCACATTAAAATTGTCTCTCTATTATTATTTTTGTGTTTTTGATTCCTTTGTTTAATCAATATTTGCATATAATTGATAATTTTTGCATGCAATTCCTAACAATATGGAGAGATATGGAGCGGTTGTGTAGATAATGCAGAGAACAAAGAATATGTTTCTTAGGGGAAGAAAAGTGGTCATCAATGTTTTTCTATTATTGACAAAAGGGGATATTATTAGAAATATATGTTTGGTTGTCATTGATGTCAAACTCAGTGATCCAGATTGGTTTGAATATAGTGAGTAAGTGTATAGAGTAAATATTATGCAGAGAAGTGATATGTATGTATGATACAAAACAATGGAAGATAGGTATGCATATATAAAGATGAAGAACCTTGTTCATATGACGAGTTGTATATGTTGATACAAGTATGTTACAAATGCAGATATGTTGCAGATGTATTTTTTGAAAGGGCGTTGCTTAGAAAATGTGTGTTGTTTGTACGTGGATATGTTTTCCTTTTGATCAATTTTTAAATTCATTTGTGGCAATTGGTTTGGTTCTCTAAAAGTGTATTTAGTGATGATGGTATTCAGTAGTGATTGCAGTGCTCTGCATTGCTCCACATTTTGGTCCCTGATCATGATCTCTTGGAAATACATTGACCATGACCTTAATTTCTCTTTGTCAAGTTAAATTGTTCTTTTGTGCTTTGGAAGCATTCTTGCGGATGTTCAAGGATATGATCATTCCAGGTCTAGGATACCTTGAATTTTTTTGTTCTTGTCTTTCTTTGATGCTTGTAACATGTGATCTAACCATTGGAATATTCTTGAAGGAAATCATGTAGAAGACTGATGAAGAGGTATTCTTGGGGAAAGTGTTATTGAGGCTAACTTGATGCATATACCAGTAGTATATATATGTTATGTTTTGATCACCATGGTGAGGAAGTGAAAGTAGAAGTGTGTGAGAAGTGAAAGTGTCAATGAGAGTGTGTGTTTATTTAGGTGTTGAAGGAGAAAGGTAGAATTGGTGTGACAATGATTGAAGAAGGCAAACTGAGTTAGAGTTGAAGAGATTTTTGACCAGATCTGTTGCAAGCAATTGTTTGGATATCTAAGCATATTAGGAACTAATCCCATGCATATGTAGATGCAATTTTCTCTATTTTTTGTCTCTATTTCTTTGCAATGAGCCTTCTGACAACAAGCCATTATATTCTAGGCAGTGATCCCTTTCTTAAAAGGGAATACTGATTAACACCCCTCTCAGTATTCTGGTCTATTTAACAATAACCAAATCTCATTAATCTGTGACATTAGATAATATCGACCAGCTATTCTCAACTGATAAACATTTCCATCTGTCCTCTTTCCTACTACAATCATAGTTCTAGACAAATCTCACACCCATCATCCTAAAAGACAAGATTATATCCATTTTCACACATTTGACCAACACTCAAAAGATTATGATTTAAGCCTTTAACATAGAAAACATTATCAGTATTATATTTTCCATCAAAACTGATAGAACCAATTCCAACTATCCTAGTTGTCTGATCATATCCGAATCTAACAATATGTCCATCATATTTTTCAAGCTTTATAAAATTACTCTTGACACCAGTCATATGATTTTAACATCCACTATCAATAATCAATTCATCTTTATCTCTTCTAGCATGAAAAGTAGATACAATAGTACCTTCAATTTTAGCAGCATCTTCCAAAGTTTCTTCCTTCACAATTTTGCCAGGGTTAACAAAACAAGATTCTTCCTTTACTACCAAGAACAAGCACTCACTATCTTCTTAATAATCAAATTCATCATCAAAAATATTTTCATCTTCTCTAACATAATAAGCTTTTCTATTTAACTTTCATTTGATTTCCTTACTCTTTTGATTTGCAAATCTATCAGGACATCTAGAAGCATAATGACCTATCTTTTTATAGCTAAAACATTTAAAGGGAAATTTAGCTTTGTAATTTTTGGTTCCTTTCTTCAACCTTCTCATAAAGTTTGCCTCAATATCATCAAAGTTCTCTTCATCAGATTCCTCATCTTTCGTTGATTTAGTGGAAATGCAGTTTTTGTTCTTGTACTAGTAGAACCAAATTCTCTCATCTCAAAAGCATGTAATGAGCCATACAAGTATTCTCTAGTATATATATTCTGATTTTGTGATTCTTCTATTGTTGAAACCTTAGAGATATAGGGTTTACTAAGAGTTCTAAGTATCTTTTTTACAATTTCATCTTCTGGCAAGTTACCACCAAGACCTTTGATCTTATTTACAATGTTCATCATCTATCTTCTATATGTAGCTAGTTATATTGTCTTCTTCTTCCATCTACAAGCATTCATACTTAGTTTTAGCATTATGCAACTTAGCTTGTTTGACTATATCATCTCCTTCATAAATGTTTCTGGTTTATTCCAAACATCATGAGCAGATTCCAAAGATACAAATTTTGTTAATTCAATCTTAGAAAGAGCACTAAAGATAGAAAACCTAGCCTTTTATTATCTTCAAATTCCTTGATCTCATCCTGAGTGTTCATGTCAGTTGGTGACTTGATGTAATTTTGTGTAATAGACTTCCAAACTTAATAGCCAAGAGAAATTGAGTAACCTTGCATCTTCACTTTCCAAAAATATAGTTCAATCCATCAAACATAGGGATTATTGGTTTGTGCGCCATCAAGATCTCCTCAAGCAGTTAAGCTCTTCTTGAAGGAACCAAAGCTCTGATACCAATTGTTGAATGTTCTCACACACAAGACAACTGAGAGGGGGTTGAATTAGTTGTCTACACAACTATAATTTTTTTTCCTTAAATCATATCCACAATAACTTAACTTTATCACTTAATCCATACAAAGATATGAACATAAAAAAAAACACCATACACAATGAAACACAAAATTTTACATGGAAAACACTATTAAGGGAAAAACCATAGAGAATGGTATTCTCAATATATGAACACCTATTAGGGTGACACAAGTTAAGGTGATTTTTACAAAGAACAACTCACTGCCCAAAAGAAAGAAAGAAAGGATCACTGTCGAAGGGCTCACTACCTAGATAAAAAAAGAATAAAATAGAAATAATCTACCACTTGCACCTTTGCAACCATAAGATATGTAGATACCTTCAGCTCACTTCTTCTGATAGCTAACACATGAAATTCCACACTGCTCAACACTTTTCAACAACTCAAACAACACTTATCAAAATGATCAAGGACATAGATACTCTTTCACACACCTTCATCGCATACACATATGTCATGAATCACTTCATTTCTATTTCATATTTTTCACACTTGTCATGTAGATCATCCTCAACAAATTATCCTTTATCTATCATCCTCACAAATAAAAAATCTCCTAAGGTTGGCTAAGTATCTTAACTGAACACAATTCAAATAAGGTTGATGTTAAACATTCCCATGGTGCAAAAGAATGTAAAGTAGATTACAACACATCTTAATTGAGACCAAAATAGACATCATACATGCTACACAATGGTCCATAACCATCAGAGCAATAATATTAAATGTAAACATCTGAGGTCGATCAAACCTAGAGTAAACACCATAAAACTTTGAAACCATGCTTCTAAAGCCCAAGAACACGTGCCAACTAAGTAGAATGAAACTAAGGACATTATCAACTTATCTCCAAAATTGCAACACCAGAAACCATAAAGTGCGGAAATGTGGAGCATGCATTTCACACAGAAACACTATCAAATATTGCTACACTCTGGTGAACACAACTTCCTTAGGATTGCAATCCTAAGCGCCAACCTCTCAATCTAATATTTGTAAACACTTCTTATCAATATATCCAAACTGAATGAATAGATGTACAATATAGAAGAAATGTGAAGCAAATCTCTCAACAGAACTGCACAATAAATTCAACATCAACTATAACAACCAGACACTAATGACAACCAAACCATGTTGACATCAATGACAACTCATTTTTCTCAAACTTGCAACAATCCATCACAACATAGAATTGGTAGAAGGAGCCTGATGATATGATGAATCAATAATGATCCTGTCAACTACTGAGAGGGGGGGTGAATCATTAGATAGAAAAAAAACTAAACTTTCACCAAACTCAAACCCAACTCATAAATCAATCACTGAACTAACTAGTTTAAATATTGAACTATAAACTACAACCGCACTATCAAGTTTATCGGTTGACAAGAATACCAATATAATAGTGTAACAAATCTGAAACTCATATACTATATAATCAAAACATCAAACCACTTTACTAACATTAGTAATCGCACATTTTGTTGGCTTGATGATGATTGTAATAGATGACTTCATGTGTTCTCATTAATGGCACATGTATACACACACATGTTCACAGTGTCATAGTCATCTTAGTTAAGTCAAACCAGTACTACTTCTAAGTATTTGTATTGCAAAACTAGTATTATATGTATAGGGAAGTCCAATCAGTTTTGAAGGTGCCTAACCGATATATGTAGACAACTGGTATATGCAAGAATGGCATGACACTAGCTTGGAGATTCATCAACAAGGAAGAAAATAGAGGACAATTCGTCTATGAGTTGGAAGAGGATAACTCTTAACCAATATTGATGTTCCAACCAGGTTCACTGATTATGTGATGAGTTATCACCGGTCATGATGAGTTATCCCTAAACTGATAGGTTTGGCGACAATCTATGATGTGTTATGTTAGATTGTCCAGATACATTGCACCGAGGAAATTGTGATGTGATTCCTGAGCTGACATAAAATGTAATGTCTATACAATGACATTGTGATGAACTATTTTGAATATGTGAGATAGAAGTGTTAAGTTTTTGCGATTTACTAAAGGTGTTGCAAAGTATGTCGGTGATGCATTTTTGAGTGAGCAGAAGAAGATCTATTCAAGCAAGACGTGCTACTTCTAGATCACACCACCTGTTGTTTTCTAATCACTACAACAATCAAATCCCCTAACCAGGTAAGCTCTAACAAGATTCATTGTACAAATACTTTAACCAGGTGATCCATTAGTTTGGGTTTGAAATCCTCTACCAAGATTACTCTTAACAGTGTACTACCTTTTTCAGGGTATAGCTCCTAACAGAGCTTTGGGATCTTTAACAAGATTCGCTCCTAGCAAAGCACTTTGAAGACCTTAACCGGTCATTTACCTATTATTGCAGATAGTTAACTTGTGAGTTCCATCTCACCGTGGTTTTTACCAGCTGGGTTTTCCACATATAAACTCTTGTGTTATGGTGGATTTTTTACTTGTTGTGGATGCTATAATATCATTTTGGGTTGCATGCGTAGTATTAAATAATCTGGTTAACTATCTTTATCTATTTATGTTTAAAGTGATATTGTTTTTTATGTCACTCATTCACCCCCCTCCCCCCTCTCAGTGCTTTATAAGTCTATCAATTGGTATCAGAGCCTAACTTCCTTAAGCCTTAATCACTTGGAAGGAAACCCTAAAGCCACCATGGGAAATATGGGTTATTTAGAGATGTCTAGAGTGCTTGATGCAACCAAGGAAGAGCTTGAAACCCTAAGGGTCAGATTTAAAGCTTCACAAGTTAAAAGGAGACAAATGATTGAGCAACTATTCGAGATATCTGATAATAGTTATTCAGATGAGGCTAACATTGATGCAATGGCTGAAGAAGTTAAAAAATTGAATGGTGAAAAGCTAAATCAAAGGAGAGAGTTAGAAGTCCTAACAATCCGCATAAACCAAGAGCTTGAAGCAAGAAGGACAATTAAAGACCTAATCAAAGAGAGAGAGAGAGCATGAGATCGCTAAGATCAAACAGGAGAATGCAACCTTGCATGAGCATTGGCATGAGGAGAAGGAAGAGAAAGAAGCACTACTACTAGATCTTGAAATGGATACATCTCTAAGAGAGAGACTTACAAAACACAATGAAGATCTTACCAGAGAGCTCACTGAGGCTAATGAGAAGCTTGAAAAGTTCAATAAGAGTTCTTCTATGCTGGATGAGCAGATCCAATCTTAGAGGATAAAAGGTGACACATCTGGACTAGGTTTCAATACATCCGAGAAAGGAGAATCTTTTGGTACCAAGAGCAACATGCACAAAGGTAAAACTGCTCCTAAGCCTAACAAGCCTACCAATAAGAAAGCTTTTAAAACTGTTTTCTTTATCAGTCACAAACCTGGACATACTGCTAATGTGTGTAGAAGTAGACCTAATGAGAATACAGGCTATAATGCTAATGCTAGGTATGTGTCTAGAAGATTTGAAGGTCATTGTTTTACATGCAACATGTATGGACATAAATTAGTTGAATGCAGATATGGAGCAAACAATATGGTACCTCACATGAATCCAAGACCTAATGGTGACTAGAGAAGAACCTATGACAACCGGGGAAACATGAACTGGTAGAAACCCTATGCCAACCAGTTTAGTCCATATGAAATGGAAAAGGTAACTAATGTGGTTTGCACCATTTGCAATAATTATGGTCATGTGGTTATGAACTATAGAAGGAGAATTGGAAGAGGTAATGCAGGACCTTGGAGATCATCTGAGATGGCTTGCTATCATTGTCACAAACCAAGACACATGGCAAAGTTTTGTAGAACCAAAAAGAATAAACTGGTTAACCACTTTGAAGATCAGAAAGGTAAGTAGAAGTTCAATGTTGAGGAAACCAGAGAAGAGATGAACAAAATCTGGAAAAAGAAGAGTGAGGACAAGCCTGCATAAGAACCTAACCCTTCACCTAGTGTGGAGAATCTTACACCAGTGAACTAAGCCTTTCAAATAGGCCTAAGGGGAGAATAACAATAAATCTACTTCTGGGGAGAATAACAATAAATCTACTTCTAGACCCCTTGAAGAATGTGTGGTAAGAGAGTTTTGCATTTTAAGTTGTTTTGTGAGAATTCTTGATATCATTATCTATCAATTTTCAAAGGATTATCAACTGGTTATATACTTATTGGTATAAATGAGTTTTGTTAAGTGGTATATTAGGGGTTTGTTACCCAATCAGTTGAAAGAAAGTTTTACCAAGTTATTTTTACCCTAATTGCATTCGAAGGAGAGTTTTTGAGCACCTGCAGAGTGAAAAAGAGAATTGCTAGCTAATTGTGAACGGATTTGTGTTGCAGATCGAAAGATTGAATTGGATTCAAAGATTAGAGAAGGCAAAATGGGTGTGCATTCAAGAGATCAACCAGGAACCTTGCCAACGTGAAGGGATTGCGTTATTCTTTTGTTAATCTCTCTCAAATTGAGTTTATCTAGAATTGCATCATCGTCTAAGCAAGCAGAGAGACTTATTATTATTGCTGAACCTATGGAGTCTATGGAATTATAAAAAATAGTATCATACAATGCATTGTCTCAAGTTCCTAATGGTGTTATGATCAAAGGTGATTTATCCAGTTACATTGACTATAAAATTGAAGGTTTAGGATCACTATCAATTTATTCTCAACTCAAATCTTTGTGTGATAAAAGAAAAAAAATCAAACCAGAGTACATTAGGGTTTATGAAAAAGGTTTTCATAATGTGACATATTTTCTTAAAGATTTTGAAGAGCATGTGATGATAATTCTTAGTCGTGTGAATGGAGAGAATATATATCTTAACAGGTCGCATATAATTACGAAGGAATCAATTCATGCAGTGATTGGTTTTTGGCAAATCGGTGAAGTTCTAAAGCTGGGGAAATTTTCTAAAGAAACTGTGATTGCACTGACTAATACCACCACTGACAGTCATGCATTTTCGGTCAACAACATTAAAGACCCAGCAGTTAGACTTGCAACTATGGTCATTGGTTATAGGATATTTTATTCTAGCAGGATGAACAGTGTGCCATTTGCTGTTGTGCATGCAGCTTACAGGATGATTGTTGAGAATGCAAATTATGACTTATGTGAGGCAATAAGGAACCAATTGATGTTGAACCTACAATCAAATAAGAAAGACAGTAGTCAAAATTTCAAATATGCTCAACTATTGATTGGTCTATTCTTCTATTTCTAGAACTTCCTATCAAGAATTGGAGACATTCAATGGTCAAAAGACATACTGGTAACAACTCAAATCAAGAACAACATTAAAGTTGTAAAGAACACATTTCCTTTTGCTATGAACAAATTTTTTAATGAGTTCCAGAAGAAGATGAGCATGAGGTTAAGGCTACCTAAAGATGTGGTGAAACACTTTGCAAAAGACATTTGTTTCACAGTTACCATAGACTTTTGTCTTATGGAGGCCATAGAACCTAGGGAAGATGAGATGGAAGAAATGAGTTATGAAGTCAACTATGACTTATTAATCGGTTTTGCCAACAACCTTTTGGCATCTCCCAAGGATAAGAAGAAGAAAAGACTGGGGACTTACCAAGGAAAGAAATGAACCTGCTCAACTCAGTAGTACCAAAGAGAAAAAGAAGAAAGTTGAGAAAGCACCTTCAGTGACCACTAGTACAAGGATGACAAGAAGTGTTGAAGTCAAAAAGGAACCGGCAGCCAAAGTATATGCTATGAAGCAAATTGCAATGAATAAGAGAGGTAGGCAGTTCATTCTTCAAGCACAATCTGAGGATACTGACACAGAAGTGGAACCAAAGAAGATGAAAGCAATTGGTAAGAAAGGAAAACTAGTAGGAGACACTTCAAAGAAAAGTATTCCTATTAATGCTTTATCTTACAAGCCTATGAGGGATTTTGAGAGAATAGTAAAAAAATTAGGGAGGAATAGGTTTGATAATGTGAAAGAGTGTTTTGATTCATTCAATGATGATCAGAAGTAACAAATTGTTCAAGAGCTAATCAACCACTTGTGTTAATACAATCGGTTGCCTCGGGATATTGAAAAGGATATTTCTTATTCTTTGTATTCTATTCTTGTAAATAAATGGAAAATGGTTGTAGAATAAGATCAAGAATTTATTGATAGAGTTTTCATTCAATATTGTCCTGAGTTACCTAGAGATGAATTGTTAGCATTGCTTGATAGTTTCAAAGGATAGTTTCATTCTAGGGTAAGAAGATTGAAGTTATTGAGTGGAAAGGTTCAATTTGTTGAAGTTGATACTCACGAGATAGCCAGAAATATTCAAAGGATGCATGAGAAAATGAAGTCTCATAAAACTAATCAAACAAAGACTGGAGCTCAACCAGAGCTAGATGAAGAAGAAATTATTGCACCAGATATTGTCTATCCTATTAAGAATAAGGATGAAATTACTTCTCTATCATTTATCTTTGTAGATGATACTAATGAAATCAAGGATACTATTGATACAACTGGTAATATCATTGAACCAGTTATGAAACCTTTACAACAACTAGTCATTACTATTACACAGGAAGTAGTTGAAGCACCAGTCATTGAACATAGTGTGGATATTAAACCGTCACTAGAAAAAGAACACCAAGTGGAAATAAACTATCATCGATTACAACAGATACACAAGAGAAACAAATAGCGACAAGAATAGAGAAAGAGAAACTGGAGAAAGAGGTTGAAGTGAAGGAAACTGAACAGAAAAAGGAGGAGATGAAAGAGAAAATAGAGGAGAAGATAGTAGAGAAAATAGGAGAAAAGGAAAAAGCAAAGGTAAAGCAACAAATTGATGATGAGGATGACTCAATAGGCATCAAAGGCCCTATAGATGTAGATAATATGAGTGCATCTGAATTCATGGAGATTGCTACAGTGATGCAATCTAGAGCTCAAAAGAAAAGATTGAAAGAACAAGAAAAGAAGCATAAACAATTCAAACTGTTGTTGAGATTCTATCAAGTCTTCTACCAGATACTGACACTGGGAATTTTTCAACCCCTATCAGCAAACTTGGCCAGTTGGTTGCTGATGCTTCTGACCAACTGGAGTCCCTTGAAGAAGCTACTCAGACCTTAGCTAAGAAGAATTACAAAAGGAAGAGAGGAGAAAAAATATTAAAAGATATTGATATAGGGAAGATTGCTTTATCTTTGAATAAAGATCTTTTGAAGACTACTATTGAAACTAGAGGAAGGATACTAGCCTATACATCTAACATTTCATTTTTCTATCATAATCTAAAGAAAAGTCGAGAAGAGACAGAACATGAACTGGAAAGGATATGTATTGCTTACATACCTTTACAGTATTCAGCCTTAGCATTTGACAAATCACTTGATGATTTGTAACATCGGTTAGATATTTATAATTGTGAATAGGCTAAGAGACTCCGATCCTTGAAGGAACTCAAGAACCAATTGAGACCTAAAGTGGCCATCTTACAAGGGGCATACAAGGATGCGGAAGCGGTTTTGGTGACTCCAGAGATGAGCATAGTGGATGCAATGGAAGAATTCATTGCACAAGTTATGACAACCATTGAGATCATTGAAACCTTATTGGAAACATGGGATAACGATTTTAATTAAATGAAGATTATTTTCAGTGCCATTTTCTTGAAAATTGTAGTGAACACTCCTTGAAAAACTCTTATATTTTTGCATATGTAGTTTTTGATGCAAATTTTGATATAATATATATGTATTTTACTTTTCAATATGGCATTGTTGTCAAAGGGGGAGTGGAAATATGTATGTGTTGTGAAAATTTTGTATGTATTGTAAAGGGGGAGTAGAAATATGTTTGCACAATTTTTCTAAGCACACTAACTTGTAAAGTTGTAAAATTTTCTAAGGGTTGCCATAAATGCCAAAGGGGAAGATTGGTGGCTTGAAGATGATTGTAATAAATGACTTCATGTGTTGTCATTGATGGCACATGTATACACACATATGTTCATAATGCCATATTTATCTTAGTTAAGTCAAACCTGTACTACTCCTAAGTCTTTGTATTGCAAAACCGGTATTATATGTATAGGGAAGTCCAATCAGTTTTGAAGGTGCCTAACCAGTATATGTAGACAACTGGTATATGCAGGAATGGCATGACACCAGCTTGCAAATTCAACAGAGATCAACAAGGAATCAAATGGAGGACAATCAGTCTATGAGTTGGAAGAGGTTAATTCTTAACTAGTATCGGTGTTCCAACTAGTTTCACCGATTGTGTGATGAGTTATCACCGATCATGATGAGTTATCCCTAAACCAACAGATTTGGTGGCAATCTGTGATGTGTTATGTTAGATTGTCCAGATACATTGCACCTAGAAAATTGTGATGTGATTCCTGGGCCGACATGAAATATAATGTCTATATAATGACATTGTGATGAACTATTTTGAAGATGTGAGAAAGAATTGTTAAGTTGTTGCGATTTACTGAAGGCGTTGCAGAGTATGTCAGTGATGCAGTTTTTAGTGAACAAAAGAGGATCTATTCAAGCAAGATGTGCTACTTCTAGATCACACCACCTATTGTTTTTTAATCACTACAACAGTCTATAATCAAACATTTTAGATCACTTCTGGTCATCTAAACACATCTAGGTGGCTTTATCAGTCAAATAGATTAACCATATCAAAACATAACCACAAATTCATTCACCACTTCACACAATGATTTTTGACATGGAAACCCAAATGGGAAAAATCACGGTGGGGATGAATATCTACAAGTATTTTGAACTCTTCTGAAGTTCGCCCTATTAGGAGCCAATCCTTGTTAGAAGATTTACAAAAATGTCCTGTTAGGAATAGATCCAGTTAAGGACCACCTAGTTAAGGGATTGACTACAATACCCTATTAGGAGTAACCTCGATAGAGTATTTCAAATCAAAGCTAATGTATCATCTGTTTAGAGGATTTAGAAAACACCAAGCCTATTAAAACTTACCCAGTTAAGGGATTTAACTGTTGTAATTGTTAGAGAACAACAGGGTCTTTGCTGATCTAGTAATAGCACTACTCTTCTTGATCGGATCCCTTTTATGCTCCTATTTGTCTTCACACATTCTATAGATACTCTTTCTAGTTCAATGATCAATCACACTGACACACTTAACCAATTTTGCCAACACTATCACAAAACAACTCATCGACCTTATAAGAAAAATAATAGGTCGGTAACACAACACAAACCTAAGATCTCATAGAGATTACAAACAAATCAGATCAAACATGGCTGTTAGATTACATAGTAATCATCTACACATTGCTCTATACAACCTCAACTACTCCTGGATCACCGCACATTGGATCCTGCAACTCATCACACAGTTTCCACTTCATGCAATACACTTGCTCATTACCAAGATGAAACAGTTATCTCAGTGAGCCAAAACCACTTTGAAACTCATCACATGCATCATGCATACATGGCATAGTCATCTTCGATCACCATTTGATCATAGATCAACACAACCGATTCACCAAGCTCCATCCGTTAGGGTTCGACATAACAATAGGTTAGGGTTACCGGTTGATCTCTCTACTTCAATAGTCATATTGGTTTCCTTCACTGCTCAACTACGAGTTGCATTATTGCATCACTACCAGTTGCAATACAACTCCATTACCGGTTACAATTGACATCAAAGACAACACTTATACTTCTTTAATGTAATCTTCATGCAATGCCAACAATCTCCCCCTTTGGTATTGATGGCAATACAAATATCAATACCCTTTGATTGTGATGATTGAGAGTAATGCACATACATAGGTATAGGAATCTTGGTTTACATTTTTCTATGTACTCTCCTTCAACTGAGTCTTCATGTCTTCAGTTGGTAACTGGCTATAGTTCTTCTCCCCCTTTGACAACAATGCCAAAGTGAATACCAATATCAGCTAGTAAACCACTCCAAGCTTCACCAATCTGCAACTAGTTGCTCCCCCCATGGAGTAGCTCCACTCTACACCAATCCTGCTTCAAGATCTTCAATAAGCTTTAGGACTGATGTCTTCCACATCTACTTAATTGACCTCATGTAGGGGCACAACCCCTAGCTGACCTCTAAGATACTCAAAATTATCCTTAGGCAGAGGTTTAATAAAGATGTCCACTAGTTGTTCCTTAGTAGATACATGCTCCAGCAACACATATTTACTCTGCACTTTCTCTCTCAGGAAATGATATTTCAGCTCTATATGCTTGGTTCTAGCATGCAACACTGGGTTCTTTGAAATATTTATTACATTGGTGTTATCATAGAAAATCCTTACCGGTTCTGAGATTTTCAACTTAAAACCTTCCAAAATGTGTTTCATCCAGATTTCCTAAGTGCAATTCATGTATGCTACAACATATTCAGCTTCAGTTGTTGATTGTGATATGCAACTCTACTTCTTGTTGCTCCAAGATACTATCCTTCCTCCAAGAAAGAAAGTTCCTTCGGTTGTACTCTTCCTATCATCAATATTTCATGCCTAGTCTACATCTGTATATACTTTTAAATAAAATTTGCCTACATATGGATACCATAATCCATAATCAATAGTACCTTTCAGGTATATGAATATCATTTTAGTTGATACCATGTGTGTCTCCTTCGGGTTCTTCTGAAATCTGGCAACTAATCCAACTGCATGAGAAATATCCGGTCTGCTATGAACAACATAATGTAGTTTCTCTATCATAAACCTGTACTCCTTTTCATCGATGGATGCAGAATCATCCTCCTTAGATAGTTTATAGCCTATAACCATTGGTGTTCCAACTAGTTTATAGTCTCCCATTGCAAATGTCTTCAATACTTCTTTCACATATTTGGACTGTGTGATAAAGATGCCATTCTTCATCTATTGAATTTGCAAACCTATTAAGAATTTTATTTCTCCTACCAGAGACATCACAAATTCACTTTTCATCTCATTTGCAAAGTCATCACACATGTCATCATTGCTTCTAAAAATGATATCATCCACAAATACTTCACTAACCAATATCTTATCTCCTTCAGTCTTGAGATATATATTGTTGTCTTCATTGGTTCTCTAAAAACCTATCTTCACCAAGTGAGAATGTAGTCTTTCATACCATGCCCTAGGTTCTTGCTTCAAACTATATAGTGCCTTGTGTAGTTTGCACACCATATCTTTTGCATCAGTCAAAGCATAACCATCTAGTTGTTCAATGTAGACTTCCTCTTCCAGTATTCCATTTAGAAATGTTGACTTCACATCCATCTGATATACTTTGAATCCTCTATATGTTGTAAATGCAAGTAGAGTACTAACACCTTCCAATCTATCAACTCGTGCAAATGTATCGCCATAGTCTTCTCTTCTTCTTGTGCATAACCTTTGCATACCAGTCTGGCTTTGTTTCTAACTACTACTCCATCTTCATTTAGTTTATTTCTGAATACCCATTTAGTACCTATTACACTTTTGCTCACCGGTCTAGGTACTAGGTTCCATGTATTGTTCTTCTCAATTTGGTCAAGTTATTCTTCCATAGCCCTGATCCAATGATCATCTCCAAAAGCTTCCTTTGTTGTTCTAGGATCAATAGTGGAGATCATACAATAATTCTCTCTTATTCTTCTTCTGGTTAACACACCAACATCTTTATCTCCAATAATCTGATCAAGATTATGATTGAATCTAACATACATTGGAATAACATGATCATGGTCTTCAGGTTTTTCTTCCTCACTATCTTCATCTTCTGTAGAATCTACCTATTCCGGTTGAACTGGTGTTGCAGTATTCAGTTCACCAACTTTTGGCTTCATTGGTTCTGGTTCCAAAATCAAAATGTAAGGCTCGTCTTCCTTCTTCTCCTCACTGGTTTCTCCTGAATCTTTAGGACACTCATCCACTCGGACATTAGCACTTTCAATGATCTTCTTTGTCTGGATGTTGTAATATTTGTAGGATTTTCTCTTGGTGGAGTAACCAAGAAATATGCCTTCATCACTCTTAGCATCAAACTTACCAACATAGTCACCTCTCTTGATAAAACATATACTACCAAAGATCTTAAAGTAACTGACATTAGGTGATCTACCGTACTAGTATTCATAAATATTTTTATCCTTGCCTCTTTTAACCAATATCCGGTTCATAGTGTAGACAACTATGCTGACAGCTTCTCTCCAGAAAGTCTTAGCAACACCTCCTTGTATAGCATAGTTCTAGCAGCTTCAACAACTGACCGGTTGTTCCTCTCCGCAATATCATTCTACTATGGTGTCCTAGGTGCAAAAAGCTACCTCTTAATTCCATTATCTTCACAGTGTCTAGTGAATTCCTTTGAAGTAAATTCACCACCTTGATGAGTTCTTAAGCACTTTATCTTCTTTCCACTTTCTTTTTCAGCTAAGCTTCTTAATGCCTTAAGCTTGCTGAAGGCTTTTGTTTTGTCCTTCAAGAATGTGACCCACATCATTCTTGAGAAATCATCAGTGAAGATCATTAAATACCAATCACCTTGAATACTCCTAGTCCTTATTGGTCCACAAAGGTCTGTATGAACCAAATCTAGAAAATGTTCTGTTGAGAAAGATTTGCTCATAAAAGTTGAGGATTCCATCTTCCCTAACTGGCATTCCTTACACAAAGCATTAACCGGTTTGTCCAACTGTGGAAAACCTCTTACCGATTTGGACTTACTCGCTTTTACAATGTTGTCAAAATTTACACGACAAAATCTCTGTTGTCAAAATTTACATGACAAAATCTAACTAGGTAAGCTATATTTAGTAACAACATGTTCCCAATATTGACTTCCTAAGCTCTTGTTATAGATCTTCATCCTATCACTCCAGATTCTGTAGTTTTCCCTATTGAATTTTAGACCTTTCTTCATCATGTTCTTCTAGATCTTTACCTCAAGTTGTTAGGCTTAAACACAAGAGGACCTGAAATGCTCTGATACCAATTGATGATATGATGAATCAATAATGATCCAGTCAACTATTGAGAGGGGGGGTGAATCAGTAGATAGAAAACAAACTAAACTTTCACCAAACTCAAACGCAACTCATAAATCAATCACTGAACTAACCAGTTTAAATACTGAACTATAAACTGCAAATGCACTGTCAAGTCTACTGGTTGACAAGAATATCAACATAACAGTGTAACAGATCTGAAACTCATATACTATTTAACCAAAACATCAAACCACTTTACTAATATTAGTAATCACACATTTCAGATCACTTACGATCATCTAAACACATCTAAGTGGCTTTATCAGTTAAACAGATTAACCATATCAAAACATAACCACAAAATCATTCACCACTTGACACCATGATTTTTTACATGGAAATCCAAATGGGAAAAACCATGATGGGGATGAATACCCACAAGTATTCTGAAGTTCTCCTTGTTAGGAGCCAAGCCTTGTTAGAAGCTTTACAAAAATGTCCTGTTAGGAACAGATCTGGTTAAGGACCACCCGGTTAAGGGATTGACTACAATACCCTATTAAAGGCAATATCGTGTTAGGAGTAACCTCGATAGAGGATTTCAAATCCAAGATAATGGATCACCTGGTTAGAGGATTTAGAAAATACCAAGCCTGTTAAAGCTTACTCGGTTAAGGGATTTAACCGTTGTAATTGTTAGAGAACAATAGGGTCTTTGTTGATCTAGTAATAGCACTACCCTTCTTGATCATATCCTTTTTATGCTCCTAATTGCCTTCACACATTTTGCAGATACTCCTTCTAGTTCGACAATCAATCACACTGACACATTTAACCAAATTTGCTAACACTATCACAAAACAACTCATCGACCTTATAAGAAAAACAATAGGTCAGTAACACATCACAAAACCTAAGATCTCATAGAGATTACAAACAAATTAGTTGAAACATGACCATTAGATTACATAGCAATCATCTACACATTATTCTAGACAACCTCAACCGCTCCTGGATCACCACATAATGGATCCTACAACTCATCACATGGTTTCCACTTCATGCAATGCACTTGCTCATTCCCAAGATAATACAGTTATCTCAATGTGCCAAAACCACTTTTAAACTCATCACATGCATCATACATGCATGGCATAATCATCTCTGATCACCATTTGATCATAGATCAAGACAACTGATTCACCAAGCTCCAATGGTTAGGGTTCGACGTAACAATAGGTTAGGGTTACCGGTTGATCTCTCTGGTTCAATAGTAATACCAATTTCCTTCACTTCTCAACTATTGGTTGCATTACTGCATCACCGTCGATTGCAATACAACTCCATTACTAGTTACAATTCACATCAATGACAACACTTATACCTCATTACTGCAATCTTCATGCAATACCAACAGAGCCAAACCAATTCACCAAAAATAAAGGCTTGTTAATCCGAAGACCGATTTTCTCATGGAACAAGAATTAAAAAATCTTATTGATTATCAAATTATCTATTCGATCATATTTTCATTGATTCTGAAAGAATAAAGGTTATTTAAGAGCTTCCTCTACCTATTAAATAAAAAGGGGTTACAATCTTTCCTTGGGAAGATAAACTTTGTGAGAATATTCATTTTAAATTTTGCTAGATTGGTTAGGCCAATCACCCTAATGTTAAAAAAATACTAGGCATTCAAATGGACCCAACAAGCCAGGTCTTTCCTTTTGAAAAAATCAAAGAAGTCATTGCCTCAACTCCCATGTTTACTAACCCTGATTTTTCAAAGGAATTTATCATGTATGTTTATGGTAGCAAGCATAGTATTGCTACCATGCTGACGCAGAAAAATGAAGATAAGAAAGGCAAACACCCAATTGCCTTTCGTTCAATAACTCTAAAGGAATATGAGAAAAAATATAATTTTATTGAGAAGCAAGCTTTTAATATTGTCAAAGGGCTCAAAAAAATTTGATACCTAGTTGCCGAAAGTGAAAAATTGATATATGTGGCACATTTGAGTGTTTAAGAATATCATGGAGGGATAAAACATAGAAAAAAGAGCTAACTAGATCATGAAGATAATGGAATATGATGTGGAGGTTCGACCGACAAAGATCATCTATGGAAAAAGGCTTTGTAAATACTTAGCTTCAAAAAATGAATAAAGAGAAGTTGAAGATGAAACCATAAAGATGATACTAGTCAATCAATTAGAGTCCAGGGATGACTGGATATTTGATCAGACAACTTTCACGTAGATAGGTAAATACTCTCCCACTCTTCCAGTTTTTAAGCGAAGATTTATAGACTACAAGGATCTAGATATACCCTTATTGAGGGAGTGTTGTTTAAAAGATACTTTGACAAAGTCTTACTCGACTATGTCATAGATGTGTTGGACACAAGATACCACTGAGAGGGGGGTGAATCAGTGGTTTCCAATTTATTCACCCTTAATCTTCTAAGTATGTGTACTGGTTAACATCCTAATAATTAGTAGGCTTGCTGATAATATAAAACAAGATAATGAAATGAAAGCATACACAAGGGCACATCACATGACACCAGTATATACAAGGAAAATCCAATATGGGAAAAAACTCGGTGAGAAATATTGTTGGAGTCTACTACTCCAATCCAACCTCACAATGGAAATCTGATTACAATGTTTAGGGCACCAAACCAAGGAGAACCAACCTCTGCACTGAGCACCAACTCAGTGATCTACAATGAACAATATCAAATACAAAAGTAATAATCTGGTTACAAGTGAGTCTTGCAACTACCACATATACTTCACCCTGTCGGTTTCACTTCTCCTCTGCCTTATTGGTTAACTCCTCCTTTTCTTTTTGTCACACTGCCTCCATTTTGTTCTCTGCTAGATTTTTGTTCTCTCCTTCCTTCTTCTATCCTCCTCTCTCTGCAAACCTTCACCTACTGTTGCTAATACACCGATTCATACTCTACCAGTTGTCTGCCTCTACAACTGGTTATCGATTCCTAGTTTTCTCCGTCTCTTCTCCTTATGCTCTACTTCTAGTTTACTGGCTCTCTTTTGACACTCACTCTCCACCACTTCACTCTCAGTTGTCTTCCTATTGGTTCTACCACTACTGGTTGTCTTCACTTGTGTACTCTTGTAGTTTACCAGTTTCTCTGGACTTACCAGTTAAACCTTTGCTAAACCCTTTCATTGGTTGCCTCACTCTCGTCAGTTGAACTCTTCAACCTGATTCTCTCTCACACATTCAGTCTCTTCTCTAATTGATGTTGATCACTTGAATGAATTATTCTCTTCACTTATTCACTCTCTCATGTAGTAGCTAAAATATTCCTATCTTTGGCCTACATTTATATAAGTCAGTTTTTCCACCAAAGCTTTAGTTCAAACTCTGCGCCTTAGGGTTGCTTCATCGACCTCGAGGAAAACCAAATGCAATCAAATCTAATCAACTTGATTGATGATCTGCAACTCATCAATCAACATTGCCATTGTTGTACCTTCCAAAACATGCCATCTATATTTAACAATTTGTATTTAATCTGTCGGTCGATCTTTTGGTTGATCACCAAGAATGGTTTGGTGGTTTCCTTCACCTACTTTGATTTTATCAATTAGTCTATCCTAAATCTCTATTGTTTGTTTGACCTTGAGCCACAAACCTCTGCTACACATCCCATGAATCATGCAGTTGACAATAAATGTCAACTTGTCACCATCTACCTCACCGACAAACACTTCACCAACACACCACACCGACCTGTGCGTGCATCCTCGCCACTTCAATTCCACATGACCAATTTGTCATTGTCACCCTCATCTCAAGCATCCATGTTAGTTTGGAATCTGTCACTAACCAATGCACAACCGATTTCATCTACCGGTTCACTAACATTGTCAGTTTTACCCTAACCGGTTTGTCTTCACCTTTGCACTTTTCTTCTCTTCTAGTGGAACACCTTCATCGTTCATCACACTTACCAAACCACCTCATGTGCATCTTCAATAGATAGGATCCTTCTACATCTGCACTTTTCTAGCTTACCGTTTGTCCTCTATATAGGTAGTATCTTCTGCATGAATACTGGTAAGATACCTTGCACACTGGTGACATCAAACTTCATCTATCTGCATCTACAACAATGCCTTTCTCCATCTTTAGTCTGGTTGCACTCTCTATCTACAACTTCTCAACCTTTTACCTTCTTCATCATTTGACCAGTTCATCTCTTAACCAGTTTGTCAAGGTGACAGACTCATTTGTCTAAGTGACAAACCACCCACTCTTCAACTGTCCCAGTACCTCATTATGCCTTATCTGTCGGTCCAATGCATATCTTTGATTTCATGCACTTGAGGTATCTTTGTGATGCACCGGTGGATCCGGTGTGAGCCTCCAATCACTTGCCAGTGGGAGTGGATCCTTTTCATCTCCATCTTGCATTACACCAATGTGGCTTCCTTGTTTGAGCATCGTATCTTCAAACAAGCACATGTGATCCGGTTTGGGCACACTCACTATCAGTCCTTACTTCACCTGGTGGGAGTCCTTCAGATTAACATCCAATAGCATTTTGGTGACCTATACACACTAATCCTCTGGTGTTGATGTGGTTATTGATAACATTCCCCCTCTTCATCATAGTCAACAACCCAACATCTTGCCCACTTACAGATGTCACCATTTACAAATTGTTATATCATACATGTCTCACATCCATATCTTTAACATAAGTCAAACACTAACTTGTGTACTAATCACTCCAACAGCCATTATATTGGGTGACATTCTCTCCTTTACCGATGACCTTCTAAGATAGTTTACATCAAAGACATCACATCTAGTATGCAGCAGCGACATTATTGCACATACATCTCCCATACTGGTTATGCTTCTCTTCCGATAGTATACAATACCAGTGACAACTATACCGATAAACTGCTATACCGATTGACATCAATGACAACACAATACCAATAATATCCCCCTTTTCCATTAATGTCAAAACATGTAGTATCCATCATACTACAGATTGTTTCTCCCCATTTGACAACAATGAAAAACGACACTGATAGGGTTTCTCTTCTCATTGTGTCTACCGGGCACTGACAAATTTTTATCTTCCCTTTTTCTCTACTGGATGTATCTTCTCCTTTTACCTTCAGACTTTGCATCCTCTCAAAACACAACACTTGAGATGGAGGGCTCAACCACCAACTAACACCCAATTTCTCAGCAACCAAATGTATGTGCAAACTGGAAACACATGCATATACAAGTCTAAAACCAAAATAAGGCACATATTTCAGTGAATACAACATACATGCTGGTCAGCCTGCATCATCTCTCTTTGATATGCAAAATCCATTCTGATACCACAATGTTGATATTAAATGTTGAGGATGAGACTGATACCAATTGTATCTTCTCCGATACCAAATGCATGTTCACTTGTGCAGGTAACTCTCCCTCTTTCCAAGTAACACTCTCGGTGGTCCAAATGTGATTTTAATTGAATAGGCATTGAAGTATCTCACAATCCTAGATACCTCCAAAGACATAAAGAAGACATACCAGTATAGCCATAGACACTTGCACACCCTCTATGTCTATCAAGTCTGATACTTAGTCAAAAAACATGGTTGTCAACTCCCCTTGAGTCATGCATCTCAGGTCCACATTGTCAATCAGGTCCAAAACCGAATCTCTAGTCTTCACCATATATAGGTTGAGCCGTGCATATGTGATCAATCTAACAATCTATCATTTCCAAAATTTCCACCACAGCATATGACATGATCCTAGGTGTACACAATTCCATACAATATTATCATCATGCCAAAAATCAAACCGGTTAGCCCACAAAGCATGCATGCATACATAATTAACAACTAAGACAACATATGTCATTTAGGTCCTCATCAACACCACCTAAGACATAAACTCCTCATTTCATTTCTACTGGGTCTAATGCAATGATCTTGAATCTCATTGTCTTACATAACCTGCAAGTACCTATTAGCATTCATATGGGTTTCTTGTACCAGTCCATCATCACTACCAAAGCACCTTCCTATAACTCCTGACTTCTTGTGTTAATTTGCATATGATCCTAATTGCAAATTTCCCATCCATTGACAGATGCAATAGTGATCCATCTTTCATTTGTAGGTGTGTAGACAAAGTAACCACTACACACACTTATCTTCTCATTTCCTTCCTTCATACCGGCAGCATCTTGTTCCTCCATATGTCCTCTTCTACTAAGGGGGTGAATGATAAGGTCAATGTGTTACTCCCCCTAAGGTCCTGTGTCTCCTTTAAGCCTTAGGAGATATCACTTGTGCAACGAATGCACAGTGCCAGTCCATGGTTGCATCTTCTTGCTTCTTCCTCCATTCCTGCTTGATCTCATTCTTCTTCCCATTTTTTAGTCTTGGGAGCAGGTCTTACCTTATTTTTATGATTTTTCCATGCACTACCAAATTCTACATGATGACTAGAAGCATTTTTGTAGTAGCAAATTGCATTCATACCAAGCAGTTGTCTTGAGGACCTTCTTTCAAACTGGTGTGACCATCTTCTTTTGGTCAGGCTATTGTGGCTGGCTACCAGAACTGGTGGAAATCTTGATCTTGTAGGAACATTTCTCCTTTGGTTCCATGCAGGTCCTTGACTCTCATATCCTCCATTACTGCTTCCATATTGAGCATGTTTATTCCACTGATCGCCATAGGACTGACGATTCTTCTTCCTACAATCATAACTTTTATGGCCCAATCCATTGCATTGATAACATATACCATTTGCATAACCAAGAGAGGGGATATGCATGTTTCTACACTTTTCAACATCGTTCTCATGTGCATGGTATCTATGGGATCCTAAATTGTCTCTCCTAGTTCTCTTTCTACATTCTTCTATTCTATGACCATATCCATTACACATAAAGCAGTAACTAGAGAAGGAGGATTTATTACTTACAAATTTTTTTTGCCAAACATGAGGTGATCTTACCAATTTGGCATCTCTATTTTTGCTTCCCTGGGGATGGAACTTAGGTTATCCACTCTTTGTAGTTCTTCCATCTGATCTCTTCTTTTCCCACACTTTATTTTTCTTGTGGGTGGTAGCATTTCCTTGTCCTCTACCAGTAGGAGGTCTTCTTTTCTATCTTCTCATGTTCTTGCTTTCAGTGAAGCTGCCTTCTCCCATCTTCCCTTTTCCTTTAAGATCTGAATTGTTTCTCCTTCTTGCAGCATTGTTCTTCATCCTTGTCTCCATGTCTTCACCAGTTGTGGTTAGATCTACCTTCTTCTGGGGAGCATCTCTAACTGTGAAGGTCTGCCCCTTGTTATTTCTATTTGAGGAGACAAACAAAATGTCATTGTGGGGGATATTCTTGTTGGTGAAGCATTCACCAACACCACTTCTTAATCCTTCAGTGTCCTTGGAATTATTTTGTTTCTTTAGCATCTTATCTAAGGCATCACTGCTACCATCAAACTGGATTCTCACCTTGAGATCATCCTAACATTTTTCAAGGTCATTTTGGAGAATCTCCATTTCTCCTACCACTAGTTGATATACTTTATCCTTGACTTCTAGCTTAGATGCTAGATCATTAACTTCTAGCTCAGATGTTAGATCATTACATTGGCGCACCTTGGTGTCTTCTTGTTGAATATTTAATTCTAAGACACATTTCTTAGTTTCTTCAAGGCATCTAATCAACCGATTCTTATCTACAATAGCAACATTATTGAGTAGCTTGTATTTATTTCTCACTCTACTAAGCTCCTCAAGTGCAGTTACAAGTTCTCCTTCTAGATCTACCTTGGCTTCATCTTCTTCTTCACTTTCACTATCACAACCAAACACATCTTGCCGGTGGGATCTATTTTCCTTATCACTTTTAGATGTGTTCTCTTCACTTTCTGTCTCTTGGGCCATGAAGATATGAGTTTCTTCATCATCATTACTACAAATGCTAACTAATTTGCCTTCTTCACCTACACATGTATCTTCTCCACTGTTCTTCTTGCTTTCACAATCTAATCTAGCAGTGGTAGGCTCATTACCATAGAGTTTCTTCAATCTATCCCATAAGCTCTTTGTAGACCTACACATATCCACCTTTGAAGAAACATCACCGGATAGTCCACTGAATGTAGCCTTCATGGCTTCTTCATTGCACCTAGATCTTCTTTCTGCTTCAAGACCGGTGGGAGGACTAACATGATTGGGGAGACCATTAATAACTAGCATCCAAACATCATACCCTAGAGAGGATAAGAAGACTTCCATTCTACAACTCCAAATGGAATAGTTTGAACCATAAAATACCGAAGATGGGATTGAAACTAAATAGGCCATTGTGTCCTTAAGACAAAATCTACAAAAGCTGGAGAAATCTTATCAACTAGGAACCTAGGATCCGATACCAATTGTAAGACACAAGATACCACTGAGAGGGGGGTGAATTGGTTGTTTCCAATTTCTTCTCCCTTAATCTTCTAAGTGTGTGTACCGATTAACATCCTAATACTTAGTAGGCCTGCTGATAAGATAAACCAAGACAATGCAATGCAAGCATACACAAGGGCACATCACATGACACCAGTATATATGAGGAAAACCCAAGATGGGAAAAACCTCGGTGAGAAATGTTGTTGGAGTCAACTGCTCCAATCTATCCTCACAATGGAAATTTGATTACAATGTTTAGGGAACCAACCCAAGGAGCACCAACTCAGTGATCTAGAATGAACAATATCAAATACAAAATTAATAATCTAGTTACAAGTGAGTCTTGTAACTACTGCATATACTTCATCCTAACGATTTCACTTCTCCTCTACCTTACTAGTTAATTCCTCCTTTTATTTCTATCACACTGCCTCTGTTCAGTTCTCTGCTAGCTTTCTATTCTCTCCTTCCTTCTTCTCTCCTCCTCTCTCTGCACACCTTCACCTACTGTTGCTAATACACTAGTTCATACTCTACCAATTGTTTGCCTCTACAACTGGTTATCGGTTCCCTATTTTCTCTGTCTCTTCTCCTTCTACTCTGCCTCTATTTTGTTGGCTCTCTTTTGACACTCACTCTCCACCACTTCACTCTCAGTTTCCTTCCTACTAGTTCTACCACTACCGGTTGTCTTCACCTGTGCACTCTTGTAGTTTACTGGTTGCTCTGGCCTTACTGGTTAAACCTCTATTAAACCCTTCCACTGGTTACCTCACTCTCGTTGGTTGAACTCTTCAACTTGATTCTCTCTCACACACTTAGTTTCTTCTCTGATCAATGTTGAAGTTGATTGAATGATTCTCTTCATGTCTTCACTCTCTCATGTAGTAGCTACAACATTCCTATCTTTGGCTTGCATATATATATGTGAGTTTTCCCATTAAAGATTCAGTTCAAACTCCATGCCTTCGGGTTGCTTCATCGACCTGGAGGAAAACCAAATCCAATAAAATCTAATCAACTTGATTGATGATCTACAACTCATTAATTAGCACTGCCATTTTCATACCTTCCAGAACATGCCATCTATATTTAGCAATTTGCATTTAATTTGTCGATTGATCTCTTGGTCAATCACCAAGAATGGTTTTGCGGTTTCCTTCACCTACTTCAATTTATTCAATTTGTCTATCTTGGATCTCTGTTGTTTGTTTGACCTTGAACTGCAAACCTCTGCTACATATCCCATGAATCATGCAGTTGACATAAATGTCGAACTTCCACCATCTACCTCGTCAACTAACACTTCACCAACACACCACACTGACCTATGCATGCATGCTTGCCACTTTAACTTCATGTGGCCACTTTTTTGATGTCACCCTCAGCTTAGGCCTCCATGTTAGTTTTGAATCTGTCACTAACCAATGCACAACCAAGTTCATCTACTAGTTCACTATCCTTTCCGGTTTTACCCTAACCAGTTTGTCTTCACCTTTGCACTTTTTTTCTCTTCCAGTGGAACACCTTCATCGATCATCATACTTGTCAAACCACCTCATGTGCATCTTCAATAGATAGGATCCTTTTACATCTGCACTTTTCTAGCTTACCGGTTGCCCTCTATACTGGTAGTATCTTTTGCATGAATACTGGTAAGATACCTTGCACACCGGTGACATCAAACTTCATCTATCTGCATCTGTAGCAATTCCCTTCTCCATATTTAGTTCGGTTGCACTCTCTGTCTGCAACTACTCAACCTTTTGCCTTCTTCATCATTTGATCAGTTCATCTCTTAACTAATTTGTCAAGGTGATAGACTCATTTGTCTAAGTGACAAACCCCTCACTCTTCAACTATCCCAGTACCTCATTATGCCTTCTTTGTTGGTCTAGTGCATATCTTTGATTTCATGCACTTGAGGTATCTCTGTGATTCATCGGTAGATCCGATGTGAGCCTTCAATCACTTACCAATGGAAGTGGATCTTTGTCATCTACATCTTGCATTACACCAATGTGGCTTCCCTATTTGAGCAGCATATCTTCAAATAGGCACATGTTATCTAGTTTGGGAACACTCACTATTAGTGACATACAATAGCATACCGGTGACTTACACATACTGCTCCTTCCGTGTTGATGTTATTTTTGATAGCATTCCCCCTCTTCATCATAGTCAACAACCCAACATCTTGCCCACTTACAGATGTCATCATTTATCGGTTGTTATATCATACCAGTCTCCTATCCATATCTTTAACACAAGTCAAACAATAACCCGTGTACCGGTGACTCCAATGGCCATTATGTTGGGTGACATTTTCTTCTTTACTAGTGACCTACCAATCTAGGTGACATCAAAGAAATCACATCTAGTATGCATCAGTGACAGTACTGCACATACATCTCCCATACCAATTATCTTGCTCTTCAGGTAGTATGCAATACCGGTGACAACTATACCGGTAAACTGCTATACCGGTTGACATCAATGACAACACAATACCAACAAGATGCTCAAGCCAAGAGAATTATTGATGAAATGCATAATGGTCTTATCAAAGCTCATTATACTACAAAAATTACTACTTTCAAAATCAGTCAAGCTAGCTACTTTTGGCCCAACATGTTTTTTCATTGCTACCAGCTAGTTAAAACTTGTCAAAAGTGCCAATATTTTGTTGGAAAATGAGAGAATTCAGCCATGCCTCTAAATACAACCGTGATATACAAACCTTTTTCCTAATGGGGATAAGATTTCATTAGAATGATCAATCCTACATCTATCTCAAGACATCAATGTATATTGATCGTTACTCACTATTTTACTAGATGGTTGGAGGCTATCCCCTTGAAGAATGCTACAAAATAGGAGATCATAAACTTCCTTGAAGCATTGGTGACAAGGCTTGGTGCACCCAAGACTATCATCTTAGATAATGCAAGGGAATTTTTGAGCTCTGAGGTGATAGATTTGCATTGTCACATGATATCTTTCTCAAAACTTCCTCAAATTATTATTCACAAGGAAATGGTTTGGTTGAATTGATAAACAAAATTTGATCGTACTAATTAAGAGGATGTGTTCAAAACATCAGAAGGATCAGCACAAGAAAGGATAGCCCTATGGGCCAATTGAATCACTCCAAATAAAGTATTAAAAATAGCTCCATATCATCTTGTATATATAAAATAAGTGGTAATGCCCATTTCTATCAAGATCCTTGCACTACGGTTTCTAAAATATTTGAAAATAGAGGAAGACAATTGCATGGGAGTTAGACCTATTGAGTTGGTAGGTGTTCAAGAAAAAAGGGAAAAGGATTTTGATGCTATAGTAAATCATGAACAAGTTATCAAACGTTGGTTTGATAAGAAATCATCAAACCCAACTTACAAGGTAGGAGACCTAGTATTAAAATATGATGAGCACATTGGCAAGCCAGGTCAACACATTAAGTTAGATGCATTGTGGGGGGGTCCTTTTCACATGATTAAATGTACAGAGAGTAATTCCTTTGAAGTATAAGACATGGATGGTAATGCCCTTGATATTCCCATTAATGGAATCCATTTCAATAACTTTCATTAAAGGCTCCATCCTCCTTGGGAATGTAAATATTAGCTAGATTTGATTTAAGCTGTGTGTGTTTCCCTTTCCAATAAGTACCATACAATATGTTTTTCTAGGTGTCCATCTAAAAATTTTCCAGTACCCATACCCTTTATTGAAACGATTAAGTGAAATGATATTAACCACCTTTAATTCAAGTTTTAGTTGCTCGCTCCATTTGGGTTGTCATACCATTTCCCAAGGTACCTCCCTTCCCTATTTGGTATCACAGTGAGTTGGTCGTACAAATGCATTTAATTGAGGTATTTTTACCAGAAAGGTGGTGGTTACTCAAAATAATACATGCAAGAAGTAGCTATATTTTCTTGCCTTTCATCTCTTGCATGCACAAAGCCAAGAAAAACTAGTATACAAAATTGTAGATTGAAGAAGTAGAGTACATTGAAGTATAGCAACAAAACAATACTTATCTAGAAGTTTCTTTTTTCTCATCGTTGTAGTCTTTAGCTCTAAATTTCATAATGGCTTCACCATCTTATGTGAACATTTTTGTAGACTCCTCATACACCTCAGCTCCCATGCCAATGAAGGTCCAAGTGGAAGGAACTGTCAATAGCCCATGTGAACCATAAAGACATGATCAACCCATTTCTAGTTGAGGATTACGCATATCGCTTTTCAAGCCCAAGGCTCAAAAGTATTCCCAAGAATCTTTGAGAAGGTGTCGTACAAAGAAGGTTCAAGAGATAAAGGGAAGGGAAATTTGATTCAACTGGGATATGGATATGATTTTTGGGTCTCCCATAGTTTATGGTTCCCTATGTCCATCCTTTCCCAAAATTGATACAAGATTGTGTGGTGAATTTTAACCCACAAACAAGGGATATTCAAGCAAGATAGCTCCACATCATCATTAATGTGGAGGCTATCCCAAAAAATTCTATGCATTCCCTCCAACATAGCAGGAATTGATAAGTGTCACCTAAATGAGCTAGAGAATTTTTCCAAACATAGAAATCAAAAGCCTAGTTTATTCAATAGAGAGTTTGATAAGAATAACAATGTGATGGAGATTCCTAAGTTTTCTATGCCCATTTATTCCTTCCTACAAGATCTGCAATATCCCTTCTCTATGATGGTCTTTATCCATAGCAAAGAGACTGACAAGTAGGTAGAAGAGTCCCAAGTAGCCTTGGGGTATAAGCTCTAAACTTATAGAGTCAAGTTATAGATGGATTTTTCAAACATTATTGCAGACATGATAGAACAATTACAAGGGTTGGGAACCAACTCTTTGTTTAGGTACTCCTCTTTCTTAGCACACATGATTCTTTATCAAAATGCTACTTTCTTTCGGAGATAGAATTTCATCCAATTAGATACTATGAATACTTTGGGAGAAAGAAACCCTATCACCGTATGGAACCCCATCATGTTTGTAACCCAAGATTATTATGTTTCTTAGATCAATTCTTGTTACCTATTCTCTGAGAATTTCAACAACTCTCCACTAGGCTTTTAGAGAAACACATGTAGTGTATGATCGAAAGGTCTCCATCCTATGACTATTTTTGTGGAACAAATTTTACTATGATTCATATGCATGGGTTCTTTGAGGAACCCTTCATAGTACTCATATATGTGACAAATAGGACCCTTTCCCCTAAATTATTTAGGAAACTTTCAATAGTTGATACCCAGATCAGAGTGGGGAGACAGAAAAAAAATTTTAGAGAACCCCAATCACATTCAGAGGAGTAACTCTAAACAAGAGAAAAGAATAATCCTTGCTAATATCCAAGCTAACCTTTCTTAGGATTGATGTTATCTGTGATACTTAGGAATATGACCTTGATGGTTATTTGAAATGAAAAAAATATGCCCCACATCATTCCCAAAGGTGGTATTCTAAAGAGAGAAAGAATCCTATGGAGCTAAATGATCGACCACTTGTGGATTTGTCTTTCTTGAGCAACCCACAAATGTTGTCGGGGAATAGATTTTATACTATTGGAGATAATGTCAAGGCTTCTCATAAAATCCCTCCAAGTATGAAAATGATATTAGAGGATAATTGATGGAGTGATGAAAAAATAGCCGATTTTTGGATTTATCATCAACAAATAAGAGAAAGTTTCTCATGTGGATGATATTGATGAGGATGATATATTTGACAAAAAAGTGGGATGAGGAGCACCCCAATTCATCTAATGAAGATATTTCTCTCGAATACCAAGAGATATTCATAGAAGGGGCACCTATGCCGAGGCAAGAAATCAAACAACAATAGGCACAAATAGTTGAAATGCTCGCAATAGCTTGGAGGAGTGGCCTTGTAGTTGTAATATAGAACCCTCCAAAAGCTTAGAAGGGAAGTTTAGATTCTAAGTGCCCTTTGATAGCAACTTTCCTTGAAATAAAGAGAAGGAAGAGGAGGGAAAGTATCGATAACCCTAGAGGTCAAGAAAAAGAAATAAGAACCTCACAAGTCTCTTCATCTTCTACACCACAGGTATGTTTTTCTCCCCCTCTTCTCTCTTCATATCAATCTTTGGTCTCCTCATTAGTGATTTCTTTGTCTTCTATGCCCACAACTATCATCCTAGCCTCTCAAGATTGGCTCCTAATGTCAAGTTATCCTACACCTATGGTCAAGACAAGAATGCAATTGTTCTTGATTACAAAGCCCAAGATGCAAGTTGTCATAATGTTTGATGTTAGCCTTGTAATGGGGTCAAGACCCAAGTTTTTCCACAAGCCACTATTTTTGAACCCTCTTCCCCTAAAATTATCTCTAAAGTTGCATTGCCCATAATTTCTATGATCCCTACCCTAACAAGTCCATCATCGACCCATCGACTATAGTAAGTTCTTCCACTTTGGTATTTACATTGTCATACATCCTGACCTTCTCCTCAAGAACTTTGAGCTTACTAAGAACCACATTCTCTGGAACCCAAGCTCAAGTGCTAATAGTTCAAGCTCCATTTGTCTTGCCCCATGGGTCTCCTTTTGCATTACAGCTGATAAGCTCACCAACTAACCTAGATAATCATTTCTACACATCTAAAAGGGTGTGATTAGTGAGAGAAACAATAAGGAGGAACCAAGAAATTGATAAGCTTGTTGGTTCAAAGATGGAGATTGTGCTTGATAAAGACCGATGTGTAGTCTTGATCATGTCTAATATTCCTAAGATAATCAAAGTTGAAGCATAGATGCACCCAAAAGACCATACAGTTTAGGCAGTTGGAATTGGCATGCATATAGCCCACCTACAAGATATAATTGAAATTATGAAAGAAAAATAAAAGGTGGTCACCTCTAACTACCTCAAGTTAGGTTGGATCATGTTAAAATGGAATAAAATTGAAGAATATCGAGCAAACCATGAGAGAAAAATAGGTCAAGCTCAAAGCCAAATTTTTAGAAAACGGCGAGCCGAGAAAAGCGGTGGCATCCATCCAAGAAATATGAGTAGAAAGAGATAGGTAGAGCATTGAATTAAGAGATGTAAAATCTATCTACACTAAAGAGAAAAAAACAAAAGAAGATTTGAGTTGACAGTTGTTGGTGTCAAAGCAAGAATTGTGAACTAGTCAGTCTAATATAGACAAGGCAAAATGGGGCAAGCAGAGTGCAGAGGTCGCTCTTGTAGCAAGAATCAAAGAATTAGCCAAGGCCATTAAGGAGAGGACCTCATTTTCTATAGAAGTGGTCAAGCAAAGAGATGATATCAACGACAAGGATTTGTAGATCCAAAATCTACAAAATGAATTAGCAACTCCTACCCAGCGACCAAGTTGCCTCCCAATGCTCAAGCAATTTTATATTTCATATTGGGGAAGAATCAATTTTTTTTAGAATCCTTGTGACCCACCTTGAAATATATCACCGACACCCAAAAATTGAAGGTAGATGTGGGGTCAGAAATTGATCAAGTGTTGCAGATCATTGCCTTGAAGGTAGTCGAGTAAAGGCTACTCATTGAGAAGTTGTATGTAAAATATGACAATGCCTTAACTATTACTGGCATTAGTGATTAAAGTGTTTGCCATTTGGTGGAATTAATTATGTGTTGCATTGATGTTTTGTCATTGATGTCAATACTAGATGTTTGGATGCTTTACTAGCACCCTTTTGGTCCCAGTAGGTTGAGTGGTTTCTGGTTAACTTGGATCCGATATGATCCGATTGACTCCGGTATAATCTGGTGATGGAATTGGCTTATTCATGATACTCATACTCATATTTGGTCAGTTGGTTTTGGTCTGGTCATTGGATGCTATCATGCTTGCTAAGAAGATTGGTTTCTGGTTCTGGCGAGGAAATTCACCGATAGAGATTTTTGGTGGAGATCTTTGATGGATTGCATAATTGGTGTTGGTGCAGCTTCTGATGGAGTTTCAGAATGTTGTTGGTGATCTTGTTCAAGACTTGGTGTTTGGAGATCATTGCTGAAAAGTGTGGACCGATACTTGGTCTCAGTTGATCTAGGTTATGGACTAACATTGATGTAACGTGTGGATAGGATCTATTATTGTATTTCCAATATGTCTTATGTGTTGGATATTATTTGTTTGGTCTAAGGATGACATAGCTTGTAATTATGTAATTGGTTTATTGTCTAGTGGCCGACCTGATTGTTTATGGTCAAGGGTTTGTATAAATAAGATGTAAGATCTCATTGTAGATCATCATGGTGATTGTAAGAGGTCATGGTCAAGGAATGTAATGTGTGAATAATGTAATATCATTTAGGAAAAGGAGTCGGTCGATCATTGGAGATCAAATTGGGTTTATGTAAGAGGATTTAGTCCTCCGGTATTAATCTTAGTTGGAACTATACTCAGGCATAGGAGATGCTATCTTTTGCAGTTCAACACTTCTCTGGATTGTAGTCTGGATTTATATGTAGTTAGTGAGTCTCTTTTTGTGATGAGCAGTGTGCTCTATGTTGGTATTTTGGTATGGTTTTTTCATTGATGTCAACACCTACTAAACTTTATCAACTCTAGCACTTTGGAGAATCAGCAATATTCATCGGCAAGCAAATGACTTATGCACAGTCACCGGTATCTGGTACACCAGTGGGATATAATGATCACCAGCACTTGGAAGGGCATGGAAAACACTTGGTTATGTTGAAGACATCATGTGGACACCTTGTCTTGGAGATTTGTTTATTGGTATATTCGTATTTGCATATTTGTTGTTACCGGCAAATAGGTCTAGGTTATACACCGACAGTTTTATCTTTTCCAGATCAGCACAACATGCTATGGAGATGATTTATTATTGTTGTAAATGCATCAAGCTGACATGTTGAATTAGTTATTGCATCGAATATTTTTTTGTTTGTAAAATGATTTTATTGTAATATCTTGTAGAGCCGACCTACTAAAATTGGTCTTAGGTTATGATATAAATATAAGATCTTATTTGTAAGATCGGTAAGGGAGTGTGAAAAAGAATTGTGTGAAGGTATATGCAAGATTGAGCAGAGCTATACACGCAAACATCATTTGAAGGTGAAGCAAGGTTTTTGTGAAAGCATATCAAAACTACACCGGTACTGAATCTAGCATATGAAGATGCTATTTTGAGCAGTACATCCTTATTGGATTTAACCATCCAATTGTAGTCAGTGTGACTCCTATTTTGTGTTTGAGTAGTGAGCTCTAGGTGCTTGGCCTTTCTGCATGTGCAGACCCCATTTGTATACACTTACTATCTGCAGTAGTATCATTTGATTATGGGTAAGGTTTCCCACCATGGTTTTTCCCCTTATAGGGTTTCCACGTACAAATATTGGTGTTATGTGTTTTGTCCTTTTATTTCATGCATTAATCTTTACCGGTATTGCAATTATCTGATAAAACTGTCCACCAGTATAAAAGACTAGTTCACCAGTATTAAGCAGTAAGTTGGTTAAGTTGTTTTGTTTTGAATTTATTTGACAACTAATTCACCCCCCCTCTCAGTTGTCTACGGGACCTAACAATCTAGGTTGTTGGCCTTCCTCCAAGTGCAGGCCTCTTCATTGTAATTCACATACTGTAAAAGTATTATCTGATTGTGGGTAGGCTTCCCACCATGGTTTTTCCCCTTATCAGGTTTTCCACGTACAAATCTTGGTGTTGTGTGGATGTTTTTTATTCTATGATTATTGTTTATTCTTAATTGGATTAACTGTTATTCCGGTATTATTTTTTTGTGTTCTGGTATTAAATTTTTAAATTGTTAATACTTCTAGTAATCTATGAAAAATTATTCACCCTCCCCCCCCACCCTCTTAGTTGTCTTCCAGTTATCTGAACTGTCTAACAATTGGTATCAGAGCTTTGGTCCTCTCTGAAAAAAGATTAACCACTTGAGGAAGATCCTATGGCAACTAATAGTTCAAGTTCATCTAGTTGTTCTAGAGCTATCTTTCAAAGGGATATACTAAAGCTTGAAGGAACAAACTATACAGTATGGAAGATTTAGATGGAGACTCATCTGAGATGTCTTGGCAAGGAGATTTGGGAGATCACACAGAATGGTGTCACACCCTTTAATTCGGGATCAGGAAATCATCCTCCAGCTAACCTGGACAAGGATCTTGAGAATGATTATAGAGTTAGAGAAGCCCTCTTGTGTGCACTTTCTAATCAGCAAATCATTGGATTAATAGACAAATCATCTGGAAAGGCTATATGGATTAAGTTGCAGACTCTTAATGAAGGTGACCCTATAGTGAATATTGCAAAACTTGATGGTTTTTGGGTGAGATATGAAAAACTAAAGATGGAAGAAGATGAAAGGATTGTTGTATTCATGGAAAGGGTAAATGAGATTGTTTTGGGAATTCAATGTTGTGGTGGAACTCTGAGCGAAGATAAAATTGTTTCTAAAGTCTCGAGAGCCCTACCACTAGCTTACAAAATAAAGGCTACTGCTATTAATGAGTTGAGAACAATGGGTAATACATCTATCAACAAAGATACTTTGGTTGGGAAACTATCTTCTTTTGAGCTTGACGAATTTACACCTTTCGGAGCTCTGAAGACTGAACCTACTTTTCATGCATCTACATCTACAACCGGTAAGCAAGACTAGACAACTTTATATGTGAAAGAATTAGAAGATATGAAGAGAGAAGATGATGAGTTTGAGCAATTTGAAGCATTATTTGCTAGAAGAGTACCAAAAGGATCATTAGGAAGTAAGTATGAAGGAAAAGAACCTTTTAAATGTTTTGCATGTAATAAGATTGGTCATTTTGCATCTAGATGTCCTAAAAGAAATTCAAGATTTGAAGAAAGAGTTAAAAGATCATTTAAGCCTAACCCTTGAATATCAAAACAAGTATAGATTGAAGAAAAATAGAGACAAATCATGCTACATAGAGGATGAGGAAGGCATTACTGATTCAGATGATGAACCGGTAGAAGACTCTACTAGTGGATCCGACAATGGGAAGGAATGGGTATTCTTGGCTATCAAGGAAGATGATCCAACACTGGAAGAGAATGTACATAAGGAGAAGGCACTTGCTACTTAAATTGAGGATAAGGTTGAATGAGTAATTGCTAGTGGTTATTCACATCATATGACTGGAGATAAAGGGAAGTTTCTGTCTTTGCAAGAATTTGATGGTTGACTAGTTAGATTTGGAGATGACAAGGCATGTATGATCAAAGGAAAAGGAAGTATATCATTGTATGGTGAGAACAATACTGACAATGTTTATTATGTTGAAGGTTTGAAGCATAATCTTTTGAGTGTAGGACAATTGGTAGATAGGAGATTTCAATTACACTTCAAGGATGGAAAATGTAAACTCATTAACAGATCTAGATTGGATATTGAAACCAGTAGATAGACAAAAGGTAACATAATTTCATTTGAATTCCAGTGAGAAGACATATTTGATTACACAGATTGATGAGAGTTGGTTATGGCATAAAAGGTTGTGTCATGTGAATTTTGATTGCATTATGAAGATTAGTTCAACTAAGGTTGTTAGAGATATACCTAAGATTATGAATCCCTATAATCCGGTATGTAAAGAATGTCAAATGGGTAAACAGGTCAGAACCTCTTTTAGGAGTATACAAGATAAATCAAATGATGTTCTTGATCTTATTCTAACTGATTTGTGTGGCCCTTCTAGAATTAAAAGTTTTTGTGGTGATAGATATTTCATGCTAATCATTGATGATTTATCTAGAATGATGTGGGTTACTTTTTTTAGAGAAAAATTTGAAGCATTTGAAAAGTTTAAAATCTTTAAGGCTAAAGTGGAAACTGAGACAGGATTGAAGATTAAATGTTTGAGATCAGATCATGGTGGAGAATTCACATTCGGTGAGTTTAATAACTTTTGTGACAAGCATGGTATAAGAAGGCAATTTTCTGCTCCCCGGACACCTCAGCGGAATGGACTTGTGGAAACAAAAAATAGAACTATCTTGGATGCTGGTAGAATAATGATGATGGAAGCTAATCTACCTCATATCTACTGGAGATAAGCAGTTAGTACTGTTGGCATTATACACTCTAATGAGAATTGAAGGTGTTGTCACTGATGGTAACCTTGCAACCTTGTGGCATTCATCTAGTAAACCACCAATAGGCACCAGCACCGGAAGACACTTCATCGATAGCGACAACAATGTATATCGACACCCCAGCTGACAGGAACAAACTTTTGTTTATTGTATTTAATTGTAAATATCTTTTGTAAAGCCAACATGGCATATTGTAATAGACTCATATATGTATGAGATCTTGTAAATCATTTTTATATGGATATATGATGGATATGGTAGAAGTGATGAGCGAATATTAAGGCAGATTTTGTATAAGGTTTATGGTTATAGTATGAGCTTAAATCGGTATTGAACCTAGCATAGCAGATGCTAAATTGTAGCAATACATTATATTGGATTCTCATAATCCATTTTGTAAGTCAGTGAGACTTCCATTTTGTAGATTGAGCAGTAAGCTCTAGGCATTTGGCCTTCCTACATGTGCAAGCACCACATTGTAAGTAATATCCATTCATTTCCTAGTGAGTGAAAATTGTGGGTCACAAATCCCACCGAGGTTTTTACCACACGGGATTTCCTCGTTAAAAATTTTGTGTTATGGTGTGTTTTCTATGTTGTCCTTATTGTTCCTATTTACTGTATTAATTCTTATTTACCATTACACTATTTTGGAATGCAAAATACTTAATAAGGTCAAATATTCTGTTAACCGATTAGATACCGATTCACCCCCCCTCTCAGTATCTTTGGGACTATCATTAATCCTAACAATTGGTATCAGAGCCTGGTCCTCTATTTTCAAAAGTCTAATAGCTTGAGGAAGATTATGACACCAGTACAGATGGAGAACTTAAGAAAGCAATTAGAAGGAGCTCTTGCAGACTATGATGCAGAGAAGTTGAAGAATATCAAACTTAAAGATGATCTGAGAACTGCACAGGAATTCATTCAAGGACTTCAAGAGAATCTTACTATTGCTAGAAATAAAAGAAAAGAACTTCATGAGAAGATGCAGAGTGATGATGATGAAAAGGAAACTCTTAATGATCTTGTGAAAAAATTGAGGCAAGAAAACAGTACTATGAGAAATGAAATGCAAGATATGACTATGAGATTTTGTAAAGACATTGAAGATAGAAAGAAGAATGAAGATGACTTGACTAGGAGACTTAATGATGTTGGAAATGAAAATCTAAGACTCTGTCATGAAAATAATATGTTGAAGATAGATTTGATTCACATGCAACATGATAAAATTGAACTTATGAGACAAAAGGAAATTCTGGAAAATGAGTTGGCTACTGCAAATCAACATAAAGAGAAATTCAAGAAAAGTTCAGAAGAACAAGATAAAATGCTGAAAAGTCAGAAACCTAATGGAGATACTAATGGACTTGGATTTGAAGTTGGAGAAAGTTCCAGTACTACAAACAATCACGATCACAGTAAACCGGTAAGACAACCTAATGCTTACAAATTTAATGGGAAATGCTTTAACCAGTAACAAGTATGGTCATAGAGAAAATCAGTGTAGATCTAGAAGCAATCAGAACATTAATGCACCCACTGGTCAATGTTCCAAATGCAACAAAATTGGTCACAATTTAGAAAACTGCAGAATGAATGTAAGATGTTATGTTTGTGGAAGATCTGGGCACTTATCTAATCAATGCAAAACACAAACCGGCATAGGATATGGAAAGTCTATTCAGAAGAATAATGTGACTTGTTATTCTTGTAACAAGATTGGACACATTGCAAAATTTTGTAGAAGTAAGACTTCACCAACAAATAATAAAGGACTTAGTTTGAAAGGCAAAGAGAAGGTAGATGAGGTAAAGCAAGAATTTTCAAAACAATGGATTAGAAAGAGAGATCAGAATGTTGATGAAACTATTCCTTCACCGGTAGAATAGAGTATTACTCCACCAACAGGAGTTTCTTCATCCAACTAAAAACTAACCCTTTGGGGGTATTGCAACAAGTTGAATATCATACAATTTACCCTCAGTTGATGGTGAGAAGATGGATTTCTTCTCTACCGGTGGATGTGTTAAGTTTCACTTAACCAGAAAGCATTTAAGGTAGTTGTTGGAAGAAAAGACATAATAAATCATCGATTTTCCCTCTTTTTCAATTCACCGAGCATTCAAACTTTCAAAGAGCGTGAAATCCGAGTGAAGGCATCCAAGGTGAAGAAGTGAAGCGATTTCTCTCAAGCACTCAACCATTATCAGGCAGCTTAAGGTATTTTCCAATGGCTTCCTCCTCTGCTCCAAAATTTATTGTAAACCCTATTGTTGTGGAAGTTGTGAAATGCCCTAGGCCCATTTTTAAGATCATTCCCAAAATAGCTAAGCAAGATGACTCCATAGGTGCATTTTCAAATATTCTTAAAGGTGTTGCTTATGCTGAAGACCCTAGAATTTATATTTACTATAATATTGAGGAATTAGGTTTTGAGGAAGTGTTGAAGATGTTTAAAACTGTTATCTGTGATGAAAATGGAAATGTCAAACCCGAACACAAGGTAATTGAAACTTTAGGTTTTGTGGAAATCTTGGACATCCCTGAATTTCCTAAGGAGGTAGTGAGAAATGTCCTTAGCAGGGTTCATGGAGAATTTCTTTGGCTAGATTCATTTTGCAAAATCACTAAGGAAGCAATTAGGGCAGTGACAGGTTTACCCACCACCGGTAGCAGGCCAGATAAGACTAAGAAGGTACCTAATAACACAGTCATGACCTTAATAGGAGCAACATATGATAGCAGATCCCTGAGAGTAAATGACATCAAGGATGTAAATGTCAGATTCATAAGCATGATCCTAGGCTACAAGACCACACATGTAAACTGACTTAACTCAATTTCCAATCTTTGCATTAAAAGTGCTTATGATATGGTGAATAATGATGCAAAAATAGATGTACATGAGTAGCTAAAGGATGAATTAATAGACAACCTGAAAAAGATAAAAGGAGATAAGAAAGGAACATTTCATTTTGGCAATCTTTTGGTATGCCTTATGTTATATTTCACAAAAGAGGTTCCCCGTATTGGAAAGAAAGATTTTGGATATGATATACCGGTAGGAAAAAAATTGCTAGAAATCTTCACCGGCATGAGCACTGTTAAAGAAAACAAAATAACTGAGTATTTTAAAACCTTCCAAGCAAAAATGAAAACCAGGGAGAGACTCCCACAGAGTGTAGTAGACAAGTACAACAAAGAAATATGTTTTGTGATTAAAAAGGATAAAATATGGATGGAAGCAGTTCTTTCTAGAACTGTATGGGTAACTGAAATGGGGTATGAGGGAGATGTAAACATTATTGAAACTTATGCTAAAGCATTATTAGAAGCACCTAGAGAACCCATAGAAAAGGTTTTTGGTAATGCAGAAACAATTGAAAGTGGTGTACAGACATTGAAAAAAAGAAAGAAAAGAGAAAAGTACATAAGAAGTGCAACAAAGCAAGTAAAGGAAATAAAAGAAAACATCATGAACATAACTGGAATAAAGGAAAGTGACCTAGAAGGATTACAACCAGAGGTACATATCTCACCAGTCGGTACATCATCTGAAAGTGAAATACCTGCTGAGTTTAAGAGAGTTGATAGGAAGAGAAAACCCTCACCGATACCCTCTCCTTCACCAAAGAAAACAAGGCAGAAGCAATGGGTAGTAAGACCACCGGAAAATAAGTTGACACCAAAGAAGAAACAAAAATAGGTTATACCACCTCTGGATAACTTATTGAGTGAAATCACTGATGACGAAGATTTATCAAATGTGATCAAACTGTATAAAACATTCTTTGATTCTGAGAAGGAAAGTATTGAGAACAACATAATTCTACATCTAGACATTTACAAGAAAGTGTTAATAGAGGTCGTAGATGATTTGCCTAATGAATTGTATAGAAGGTTAGATGCAAAGAGGATTGCAATTATGGAGCTAGATAAGAAACTCAAGATTGAAAAACTTCAAGCAGTACATCCGGTTAACTCTGTAGAGGAGATTGATGAACTAATTAGTGAAGCTAACAGATTAGTTTTTGCAAGTGGTCACCGACATGTGAGCCTAATGGCTGGTAGAGTCAAAGAAATTGCAGAGGAAACAACAAACAAGCGGGATATCTTTTTGTAGAGAAGGAAAAACAAGAAGAGTTAAACAGACCTAAGAAAACTTTCAAGGTTTGTCAAAAGGATGGAGACAAAGGAAAAGGTAAAGTTGGTGGATTACCAAACATAAAAGTAACTGACAACCTACCACCACCTTTGGTTACTCCACCGGTACAGATTGATGACATACCGACTACTAAAAAATGTTGACACAACACATGAGGACACTAACCCTGAGTCAAAAATTTTATTCACCATGAACATTGATACTCAGGAAGTGAACATTGTAGTGGAAAAGGATAGCACTGAGGTGAAAAATAATATTGCTAACACTGAAAACATTGAGTAACCGGCAGAAAATATTGAGGTTAGAATACAAGCAGAGCAAACAGAGAAAACAGTGCATACAGAGCAACCTTTGGATAGTGAAACAAATACTAGTAGTGTAGATGCTGGCATAGAGAAACCGACAGAGACAGAGATACCGGCAGTGGATAACATAGAGAAACCAACAAAGAAACCGACAAAGGCATGAGTACATGTTGAGATAGCAAAACTAATAATCACTGAGAAACCCAAACCATTGCTAGTAGAAATGCAAACTCAAACTGATCCACCGGAGGTTGATTCAAGCAAATTGGTTGCTAGTACTACAAGCATTGAGATAGTAAAGGTAGTTGGTCAGACATCTGGTACTTCACTGAGCGAATTCAGACCTACAAATGTGACAGAGGTACTTCTAGACTCAATAAAGAAGATAACAAATTGTAATGAATTGGCCTATAAGGCAATTGATGACACTATTCCTATTCTTAAGATGATTGCACCAAAATGCAATGTAGATAATGTAAAGGATTCTTTAAGTCAGTTAGACACATTGTCTAAATTCATTGCTGGAAATATTTTAAGAGTTGATCAAATAAATGAGAAAACATTCAAAGAGAAAATGGAAAAGGAAAAAGAAAAATTCTTTGAGGAAACAATAAAGTGCACGGAACACATTAACACACTTTTACCGAAACTGAATAAAAAAAAATTTGAGTACAAGGAACTATACAGGGACACATGCAAGCCACATCTATTAACACGGGATATTGAAAAAAAATAAGCAAAGTACAAAAGGAGATAGATGATATAGCTAATAATTTCATTGGTTCATCTGAACCTATATCAATTATTGAGTAAGAGATAGCAGGATTTGAGGAAAAGATGGAGAAATTAGAGAAAGAGAAAGAAAGGATCAAGGCAAATGCTAGAGAGCTTAAGTTCAAACTCAGTCCGAAATTAGACAACCTTATCTCTCTGAGGAAAGAGATATTTGAGGCATTAATTCAAGGGAAAAATTCACTGAAGGAGCATATGCATCATCTCACCGGTACAATCCAAATAAATGAGGCAACCATGAAGGATAGCAATAGATTCATATAGAGTTTAAACTTGGTTTTGGCTGACATATTTCAGATTGTAACCAACCAGTTACAAACTTCAAGGTGAAATTTTGCACTCATTTGATGATTTTTGACAACCTTTGTCATTGATGTCAAAGGGGGAGTAGTGGACAGAGAAAAATGACTAATCAGAGGAGATCATCTGCTTAGGGGGAGCACACATTTTTGGTAAAATCTTGGACTTCATTTTTGCAACAGATTTTTGGATTTTTCTCATGAGTGTTGCCATCAATGCCAAAGGGGGAGATTGTTGGCATTATACACTCTAATGAGAATTGAAGTTGTTGTCATTGATGGCAACCTTGCAACCTTGTGGATACCTTCAGGCAACCTTGTGGCATTCATCTGGTAAACCACTAGTAGGCACAACCACTGGTACCGACAGACTCTTCACCGGCAGCGACAACAATGTATACCGGCACCCCAGCCGACAGGAACAAAATTTTGTTTATTGTATTTAATTGTAAATATCTTTTGTAAAGCTGACATGGCATATTGTAATAGACTCATATATGTATGAGATCTTGTAAATCATTTTGATATGGATATATGATGGATATTGTAGAAGTGATGAGCGAATATCAAGGCAAATTTTGTATAAGGTTTATGGTTATAGTATGAGCTTAAATCGATACTGAACCTAGCATAGCAAATGTTTAATTGTAGTAGTACACTATATTTGATTCTCATAATCCATTTTGTAAGTCAGTGAGACTTCCATTTTGTAGATTGAGCAATGAGCTCTAGGCAGTTGGCCTTCCTGCATGTGCAGGCACCACATTGTAAGTAATATCCATTCATTGGTCAGTGAGTGAATATTGTGGGTCACAAATCCCACTGAGGTTTTTCCCACATTGGGTTTCCTCATTAAAAATCTTGTGTTATGGTGTGTTTTCTATGTTGTCTTTATTGTTCCTATTTATTGCATTAATTCTTATTTACTGGTACACTATTTTGGAATGCAAAATACTTAATAAGGTCAAATATTATGTTAACCGGTTAGATACTGATTCACCCCCCTCTCAGTATCTTCGGGACTATCATTAATCCTAACAAGGAAAATAGTTTACACATTCAACAGAGTACATATCAAAGGAGAAACTGGTAAGACACCTTATGAATTATGGTTTGGCAATACACCTAGAGCTAAGTATTTCGGAATTTTTGGTAGTAAATGTTATATCAGGAGAGATGATACTATTGGGAAATTTGATCCTAGATGTGATGAAGGCATATTTCTTGGTTATTATAATGAAAGCAAAGCATGTAGATGTTATAGCAAGGGATTGCAAAGAATTGTGGAGAGTGCTAATGTCAAATTAGATGAGATGAGAAAAAGTAAAATCAGAGTTTATGAGAAGGAACAGATAGTGGAAATGATTATATTTGAATCGATAGCACCTTTACCAAAACAAAGAGTTGAACCAATTACTCCGGAAACATCAAAGAATTCTACAGTAACTGAAGAACAAGGAAGAGGTATAGAGAGTCAGAAGACTCCTAGGTATGTGATATTGAATCATTCTGAAGATCAAATCATTGGGGATAAAAATAATGCAGTGCTGACAAGAAGAAGACTGGCAAATATTGAGGTATGTTTAATTTCACAAGTTTAACCGGTATCAGTAATTGAGGCATGTAAAGATGAATTTTGGTTAAAAGCTATGGAAGAAGAATTAGATCAGATTGAGAAAAATAACACATGGACTTTGGTTCCCCGACCTAAAAATAAAAATGTTATTGGAACTAAATGAGTTTTTAGGAATAAATTGAATGAGGATGGTCAAGTTATAAGGAACAAGGCTAGATTGGTATGTAAAGGATATTCTCAGAAGGAAGGAATTGATTATGAAGAAACTTTTGCACCAGTAGCTAGGATTGAAGCTGTAAGATTATTTATTGCCTATGCTACTTATAAAAACTACAAGGTTTATCAGATGTGTTAAATGTGCATTTTTGAATGGGGATCTTGATGAAGAAGTTTATATTGAGCGACCTAATGTTTTTTCACTATCAGATGATATTGATATGGTTTGCAGGTTAAGGAAAGCTTTATATGAATTGAAACAAGCACCTAGAGCTTGGTATGCAAGGTTGGATAAATATCTTTTGAAGATTGGTTTTACTAAGGGCAGTGCTGACAGTAATTTATATTATAAAATAGTTGATGATGATATACTGATTGTTGAAGTATTTGTTGATGACATTATTTTCGGAGGTGAAGATAAATTAGGCATATAATTTTCTAAGAATATGGAGAAAGAATTTGAGATGTCTATGATTGGTGAGATGAATTTTTTTTAGGTTTGTAGATTAATTAGACTAACAAAGGTATTTTTATCTGTCAAACTAAATATGATAAGGAATTGTTGAAGAAATTTGGTATGGGAGATTCTAAACCAGTAAGTACACCTATGGTTACTAGTGAGAAATTGACAAGGAAAGATGTTTCTACACCGATAAATCCTACAAGATACAAATCTATGATTGGAGGTCTACTTTATTTGACTCAGACTAGGCCTAACATAATGGATGCTATTTGTATTGTTTCAAGATTTCAAAGTGATCCTAGAGAAAATCATGAGATGGCGGTGAAAAATATTTTTAGATTCTTGCAAGTCACATTAGAATATGGCTTGTGGTACCCTAATGATGATAACTTTACTTTATGTGCATATACAGACGCTGACTGGGCTGGAGATGTTGATGACCGGAAAAGTACTTCTGGTGGAGCTTTCTTTCTTGGAAAGAAGTTGGTTACATGGATCAGCAAGAAACAGTCATGTACTTCTTTATCTATTGCTAAAGCTAAATATGTTGTTGTTGCTACTAACTATACACAAGTTTTATGGATGAAGCAAATGTTGAAGGATATAAAGGTGGATTGTGATGCACTGGTAGTTAGTCACTGTGATAACTCTACTGCTATTGATATATCAAAGAATCCAGTATTTCATTCTAAGAAAAATAACATATCTATCAAGTATAAATTTTTGAAGGAGAAGGTGGAAGCAAATGAAGTTAAACTGGTTTATGTGAACACTAAAGAACAGATTGCAGATATTTTCACTAAACCTTTATCCAAGGAATCATTTGAGTACCTGAGAGACAGATTGGGGGTTTCTGCCCCTCTAACTGAGACTTGATTGGTGCGGTTTGGAATCAATCTGGCATGCATTATCAGCGATACTATTATTTTGGCACTGATGTGGCATGCTACTACTTAGGGGGAGTAGTCAACTTTGAAATTCAGAGGCTTATATTTTTTCTTTGATATTTCTGTCAGATTTCTGGCATTGATGTCAAAGGGGGAGAGATAGTGATGTGAAAAATAAATTCATAACTTTATAGAGATTATTCAAAGGGGGAGAGATATTGATATTCAGAGCTATATGTGAGAGATTGTTGGTTGTCTTCCACAGGGGGAGACTTATTTGGCATTTCTTGGTACTTAGATATTTTTCACATCTAGTGTTGCCATCAATGCCAAAGGAGAATATTGTTGGCCTTTTAGTGGAATTGATTATGTGTTGCATTGATGTTTTGTCATTGATGTCAACACTAGGTGTTTGGATGCTTTACCAACACCCTTCTGGTCCCGGTAGGTTGAGTGGTTTCTAGTTAACTTGGATCCGGTATGATCTGGTGGTATAATCTGGTGATGGAATTGGCTTATTCATGATACTCATACTCATATTTGGTCAGTTGGTTTTGGTCTGGTGATTGGATGTTATCCTTCTTGCTAAGAAGATTGGTTTCTGGTTCTGGCGAGGGTTTCACCAGTAGAGCTTTTGGTGGAGATCTTTGATGGATTGCATAATTGGTGTTGGTGCAGCTTCTAATGGAGTTTTAGGATGCCATTGGCGATCTTGTTTGAGACTTGGCATTTGGAGATCATTGCTGAAGCGTGTGGACCTATACTTGGTCCCAGCTGATCTAGGTTATGGACCGATAGTGATGTAACATGTGGATATGACCTATTATTATATTTCTAAGATGTCTTATGTGTTGGATATTATCTGTTTGGTCTAAGGCCGACATAGTTTGTAATTATGTAATTGGTTTATTGTGTGGGGCCGACCTGATTGTTTATGGTTGATGGTTTATATAAATAAGATGTAAGATCTCATTGTAGATCATCATGGTAATTGTAAGAGGTCATGGTCAAGGAATGTAATGTGCAAATAATGTAATATCATTCAAGAAGAGGAGTTGGTTGATCTTTGGAGATCGAATTGGGTTTGTGTAAGAGGATTTAGTCCTCCAGTATTGAGCTTAATCGGAAATGTACTCAGGCAGAGGAGATGCTATATTTTGCAGTTCAACACTTCTCTGGATTGTAGTCTGGATTTATATGTAGTTAATGAGGCTCTTTTTATGATGAGAAGTGTGCTCTAGGTTGTTGGCCTTCCTACAAGTGTAGGCCCCTTCATTATAATTCACATACTTACTGCAGAAGTATTATCTGACTGTGGGTAAGCTTACCACCATGGTTTTTCCCTTTACCAGGTTTTCAACATACAAATCTTGGTGTTGTGTGGACGGCTTTTATTCTATGATTATTTTTTATGCTTAATTGGATTAACTGCTATTTCGGTATTATTGTTTTGGGTTCTGGTATTAAAGTTTTAAATTGCTAATGCTTCTAGTAATCTGTGAGAATTGATTCACCCCCCCCCACCCCTCTCAGTTGTCTTCTAGTTATCTGAATTGTCTAACATAAAGGTAGGTGACCATAAAGACAATTGAGTTTATTGAATGTCTTTCAGTAGCTTTGCAGGGCAAAGAGTGCCTCTAGGCCCTTGAGAATGTGATGTCATAGGCAAAAGGAAAAATAGACCAGTTGATCCAATTGAGCCTTCCTTCTCCTTTCCAGTCAGATGGACCAGTACTTGATGCAAAACTAATGGGACAATTATTGGAGAAAAAATAGTAAGATCAATCCTTCATGCAAACTATGGGTCCTGATCCCGATGTGATAGAAATAGAGAAAATTATTCACCCCCTGGCACGACTAAGATTTCACATAGAAGCTACTCTTTTAGTCACAAAAAATATATTTTTTCAAAAAATGATCGAGTTGGACAAAGCCTATGGCATGCTACAACTTCATGCTCCACCATCTGACACAGACTGACAACCTTTGTAGTTTGCATTGTTAAAGTTGTAATCCATTCTCATCCCAGCTTCAACTTGCAATTTTGATGTGCAACCAAAATTTTGGGCCAATTTTCCCTACAAGTGAGGAACCCCATAGAGTTGCCAAAACTATAAACTAGATCTACAAGGGTCCTTGGGCTTCTTTTTCTCTGCTCCTATTTTTCATAGTCACTATCCCTTTATTGTATTGTAGAATGTTTATCTTTGTATGCTCACATGCTAATGCCACATGTTGATCAAGTAGAAGTTTCGGAGGCCCTTGGCCTAAGTTTTTCTCAGTGGCACGTGAGGCCACTACGTGTTAAAGAAAAAACCACATCAAGTTTTCTTGAGGATGTAATTTCTAAAACTTGTTTCAAGGTATCGCCATTTGATGCCTTCTTGTGGATTTTAAATTTTTGAAAAGAAAAAGAAGGAAAGAAGCCCTGCCATCCTGACATGTATCCAGAGTGGGTTCTTAGCTCTGATAGTAAGTGCTTATATTGGTAAGGGTTTTCATTCTGCAGCAAGATAAATATTTTTTTCTTGAAGAAATTAGATAGTGTCATTTGTCAAGAAGCTATCTATCAACATTTTTGTCCTTGCATCTTTTTTGTTACAACCAAAATGTGATTGGCATGTGAGAAATTTATTCTATTAAGAGAGGCAGTGGGATAATGATGGAGCTTGGATCATTTTTCCAAGTGATTGCAATGGTTTCCATGATGATTTTCCATGTGGTAGATATGCAACACTCTTTTCAATTTTGGGCTTTTATAGTTTTAGAGTTCTAATCTTATAAAAGCCTACATGTTTTTTGTTTGAAGGGATTTTTTATTTTGGGAGGACTGATTTTCTAGTAATATAGAAAAGTAATAGCTATTACTCAGACTTTAATTTTAATTCATAAATGAAAGAAGGAGACATGTCAGACTATGTTGTTATTTGCATCTTTTTTGTGTGTTTCAATCTTAATGAATGGTTTAGAATTTTATGTGCAAGTATGGAATATTGCCTAAATATTGCATAGCTCTTATGGCTTCCATTGTAATTTTATGGTTTCTGAATCATGTGTTATTTCAATCTTTCATACGGATGCATTAATTAAATGGATGTTATATCATGTTGGTCTAAAAATATCAATAAAATACCCTAAGATAGTGAAGTACATATTCTTCTCGTTAGCCTTAGTAGGTACATCTCACAGGGAGATCTAAATATTGTGTTATATGTCTGAATGACCTTATATGCTCTATTCTTTTCCTACAAATGAAGAGATTGTGGTGTTAAGTTCTCTTGTTATGAGATAATATGTCCTTTGCTTCTAGTTAGTACTTTAGAGCATTTTAAGTTTTAGCGCATCGCCTTAGATTTAGTTTACTTATATAATTTCTATCTTTCTCCCTTTTCTCCTCACTTTTATGAAGAGACGACTTTTAAAATCTCAAACGTCATTCAGTGAAATGCATTAGGTCCCCATTCACTAAACTTCCCATAAGGTCATTCCCTTAGAGTGAAAATTTTATGGTCAACACTTACAATATTTTTAGGCACCAACCCATTGGAGACACCAATCCCCACAACTAAGCACCAACTCAACAAGGGACACCCATCTCTTCTTTTAAGAGGAACCAACCTTTCTTCCAAATTTTCACCTTCTAGATGTTTCTTCTTCAATGGATTCCAATCATTTAAATCTTCTTCATAAAATTTGCTTTGTATAAAAATTGTTTTGCATTAAATCTTCTTTGATCTCTATTTGAAAGATAAAGCATTACAACCCCACATTAACACACAAACTCTCTTCACCTTTCTATACCACTTCAGGCACCAAAATTAATAACATAAAATATGTAGGTTAGCCCTATAAATTAAAATCATAATAATAAAATTTCATGATTCAATCTCCAATTATATCTATAAAATAATTAAGCTCCATAAGTTGGCCTCTAATTATACCTCTTTCAAAATAATTAAATTCCATGAACCGGCCTCCAACTACATCATCTTTCAAAATAATAAAATTCCATGAGTCAAGTCTCTAATTACACTTGTTTCAAAAATATAGTTGTTATAATTTTGTTGACCAAACAATTGAACCCAATATAAAAAGCAATCTCCCAAACTTAGACATCAACAACCTTTGTCATCAATAATAGTATTTATAAAATCTCACTCTAACATCAATGAACATATTTCTAACAGTCTCCCTTCATGGACAAAACACACTTTAACATCCAAACAACATTTCTAGCACTATGTTTGTAATTTCATCAAGTAAAATGAACTTAATAGCTTAGTCAAAACTTTTATTAGTGTCTATTGTTTGATAAGTAATAATTATGTATTGATTTAACAATTTATCATCTAAAGTCATGTGATTTTAGTTCATTTAAGAATTTTTGTGTTGATGATAATGTATTAGTCTCTAATTTGTTTAATAGATCATATTTATTGGTGTGTGATTCAATGAATTTTTTATAGTTATAATATAGATCTATGGCTTAACTAGTATAATATTATTCTTGTTTGTGTTTAATTTGTTGGTTCATAAATCTATGAATGTCACTATAATCTTGGTTGCTGATAATTTAATGTCATATTTGGGGTAGAAACAGAGTCAAAGTATATATTCATTTTTAGTGCAAAACTTGAAGAGATAATTCATATAGGTGCATAGACACAAATTATGTTAGTTTTAAGTTTAGTTAATTTTTAGGGAGATTCCCCTCATAATTTGAAGAACAATTCTATCATATAGACTATTTCATTGTGTTGTCATAAAAGTGAAAAACTAAGACACTAACAGTTTTTGGCAATTTTATTAGGGAACGTGATACATCAAGTTGAAATTGTGAGTAGAAAATCTTATCACCATCAATTGTAGGTTTTACATCCTATTTGATAATTTGTACACCAAATCATGTAGGTAGGTAAGGCTTCTTGAGCCTATTTTTCATAAACATGCTCAAGCACATTCAAATGAAGTTTCGCCTTCACCAATGAATTGTGAGCTTATTGACATATTTTTAAAAGATCAAGATAGATAAGAACCATTTCAATAAATGGGTGATAATGAATACAATTAAAATTAAATAATAAAATTAGAATAAAAGCATAAATTTAAAAATCCCAATATCAAATTTTAAAATCTCATATTGATCAACAAATGAAGAAAGCGGAAAAAAAGATACAATGATTTTCTCCAATATGTTCAAGATGTGTGAGTGTTGAACTCAGCAACATAACACATGTTTTTTTAGTGCTAAAAATGAAATGGTTTTTTTGCATAAAAGATGGATGATTGAAATAGTGAGGAAGAATTTATAGATTTTTGGAAGATCAAATGGGTGATGGAAATTCAATCAAATATCAAGAGTTAAATCAACTAGTTGTGGAGTCAACTCAAATAGACGAATGAGTAAATTGAAATTGGTAATTTATAAATTTTTCATTTCAAACTCATGAGAAGGTAATAAAAATTTATAGTCATTGAACGAAAAATTAGACATAGAAGTTAGTAATTTTGAAGAATGAGTTAGCTTGTAAGAGATAATGATGAATTCATTCATTTATTTAAATGAATAATTAACTTATATTAATTAAATAAAAAACAATTATTGAATTAAACAACTAATTATAAATAATGACAAATTAATAATAGAATAACATTGTGAATAATAAATGATAATAATGGTGTCATGATTAATGAAATGATAATGATAAGATGATTATAATTATTGAATAATGATATGATAGTAATGTGAATAATCAAAAACAATAATAGCGTGATAATGAATGATAAACGAAAGAATTATTTTAGTGTCTACATTGTGCTCCTCTTTAAGACAACGCTAGAAGTAACATTGTTTCAAAAAAAAGTAGCTAGGAAGAAAGAATTAGAAGAGACGAAGAAAGTAAGGATATGCCCAAGTCAAGTAAAAGAAGCAATGGTATATTAGTTAGTGGGATGATGAAATTGCATGAGTAAGCTCTCAAAAGAAAATTTGTGAAGAAAAAGTTAGATGGAAGATGGAAAATGATAAAAAAATATAGGGTAAAAAAATAAAAGATGGATGCAACAAAAATGATTAAGAAAATAATAATGGATTGTGATGATTATTAGTCATGATAATATGAGGAGAGAAACCTTTATTTAATATAACAAATGTTATGCACTAATGTATATAAGACCAAATTGATGATGTATCCAAGGAATATGCCAACTTAAAAAGAAAAGGTCACTTGCAAGAATACATCTTTGGACACCATTATATAAAAGGTCATGATGTTGTTGTGGCAATATATTGCAAGAACCCTGACTAATGCATACAAATGAAAATGCATACAAGAAATCATACACAATGTTGCAAAGACAGGCCTAAATAATGTTATTAATGTAGGTAGGATAAATCACAAAAATGACATGAGGATTTTTTTGTTAACAAAGGATTGGGAATTATTTATCCTAATCATGCTAGTTTGAGTTGACTAGGTTAAAACCTATAGTGAGGTTGTGAACAAAACTAAGATATGTTTTAGATGTTGTGTTATATTGCAAAGTTGGATTATGTGGATAAGTATATATGTTCATTAGGATGCACTAATTTTAGGATTGATTAGAATGTGAGGAGGTGCAAGATAGCTTGATTGGATTGGAGTGCTATAAGGAATGTTTTATTTGCTTAAAATTCAAAGCATGAAACCAATGACAAGGGAGAATCAAGTCTAGTAATAAAGTGAAAGGTTAAAGTTTTACATTTAGGTAGAACATGAGAGGATGATTAGCTAGAGAATAAGATACATAGGAATATAGAATAATTATTACGTAAAGGAATTAGGATGTCATCTTTGAGGATATAGGTGTTGTTGGAATCAAGAAACATTGAGAAGGGGAGGGGGGTGAATCGGTGTTCCACCAGTTATTAAATTTTCTAACTTAACCTTAAACCATTAGAATCATAAGCATGAAACTGAAATGCAGAAACACAAAACAATCAACCACAAAATCATAACACCGGGATTTTTACGTGGAAACCCAAATGGGAAAAACCATGGTGGGATTTGAACCCACAATATTATTTCACTATGACTAGTGGAAAAACAATATTACATGAAGGGGAATGCACTAGCATTTAGGCACACTGCCTAGAGATTACATCTCAATTACAATAAGGGCAACAACCCCGAAAAGCTCAATGTCTTACAGATCATCTAAAGTGACGAATTACAATGAATTAACTCCAAAATAGTATCTAACAATGCCTAGATGAGTTCCGGTTAAGTGTAAACCTCTAACTGTACCACCTTGTTGGGTGAATATTTTGTCACCAGTGTACTAATGACAAAATATATAATTCACACAACGCTATGCTGAGAAATTAATCTCTCCTCTCATCAAGGGGAGGTTCCCTATGAAATTTCTCCTCTAATTAATAAGAAATTAAATTTGTGGGTTGGTGTTGGGCATATAACTCTCTTTTTTCAGAGTTTATGTATTCTCCCTTCACCTAGTTAAAATTTCTCTATCTCTTTAGATACTTAAAGAAAAGAACTATTAATCTAACAAACTACACCAAGAGTTACTATTAAGAAGCACAAAGTCTCCTTGAAGGTAACACTAATTCAAACTGATCATTACAAATTAAACAATTATAAATTTAGCTTGTAGCTCAAAGTCTTCAAGTATAGATTTCTAATCCTTTAAACTACAAATAATTGCAGCAATACAAAGCTTACCACAAGTTACTTAATTTATCAGAAGATTTCTCAAATATGCTAAGAGCACAAAGTCTACTTGCAATATTTGAGAGCTCTCTAATCACACAACAATATCTTAAAGATCAAAGAAGCAAAGATAATATCTATTCAATGGACATAGGAACATTAAATTATATAAACAATTTTCTTGATACAACACAAAGTTTGTGATCAACAAAACTATTTTCCTTATTTGTTTGATAGAATTTTCACCACAAAAGCCCAAAGTCTTAGTTGGGATAAAAATTCTGCAGAGTTTTGCTAAGCATGAAAAAGATAAAATATTTACAAAAGAGGTCTTCCTTATATAGGAAAAGAAGTTGAGAAAAAGGTGGGCATAGTTGACTTATTCAACTACACAGTCCCATTTTACTACAACTACAATATAAAGAAAACGTGCAGCTGCATAAAAATTGACAACATCTATCGGTGCAACTGCATGAAGAAAAGGTGCCAAAAGGGGGTAATTCATTCTTGATTCTCTTCTTCATTGGATTTCTGGAAATCTTTGAATTTAGCAAGGATGGATTTCATCTCTGCTTCATTCGGCATCGAGGTAGAACTTGTGATGACTTGGACGTGGGAAATTGCATCTTGAATCTTTACCTGTTTCTTTTTAACATCCTTCAGCATGGATACGAGGACTTCAAAACTGACTTGGATTTCTAACAGTTTATCAAATGTATCAAGTGAGAAATCTCGTCTCGTGCATTGATCCATCAAGGAAAGGAATTCTTGCGTGACAACTTCAGTAGTGACGAGATTTTGATTGCCATCATATAAATAACAAGTAAGATCACCAAGTTTGGCAAAAAAGAGATCAACCTCGTCATCACCTTCTTTCTTTTCCCGGTCTAGTTCTGCAATCATTAACTTTATTTTCTCTTTCTTATGAGATAATAAAGACAAGATCTGGATGTACTTCTCCCTTGTGGGAGCTACCTTGTTTTCAACCAGGACATCTATCCTAAAGTCCTCCATTTTGCTCCACAAGGTAGTACTTTTCACAACTTCCTCAATTTCCTGTGATAAAGAGGTTTTGAGTCCTTGCATCTGACTCTAGATTACTTCATAATCTGACAATAGTCCCACTATTGAGCTCAAAAGATGAGAGCCTTCTAACCTTAGCCATGAAATCCACTCATCCATCACTCGGCCTTTAGCTCCCACCTATTCAATCTTCTTGAGAGCTTTGGTATCTATTGAGGATCCTATGGGCTCAATCTCTTGAGAAGATTGTGTGACCTTTAGAATAACGTTGGTCAGTTGTTCACACTTCTACTTCAAGATATTTTTCTCATCCTTCTCCTGATCCAATCTTCTCAACAAATAATTAAAGGTTGTTTATGAATCCAATTTCACACTCTCATGTGTTTCCACCCCGAGCTCTACAACCTGCATGGTATAATCTTTAGATCGTATGCTGCCTTTGTCCTTGTCTGACAATGGTACCATAACTTCAACATATTTTCTCTTAGAAGTTGGGTCTATTACCACCCGAGATACCATCTTTGGCTTTTTTGTTCCCTTAGGCTTTGGAGGAACCAAAATTTCAAATTCAAACTCATCTGGAGAGATCACCTATTTTTTCCTTTTAGGGGTCACTACTTCCATCCAAGGGGGTAGTTCTGGATTGGTTGATGGAGTAGTACCTCCTTGTTGATTTTGAGTTGAAGCTTCGGGAGCATGATGACTGGAGCTTGGAGCAGTTGTGAGTGTTACTAATGGTGTTGATATTGAGGTATCTAGTGGAACATTTGTTGTTGTTACTTCTTCAGTTACATATGGGAGAGTTGAGGGTGCCATGAATGTAACTTTAGCACTTACCAATGGAGGAATTGTTGTGGTGGTGGTGGTAGTGATGGGTAAGTCTACTGAAACCTATTCTGCAAGTGCATCTTCCAAGGTTTCATTAAAATCCATCATTGTGGATTCAAAAGTAGATGAAGGGATATCATCTAAATTAGAGAAGTTGGTTATTGTGAAAAACTGACCAACGGTCTCTGATTACATCATGCCCATACTTAGATCTCCATCTTCTTGAAAATCCTCATCCTCTTGGTCAGAGCCAGAGTTGGGGTCAATAGAGTGGACGATTACTTGTGAGGTAATTGGGGCATCAACTTCAGTTGGGTGTGATACTTCTTCTGCCTATACTTCCTCTTGTTGTGGAATTTCACCTTCTTCAACCTCCTTTCCTTTTCCAACTTCACTTGCAGGCAGTTGTTCTGGCTCTTTCACCACTACTTCTTGTGATGCAGATGATGATTCACCCTTCTTCAACCCTTTAACTGTAAATTTGATTTTGGGTCCTTTACCCTTCGATTGTACCACAGGAGCTGAGGATAGTGCTTGCAGGTCTGCCTTGCTCTTTGTTCTTGTTTCAACTGTAGTTGTCTTGCCCAATGGGCCATCACTGTTGTCATCATCTCCTGAGCTAGCAGGAAGTTGTTTCATTTTGAGGTTCTTTCTTACCAGCCATAAATTGGTGTTTGCTAGGATAGGAGTAATCCTCTAAGTGATTGATTTTCTCTCCTTCTTTCACCATTATATAGGAGGAAGCAGAGAGTCAGCAATTTTCTTCTCATAATAGACCGGGTCTACTATGTCATCTGTATCTTCCATGGTCATTGGAATCTTAGCCAAATCCAAGTTTTCAATTTTCTCCAGAGTAAGGTGGCTGAAATCCATCCTTCTTATATCCTCATCATTTTGACAATCTGCCCAAACATCCTCAAACCTATAGACATGAGTATAACTCCTCCTGAGTTTTCTCTTTATGCTGTGAAAGTCAAAATTGTTTCATGCCTTGAACCTTGGCATGGTATTCCATTGCATTTCTTCTTCCATGTTCTTGGCTTTAGGGTTGGTTAGTACTGAGTACCTACCGATTGATTCTAGAAACTTCAACCCAGTTTTATGTGCTTGTGATTGTTTTTCATGCACATTAATTAGTTTTCTACACAACTCCATGAGGACTATTTTGTGTGAAGGGAACCTTGAAATAATGAATGGCTCACCTAAAAAACATATGATTCAGATGTAGGTGAATGTAGGAAATTGAAGAAAAACACAACCATAATGAGATACCCTGTTGTAAGCGGCCTCTGACAATCTCTGCTTTTGAAGGCCCTTATCAAATATACATTTTCACATAGCAAAGAAAGCATCGTTAACTCTTCTATAGTGGTTACCTTGATTCTTGATGGTAAGCTGATCATAATACTCCCAAACATGCACCAATCTTTTGTCACCCTTGGTAGACAAGCCTGGATATTGCCTCATTGAAGGAGCTACATAAACTAGGTACGAGGTCATGTAAAACTTCAGTGTCACCTTGACCTCCTTCAATTGAGCACAAAGTGCATCACTGATATGCTCTCCCTAATCGATTCTTGCGGCCCCGTTTCTGATTATATTTATGTAATAAGACATCCATTTTTGAAAATAATGAGTCTTTTAACCCCCTCACTCTGGATAACATGGTGACCATGTTGTTATATTCCTCGTTAAAATCACTCATGTGGAAGGACTTAGGCCATCGTGAGGTGAGGGAACTCCTTGCAACAAAGAGATAAACAGTATTGATCACCTTTTTGCATTTATCCTCATGTTTCTCGTAGTACTCTTGAGCACTCTCTTGAGAAATATCAGCCACTTGTTCAACTGATGAACCCTTGAAAACATTGTTAAAGAACACACTATCTAGGGTCATGATGACATTCTGATCAGCGTCCTTTACTTGTCTTGTATTTGAGTCAAAGTGATCTACTATTGCCAGTACAAATTCAGGATCATGAACCACAACTGGGAAAGATGCATACTTATGCAACTCAGATTTGATTAGACTAGTTAGATGAGTAGGAGCCTTTTGAACTCGGTCAACAAATTCTTGCATATCAACATGCCTAATTTTAGTGTCTCTAATATCCTTAATATTCAAGTCTACTAAACTCTCTGGGTAGAGATTCAAGTACTTGTCGTACTTGTACTTCATCTTTCTTGATGATGCTTTACTTGGAGAAGATTCCAACGGACCTGAGGAAGACTCGGGCTTGTTGTGAGGGAGCTTTGACATTCGTGATGACTACATTCAACACTGATGATTAGCTATTCATCATTATTAAAATCATTTTTTCTCAAACGCATTGAAAAACAGGACTCAAAATAGGTCTTGGGAGTAAAAATGCCAAAAATAGCAGGTCGGGGAAAAAAGTCTGACATGCTCTTTTGAAAACAAAAATTGCACATCGGCCTTTAAAGTCTGAAGTGCAATTAAAAATACCTTGATCAGCACATCGGACTTTAAAGTCCGATGTGCAAATCTGAGATGGGTCATCAACACATCGGACTTTAAAGTCTGATGTGTCAATCCGGGAAAAATCAATAACACATCGGACTTTAAAGTCCGATGTGTAGGGGTGAAAAATTGAAACAAGCACATCGGACTTTAAAGTCCAATGTGCAGACAAAGGGAAAAACAATTAGTTGACATGTCGGGTTTTAAAACCCGACATGTCAACCTACTCTTCTTCGCATATCAGATTTTAAAGTTCGATATGTGAAGGTTATGATCCCCCATATTGGACTTTAAAATCCGATATGCGGAGATCCTTTCATCCAGTTATACACTGAATTTTAAAGTCTGGTATGCGGCTAGAGAAGGAAGACTTCGAAGGGCAATCGGGTTTTGAAGTCCGATTGTCCTCTGAAACAAGGGAGACAATCGGACTTCAAAATCTGATTGCTCTTCGAAACACAGAACAAAAACCCTGAAAGAAACCAAACCAAGGAAGAAAGAAATGCAAAACAAAAAGGAAAACCCGGAGAGAAAAATAAAATGCAAACCCTACCTTGCGGCAATGATGATGGAAAAATCCGACAATGGAGCGATCTGATCCGAGTCACAGCAAGAAAAATCTGAATCACGATGAGCAAAAGTGGAGGAGGGCATGCAGAGAAAAAGATGACAATCAAAAACAAAGGAAGGAAACACAAAAATTAACTTAAAAAGCGATTAAATAAAAACCCTAAAAAAAACAATTAATGCAGCATTAATTACAACTCGGAGTTACATGTCGGACTTTAAAGTCTCACATGCAGGCTAGAAACTCTTGCATGTCGGACTTTAAAGTCTAACATGCATTGTCCAAATAAGCAGTCTGCAGGTCAGACTTTAAAGTCTGAACTACAGGCTAAGACCACTTGCAGGTCGGACTTTAAAGTTTGAACTACAGGTTTAGACCAAGCAAACGCACATTGGACTTTAAAGTCCGATGTGTAGACAACAAATAAAAGACCTTGCAGTTCGGACTTTAAAGTCCGAACTGCAGGTAAAACTGCAAACTTAAGAAAAACAAGAAAAATACTAAAACGAAAAGTAAGGAGAAAAATGAACTAACCGACTAAGTCAATTAAGCTCTCTCGGAGACCATAAGGTACGAAATGGACTAGTTTCACAGGGTTGCCTCATGATTTTGGCCATGCTGAAATCAAGGACAACAACTGGCTCTGACTAGGGAACAAGCTGCACTACTTGAAGCTTGTAGAATCCAGAACTCCAAGTGCCTGTATCCATTGGGCTATAGAGTCAGGCGATGAAAAGACTGAAAAGAAAAGACTATACATATTTTACAAAAAGTACAAATTCCTTTACATCGCTCTCTATTGAGCAAAGAGCTTCAAATGTTCTCTGCTATGAGGTAGCGAGAACGGGGGTACCATCTACATATGCAAGTAAGTAGCTATGCTCACCACATACTTCATGAATAATTAAGGGACCTCTCCATAAAGAGTCAAACTTTCCATGACAACCCTTTGGTTCCCTCCTCTTGTCCCATAACAAGACTTGATCACCAACTGAGAACTCATGGGAAGTTGTTTTCTTATCAAACAATGCCTTCACTTGGCTTTGGTGGGCAGTAATCCTATCTATCACTTCAACTCTTGTTTCTTCCAGCTAAGAAAGAAACATAATCCATTTATCCAATGAATCTTGGTATGTTTCATCCTCAATGGCCTTGGCAAGTTTTAATGCTGGAAGTTCCACAGTGATTGGAATCTCGGCATTCAACCCATACAAAAGTTGAAAAGGTGACATACTGATTGCTCTTTTTGGAGTTATACGATCTGCCCATAGTGTATCATAAAGAGCTTTATGCCAAGTCTGTTGTTTCTCATCAACAAGCTTCCTCATAATAGTAACCAGATTCTTATTGCTTGACTCAACCTAACCATTTCCTTGCGGATAATAGTCAGATGAGTGTAAAAGAGTAATACCATGATCAAAGAAAAAGTCAATTATCTCATAAGATGAAAAACATGAAGCGTTATTAGCTACTATCTTATTTGGAATGCCAAACCTTGAGACGATGTTTTCCTTCAGAAATTGACAAACCACTGCCAAGGTAGATTGCTTAGTTGGGATTGCCTCCACCCACTTGGTGAAGTAATCTATCACTGTGAGGATATACATGTGACCTACACTTGATGTTGGATTGACAGGTCCAATGAAGTCCAACCCCCACTCTTGGAAAGGATCTTTAATTATTATTGGCTTTAGAGGGAGCACGGCTAATTTAGGCTTACCAACAAATTGCTGACATTGCTCACACTTACGAACCCAACTGTATGTATCTTTAAACAATGTTGGCCAGTAATATCTAGCACACAAGATTTTGTGTGTAGTAACAAGGGCAGAAAAATGTCCTCCACAAGCAAGATCATGAAAAGCTTGAAGTAATCTTACTTGTTGTTGTTTGTCCACGCAGCGTAGGAAATTGTCATCCAGACCCTTCTTGTACAAACCATTGTCCCATAGGAAGAAATTCACTGCTTTAAGCTTTAAGGTTCGCTTTTCTTTCCTCGACAAGTGTGCAGAACAATCTCCATATGTTAAGAGATATGCCAGGTCAGAATACCACTCATCAGTAGTGCTAACAAATAGAACATGAGGAAGATCTTGATTAATACCTTTGTTTTCAAGAACCACTTCATCTATTGATTTGTTGTCAGCTATCAACTAACATAGACCGTTTCCATGAACCAACTTAGTGGGCTTGATTTCCATATCATAATCTTGAATATTGGAAACCCAGTTGACCCTTTTAGTTCCAAACTCTTGTTGCGTCAGAATCGACTTGACAACAGCATTAGGAACAAGAGTAACGACATGCGAATTCAGAATATAAAACCTGAAATGTTTCACCATTTTCACTATGGCAAAAGCATGCTTCTCCATTTCTGAGTATTTCAACTCATGAGCCTTCAGCGGATAACTCATGAATACAATAGGTGATTCCATACCTTCATTATTTCTCTGCATTAGTATAGCCGAACAAGTATGATCTGATGCATAGCTATACATGATGAACTCTTTGGTATAATATGGGCATACTAAGACTGGAGCATTTGCCATGACTTCCTTGATCTGATGGAAAGCTTCCTTTCCTTCAGGAGTCCACTTGAAGAGAGAATTACCTTTCATCATATTAACTATATGACGAGTCTGTTCAGCAAAGTCTGGAATGAATCTTCACAGGAAATTGACTTTGCCAAAGAAAGAATGAACAACAGTCTTACTTGTTGGGAAGGAAAGGTCATGGATATCTTTAACCCTTTCTGCATCAATTTTTATACTTTCCTTCGAAACAATATGCCCAAGCAATTTACCTTCAGTGACCCCAAAAATAGATTTCTTGGGATTGAGGGAAATTCCATGCTGACAACATTTCTCTAAGACTCGTTGCAGATGGGAAAAATGATCTTGACGTTCCTTAGAATAAACTGTCAAATCATCCAAATAGACCACAATGAACTTACCAAGAAAACTTTGGAAGGCCAAGTCCATTGCACATTGGAAAGTTTCTCCCACATTTATTAATCCAAAAGGCATCCTGCGATATGCAAAGGTACCCCAAGGTGTAGTAAATATGCTCTTATGTTGATCTTTCTCCAGAACTTCTACCTGGTTATAACCCAAAAATCCATCCAACATGGACATCATCTCTACTCTAGTAACAGCTTGTAGGACATGATCCATGACAGGTAAAGGATAATTATCCTTCAAGGATGCCTGATTCAAGTTTCAGAAATCTCCACATATCCGAATTTCACCGTTCTTCTTACGTACAGGTACAATATTGGCTATCCAAGAAGAATGGTGGATGGGGAAGATTATCCTTGCTTTCAACATCTTTTGTACTTCGGCAAAGATAGTATAGTAGATATTTGGGTTGTATTGCCTTTGCTTCTAACGGAAAGGCGTAATACCTGGTTTCAATGGGATGTCATGGTGGAGCTCTTCGGGATGAAAAGACTTTAGATCTTCATAGGAGTATGCCAAGACGTCAACATACTACTGCAATAATGCAACAAATTTTTGCCTTTCTCCTTGTGAACAACACTTTCCAATGTTGATCATTTTTGGATTGTCTTCAGTCCCAATGTTTACTTGTTCATATTCCATTGACCCTGTAGCTAATCTTTGTTGCTTCTTAACATAACGATCATGTTTGTCAAAAATCTTTTCTAGCGAAACTAGACCCTTGGGGATCTTGTTTCCTTTTAATTGCAGAAATTTCTCTCCCATTTCTGCATCAATACTTTCAATTGCATCCTTTGAAGGGTAGTAACTACCTTCAAAGTACAAATCATCAAAATTGTCAGCGGTCTACAAAAAATTTATTACATGATGATCATCATTAAACACCTACTAATGATCAGAGTTGTCAGGAACACTTGGCTAGAAAACTAACTCAACAACATAAGTTGATCGTGAAAAATCTTTGTGAGGAACCAAAGAAGTTGATGATAGTACTAACGAGTCAGCCCTGTCGTTGAATTCATGGGAAACCACAGATATACCAAAAGCGTTAAAAGCCTCTATTAGATCCCATACAAGGTTGTGATAGTGCCGCAGCCTTTCGCTCCTTGTTTGATATATGTTCCTGACTTGATAGACTATTAACTCGGCATCTCCTTGAGCATGCAAGTTCTTGATTCCCTTCTTCTGAGTGACATTCATTCCTAGAAGGAGTGATTCATACTCAGTAGTGTTATTTCTGTTATCAAACTGCAATTTGAAAGAGAAAGGGAAAAGATTACCCTCAGGGGAATCCAAAACAATACCGGCTCCTGATCTGATAGAAGAATAGCTGCCATCAAATTCCAGTGTCCAAACATGATCTAGACTACCAATGCTGACGGTATCAAAATTGAGAATTTCTTGTTGTGAAGTTGAAGATCCTTCTGATTCCATAACACTACTTTCACAACTACTTTCACAATCAAATGGGAAATTATTAAGTGAAATGACACCTTCACTCTTAGGAGTCACCTTTAAACCATCATCAACATGCATGAAACAATTACCCATACCCGATGATTCAAAAAGAATCTGGGCCCGCTAATCGTCAGACTTGACATCGGTATATTTTGATTCTTTTTCTGGAAGTAACCTTTGGACAACTCCTTTAACAGGAATACGAGCCTCAGTAATATCCATGTTTAACTCACCCCCAACATCTCTACAAAAATTTCTTCCCAACAATAGACCATAGAAGGCCGGTACATCGGCTACCAGTACTATTATCTTAATTTTCTTTTCTGGGAATGAAGCAAAAGCAAAATGTGCATCCTTGATTTGACCAATCAAGGGAACTTTCTTGTTATCCATAGAGAAACACCTTCCAAATGTTTTGGTCAAAGTTAAGCCAAGGGCATTGACAACTTTTGAAGGCATAACATTATCGAATGCCCCAAAGTCATTTACACAGTTACTAAGCTTATAACCATTTATCAACAAAGAGATGTAAAATGGTTCTATTTTCTCTACAAGAGAAGGGGAAGTTACTAAGTTGTTTTGAAGTGAATTTGACTTAGGAATATTACTAGGGGTAGTATCTTTTTCTTTAACAAACTTGACCAAACGGTCAAATTGATTTGGATTAGATCTCAAAAATTCAACTTTAGACATTTGTATTTTGGTTTTCTTAGCATGACCTAAAATATCAAATGACTGAAAGGAATTCGTCATCAAAGATGGATTTGGATTCTCATTTTGAGAATTTAAAATATTTGGTACACTAGTCTTCGATGCATGTATAGAAGAATTGACAGGTGCAGAAAAATTGACGGCAGTCGAAGAATCACTTACACTTTTATCCTTCGCGGCGTCCATTGAGATAACATTGTCTTTTGCAGGATTTGGTATGGGAGTCCCACGCTTCGCAATAGAAATTGGCAAATGTTGAGAGTCCTTAATTTGAATAGAAATAGAATCATCACTCTTTGCAATGACAGGTGGTTGAGCTGCCTGTGCTTGCGAACGGGTGAATACTGCAAAGACGTCCCCATCATGTGTGTCTGGCGCATCATCTTCTTGATATTCCATAAACCTGATATTAGAGTCGCTAGCCAAATCTGCATCACCTTCTTGATGCGAATTGGCATCTTCTTCACCAAAAGGAGGAAGGTCATTTTGTTTAGCTTCATAATATCCTGTAGCTGAACTTTGGGGTGGTGCTTCCAATGCAAGCCTCTCTAGAGCAGGAGGCAATTTATTCTAATTATGCATGGCATAATTAGAATCATTGTTTGGATAAGTCCTTGGAACATCACGATAAGAAGTATTCCCTTGTGAGGAAATTTGCTTCTTAAGTGCCAACAACTCATTTGCTAGCTTTTGTATCATGGGATCAGCAGAACTAGTTGAAGAGAAAGATGCATCGACAACTTGATTACTCCTAACCTTGTTAGGGTCTCTCCTTATCTTACCCGCAAGGATAAGATCATCTTCAACTGATATAGCCATTTGTTGAGCAGCGGCCAAATCTGTAGGATTGTTCCTTTGCAAAAGAAAACTCACCTCTGGCAATTGGGCGTTGATGAAAAAGCATTTTAGGTTCCTAGCAGTGGGTCTTGAAGCAACTGGAATATGATTGTACAATCTATTGAACTTTGCTACAAATTCACGCATAGCTTCCTGGGGTTCTTTCTTCATTTCAATTAACTAAGCCAGCAGTGCGTGATCATCTTCGGCAAATTTGAACCTTACTTCAAACAATGTTTTGAGAGTTGCCAAATTTGTGATACAAGCATTTGTAAGATGATAGAACCAATCAGCAGTAGCTCCATGCAAAGTCTCAATGAATAGTCTCATCGAAACATCTTCATGCTCAACACCTAGGACTCCACATGCGATGTAGAAGGCAGCAATGTGTTCATCCGGGTGTTGAGATCCATCACCCAAAAATTTGGTTAAATTTTTCCGTGTACCTTTGGGAAGTTCATGCAAAGGTGCGGTCAAGTTCAAAGGACCAAAAGCAATACCCCAAGGTCTAGGAGCAACCATCCTTAATGGATTATAGGGTGGTATTACAAAATGATTTGCAAGTGGAACAACGAAAACTCGCAAACTTGATGCCTCACTTGGTACAGGAGATCGTCGTGTAGATGGAGGAAAAATTCGTGTCTGCTGCAAAGGAGAAAGCGTCTATGGAGGTGTCACAAAGGGAAAATTAAATTGTTGCAATACTTCAAAAGTAGGATCAACAATTCCTGCTAATCATTGCCCATGAGTGTAGCTTCGATCAGCCAGATTATGATTTGAAGAAAAACAACAATATGGAAATTACAATGAAAGAGCCCTGCAACCCAAAAGACAAACCGGTTGTACGTCGCTCCCCAGCAGATTCGCCAAAAAACCCCAAGGTCCAGGAGAAGCCATCCAAATTACAATGAATTAACTCCAAAATAGCATCTAACAATGCCTAGATGAGTTTCGGTTAAGTGCAAACCTCTAACTGTACCACCTCTACTCTATTTATTGTCTCAGTTAGCTACCGGATCAGCAATGTGCACATGAAACTATGCCAAAAGGGATTTTTGATCACTACTCACTCATATTACTTCATACTATACACTAAAAAGATCTTCTGCACCGGTCTTATATATCCACAATCACAAAATAGACAATTATCTAGTCGGCATGTAGAGTAACGTGTAGAATTAAGTCGGCTTGACCGGATCATCAAAAATAAAAGTGGATCACCAAAAAGATGATAAAATTATGTCTCTATGTCGGGCCTATAATCCTATGCATGATTCATAACACCACAATCATCGGAAAGCTTCCGAACCAAAACTACTCTACTCAACCTGAAATATCGATTAACTGGTTACCGATTCACATCCACTTTCAGTTATCAAGATCTATAGTTGTCGAATAGAATTCCATGAAGCGTTTCCATCAATGACAACCCTTGAACCAATAATCAAGCATCAATATCCACTGGATGAGTGTCAATTTCCAACAAGTGCAAACACACAAAGACAAATAGGTGTTTCACTTACAAGCTCTAGTCTAAATAAAATTGTCCACCTTCCAATATTTCTCATCATTATAAAGATATGGTGGGGAAGATAATAAAGGATTAAGAACGGGTATAGTGCAAGGAGATACACTACTTCCAAATGTGGACCATTCCCTAAGAAATGATCACTATGTGTATCACTAGGAGATATATTTAATGCTTTAGAAAACATTGAGGACAACTCGGTATCATTTTCTATAGTTTCAACCATGTCATCCAAATGATTTATGTTTATTATCATAGGTGGTTCAGTAGAATAAAAATGAGTATAATCCCTTGGCATCGACAACTTTATCTTTTTTCTAGGTTGGATAAGGCAAGGATAATATTAAAGTGAAGGTAAAGGAGGTTGAGCAGGAAGCGCCAAATCAACATCCAAATTTAGGGGAAGATTATCATCTCGTAGCAAGCTCACAAGCCATACCATGATGTCTTCGGTGGCTTTCTCTCACACTACAATTTTGTTGGTTATAGTTTAGAGCTTCTATAGGAGGTAGGTTATCACTCAACATCAATTTATTTTCTTCATTCTCTCTAGTAATAAGAGGAACAAAAGGAACTTCTAAAGATTCAGAGATAGGAGGCCTAGATGGTGTTGAGACATTTCCTTCTTGTACTTTGTAGGATAAAAGAGATGGAACCACAACATAAACACTAGATACTCTAGGAAGAGGGAGGATTCCTACTTTAGGATGTGGTTTACTCATTACCTAAGGGGTAGGAAGAGTTACTTAGTTATACATAGACATTGAAGGATCCTTGGAGGTAGTAGTTAGATTGGGTCTTAGGGAACTACCTAAAGACAACTTAGATATTCTCTTGGCTTTAAAATTTTGGTAGGAAATAAATAACATAACATAACTTCATGAGGTTGAATGGGTTGAGTATTTTTAGGCCAAAATTACTCAAGTGTAAAGCTTAAAGCTTTCATGTCTAGAAAAGGGTTGGAACCCACAATGAAATATAGTATGTACTTGTCCTTCAAATAGAAACTTCAAACACTTATGGACTATGAAACAGACTACTACCATGGAGGTGAGCCAAGGAAGACCCAAATTCAGATGAAATTATTCTAAGGTAGGGATAATGGTAAAAGAAACATCTAACTTTCTAGATCCAACTTTAATTTGAAGGGTTATAAAATCAACAGCGGGACAAGTAAAACCATCATGTAGCTTATTCAAGACTTCATATTTATCATAATTATATTGATATAGTTCAAATAGGTAAATAAATTCTTCTACGACCATATTCACCATACATATTGGATTAATAAGCACCCCACATGTGGGTTTGTCATTAGTTACAATAGTAATGTATAGTGGTCCATTAGATGAATGCATTGAGTTATCACTTTGGGTAAAGGTGATATTATATTCAAGTGTAGGTTTATATTTCTCTTGTTTAGGATAAGGTTCTATCATGTTCACTAGATGTTCAATGTAGTTGGTTTGAAAATCCATGTCTATGTAACCATAACTAAACAATGTTTGTGGAATGGGAAGGCAAAGGATTAGTAAAAAATTGTAAGTTTTTTATTAGGAAGTTATATGGATTTATTCCCTTTGTCATTCACACCATCCACTTGTATGATATTAGAATCAATGAGGTGTTAGAATTCATGTTCTAAATGCATACATCACTCAATATCATGTCCAAGGTTACAACAATATTGACAAAAGTACTTCAGTTTAAAAAAAGGAGGTAAAGGTTTGGAAGTGTCAATGGATGGATGGGAGAATTTTAATCAATTTATTTTTAGTAATTGAGGCATAATGGTATGTAAGGACTCAAAAAGTGGTGTAAAGTGTCAATTATTTGGTCTAGAAGAAAATCAAGATACAATAGGAGATATTGTAAATGCAACTTGATTTTCAATGTTGTTATAAGAATGGGTGTTTATCCTAATGAAGATATTGTTTGTTTCATAACTACTTGGCAAGTTCAAGGATCCTTTTTGGATTTTTCAATTGCTTTCATAAATGAAGAGCCTTCATATTGACAAATTAAAAGTTGATAATCGATAAATGTTACTCACAAGTGTGTGAATGAGGGAAATTTCATAAATAAAATCTAATCTATAATTTGTGGTTGTTATATTACCAACAAAAACTCTTTGAATATCAGCATAAAGAAGAGAATAAGAAATTTATGAATATAACATTTGATATCTACCAATAAAATTAGTCACTTTCTCTTTTACACCTTGTCTACAATGCACCAAATCAACTAATGTCACTTGTGACACATTATTATTTTGAATATGTTGCAAAAATAGATACCAATTGTGAAAAATATTAAATTGAATTACTAGGTAATGAACAAAACCAATCTAGAGTAGTTTCTTTCAAAGACCTAGGAAAGAGTTTTGCAAGAAGGGAATCCTCAAAAATGAATTTGTTTCATAAAATGGTAAATGTTGACACATGTTAGGGTCACCTTTCCCATTGTATTTATTAAAACATGGTACGGTATGTCTTGTGGGGTGGGATTCTCTAGGATGATATATAAAGGTAGGCTAATTTTCAATATGATGGAAGAATTGATTGAAGGTGGGTTTGACTTATGTTGGCCAATTGTTGTTGTAATGATGACATATTTTGTAACAATTGGATAATGATAGAATTGGCGGGTGAATTGAATTATGAAGTGTTGAAATGTGATGGTTGGTTGGAAGGGGCATTATGATAGGTAGGTGAACATTATGGTAAGTGAGAGGTGGAGAAGGTTGATAAGTATTTTGAGAAACAAAATAGAGAGTGGAGTAAGGTGGAACATAGGTGTATTGGTCAATAAGATTAGACCCATTACTAACATGGATGGCATTACCATTTTGTGTAGCAGTAGACATGATAGAGGAAGTGTATGTAGGAATAGAAGGTATTGTAGAGGAGGAAAATAAAACTACTATGAAGGGTAGTCAAACCCCACGAGGACTCAAAATCTAACTCTCCACAATGAGAAAGCCTTCAGGGTACTACAACCTTTGAGTTTTTCCACCTAGAAGTGAAATGTATATGTAACTATAATATACTAATTAATAATAAAAAATTAGACTATAGAGGATGAAAATACTTGTTATGAAGACCAATTGGACAACTCTGTACACTCTCTATTCGAGATGCACACATAGGTCAAGGAAAAAAACACAACACGCAAATGTCTTGTATAAATGAGGTATAGAAATTTGTACTAGAAGGTGACAAATAACTAGTATCTATGTTCTAAGTGCTAAGTTACAATAAAATTTAATGACAAAAATCTAACAGGGAAAACTAGATTGACAAAAATACAAGGAAGACGAAGGAATACTTATAGCAGGTCCTTGATATGAAGCCCCCAGCCAAAGCAAGAATGTCCTTTGATAAAACCTACACATGTAAGACCGGGGATGAAATGTTTGGAGCGATTGTGTTTAGAGGTTTGCCATGCTAAACCCCTATTTGGTGTTTCCACCTCCACAGATAACCTATAGATGAGATTGTGATAAAAATGATCATAGAAATGAAACCAGAATGATATGATAAATGATATGCTAAATTAAAAGCAAGAAAAAAGTAAGCATCCCAAAAAGAGTTACCCTCCTTTGGATACTAGAAGTATCAAGGTTTGAAAGGATGAAAATATCAACAATATTTGAATCAACAAAGCTTCAACAATGGTGGGAGATAATGAATTGATGTGTTGTGAAAATGGTATAGTGAGCTCCAAGAATTCCAAAGAGAGCAATTTTGACCAATTAGAGATAAACATAACGTCATATATGATCAAAATGAGGTCTAAAAAAGAAATATGAAGGAAGGGGAAGTTATTTGAACATTGGTGTGAGCCCAAAGAGGTGCTACACTACTAGAATTAGAAAGTGTAATTTCCCAACAACCACCTTCAGTCACAACTATTCACAGGATGAATGCATGATGCATGGATATCTCCATGGTACACACGTGTCCATGCATAATATAGACCAAATGGTTAGGAGATTAAACAAAAAAATATGGCAATGAAGGCTCATGGTGTGAAATTTTGATCATTGTCTTTAATTTAGCTAAAGCAAAGGCCTTATGTGATGTGAAATTGCTCAAAGTATAATTTATGACGTTACATTTTTCCCGCACTTAAGCAAGCATATAAAAAAGAGATGCAAGCTAAAGTAAAGAGAGAAAAGGGTTAAAAAAGATATACCCAAGATGCAAAGGGAAAGCGAAGTCTTCTATCTGCACAAAGTTGTCGTCGAGGAAAATAACTAAGTCAAGCCTTCATGAGATGGTGTTGATTTGTATCATCACAAACATATTAGTTGAAGATAAACATCTTAAATAAAAAAGAAAAAAAAGTAGACACAAAACTTCTAGACATCAACCATAGATCGTATAACAATGATCAAATTTAGACAATGTTGTAGCAAGTTGTATTATGCTAGATAGCCATATGATCAATCGATATGTGACTACCACAAAATACATTGTAGGAAATCCATGGAAAAGGTATAGAGATAAAATTAGATATAAGTGCAGTGGTTTGGCCCCCATGCAAGGGAATAAAAAAGATAGCTAGACATATTTCAAAAAGAAATATGTGACAAGAGATCTAAAATAAATAAATGTAGATATTATAGCTCTACCCCTTTATAATGAGATGTGTTATATAGAGAGGAACACAAATCATTCTAAGGAGAAGAGATGTGCCATGTCAACTTAATGATATGTATCCATGGAATGCTACCTTGCAATAGATAACATGTGATACCCACAACATCCAAATCAAATGTAGGATCCCTATTGGGTTTTGAAATGTCAGGTGGAGAGGGCTCATGCTTAGTTTCAATTGGATTAAACTCTAGAGCCTCAATCGCCATCGATACATGTGTTAGAAGAGGAAATTGGAGTGGATTTAGAACAAGCTTGGACAAATGAAACATGAGGCTCCTTCAAGTCTTCATTTTTAAATTTTAGGACTTTATAATATCCACAAAAGAAGGGTGTATAGTTTAAATGACCCCAATTTTTCTCTAGGAAGGAATCATCACTAGGAGACTGTGTTGTAGAATGAACCATAGTGTTAAGGTAAGATATGCATCCTACTTCATTTTTAACATCATTGTTCAAGTTTTGATTAGCTTATATGGTGTGCATCTTGTTATTATGAATGAATTTGAGTGTGTGTTGAAGAGTAGAATGGACTATGCATAGTGTGGATACACGATCTACTTAGAAGAACTAGATTATAATTAAGAGTATCGGATATGGCATGGATAGGTGTGGATAAGATCACAAGACCTACTTCAATAGTCAATGTAATTGTACCTAATTATTTTCTACCAAGATTACGAAAGCCACAAATAGAGAGAGAATTAGGTTGAATGAGGGAGGTATCCACTTTGATTTTATGTAATATCTATGCTACAAACGTTGATACCTAAACCATTATCAACTAGGTTAAGTCTTATTTCATTACCAATGATGACCAAAAAAATATTAAGTCATATTGATTTTGAACTTCCAAAGGAGGTAACTTGTGTTGTTTGAACATAATATTTATCTTTGTTTCATGCATATAAAGACTACTACATCATTTGGTCTAGCAGAAGGTGAGACAGCAACTTTTTTAAGGCTTCTTGGAGCATCTCATGGTATGTAGGTGAAGTTTAAATCAAACCCCAAAGGGATATATTAGATAGAGTAGCACAAAGTTTCTCAATAAGATCATACTCCTTACCAACATGTTGTGAAAGATGAGGGGATCGAGGAAGAAAACGTTGACAAGTAGGAAGAACATTTGAATCTTACTTCTTGTTTCAAGTGTTATATGTGTAAGCTAATGCATGATAGTAGGGTTACTATTTCATCCTATCTCTTTGAGTGAACTATTTCATCCTATCTCTGTCTATATTTTGATCTGCAATCATTGCTTTTCCTGTGATAATATACCTGAGAGAGTTTTTTTTAAGAAAAAAAGAGGAGTCACATTGCCTTATTCTATGCTTTGCATTTTACATGCAAATCTGTCCACGCTGCCAGGTCATTAAGGCTCACGCAGGCTGTTTGAAACTCTCCACTTCAGCCCACGTTTCTACTCCCACATCGTTATTTTTGCAATTTGTTTTAAAGCTCCTTCCCTACGTGAGGCTACATGTTTTTAATCTTCTCTTAGTTTTAATAATAAATGGATTTAGATTACATTTATTTTTAGTTAGAATGTGTCTTTAACTTTTTTTAAATTAGATTTAGTTAGATTTGCTTTTTAGATTTTTTAAAATTAGATTTAGTGTTTTAGTTAGATTTACATTTTAGATTTTTAAATTAGATTTAGTTTGTGTTTTAAATTGGATTGAATTTTTGTTAATTTTTTTAGATTATAGTTTATAATTTAATTTAGATTTAAATTAATTAAGTTAATTTAATTTGTTAATTTAGAATTTGTTACTTTAGATTTTGTTAATTTAGAATTTGTTGGTTAATTTAGAATTTGTTACTTTAGATTTTGTTAATTTAGAATTTGTTAGTTAATTTAGAATTAGTTAGTCTTTAGTTTTGTTAATTTAGATCTTAAATTAGATTTGTTGGTTAAGCTAGTTTTATTTTTAAATTTAAATTTATAGTAGTTAATATCTAGTTCATTAGTTTGTTGGTTTGTATGGTAATGTTGTCTTTTGGTTGACATTTTTTTTTAATTTTGGGGACTAATTTGGACTTTCATTTTGTGCAGGCTATCGATTGTCGAAGACCATAATATTGAAACTACTAATAATGTTTGATGTAGGGCGCATGTCGAAGAAATTCCTTGATTTGAAACTGATTGAGGCTCTTTTTGTTTTACCTTTTAGAGGGTCTGCCTCTCGGGAGTTTTCGTGGGGACTGGTGCTTGGCTGCCCCAAAGAAGTGAGTGTCGAGGGTGGAGCCAGTGGGGTCAAGAATCTAAGTATCTGCTCTGAATTGCATAGCTTGGGGTGACCCCCAAGTGAGATTCAACAACTATTATCCTGGCCAGCCTTACATTCTGACTGTCATGTTTTCTAAGTGTATGGAAAACAAACATAGCCTTAAGATTGTGCTTGAATGTGTTTTTTTATTTCAAAATCAAACAAACATTTTGACTGTCGTGTTTTCTAAGTGTATGCAAAACAAACAAAAATATTTCACAATCAACACCACACTTGAAACTGAAACCTTGCAAAACAACATTGTCATTGAAACATTGAATCCATGTTCTCAAAACAATCATTTCAAATATCTTGAGACATCACTTTTGGAGTTTTGATCTTTTAGGTCCTTGCATAGTCACGTCATTCTAGCTTGCCATACCTTTTAGGTCCTTGCATAGTCTTCACCTAGTTGTACCTTTCATCCTTGCATATCTCATTTAATCATACCTAGTCCTTTGCATACCACCCTTAGATCAAACCTTTGCATACCACCATTAGGTTATACCCTTGCATAATCCCCTTAGATCATACCCATAATCTTTGCATAGCCTTCCATCATTCCTTTAGGAAATAACCTTAAACCTTGCATAAGTTCCTTAGGTCATTTCATCATTGGTCCTAACATTTCATTATTACTTGCATACCAAAATCAAAAAAAAAAAATCCAATAAAAAACCCAAAAAAATTGCTTGCACTTAGGATTTCTCGTCTTAGGTCTGACATCAACTTTCAATCATCAATCAACCTTATCACTTGAGGTGAATCTTCCTTGATTTAGGGAACCTATCAGTGTCTTTGAGTTGGTATTTTTCTTGGATTTCATCATCTCCTATCATAGTATGCCCTCTCTTTGATCACTTATCCTTGTGTATCTGTCATAGCACAAATCAAACCTCACATTGATTTTGCATCAATCCTTTATTACATAGATTGCAGTTTTGCATTGATCCTTATCATATCCCAATCTCACCTTCCTATCATATAGTTTGCACCTTAATCTTTGCATTGACCATTAGTTACATCCTAAATCTCACTCATATCATATAGTTCCTCCTTTGTACTTTAAGGTTTGCACTCTATCTAGAGTCTCATATGTTGTCCTAGGTCAAAGATCAGATAAATATATGACATTCAAGTCCAACAAAAAGATTCAATGACCTCGCTTGAGATGCACTTTCATGATATCAAGAACAACAAACTTCAAGGAATGCTAAAATGATTATATAAGGTAGAACAACAAGTAATTGAAAATCAAAAGCCCGGTCTTGAACAAGATCTCATGACTCCTTCACTAAGACAATACATTTCCTACAAGTATCCCCTAGATAGATAATTTACACCTTTCGGGCAATCTATTAAGTCGGCTTTGGCAAAGCTTCTTGAGAACAATCTTATCATATTGCCTAACAAGACCACATGGGGATGTCAATTTTTGAGTAATTATTGTGCATATCATAGACATAAAAAACATAAGACTTCAAAGTGCATAGAGTTAAAACATAAAATTCAAGACCTCCTTGGTAATGGTGTTATTGAAATTGAAGATCCTAATGATTCAGTTAAGGAGAAACTAGATGTCATTACCAAGCATGATCAAAATTATGAACCTGTGTCTAGCAATGGCCCACATGTAGCCTCCATCTCTTCCATCATTCCTCCATCTCCTAAGGATTCTCAACAATAATCTATATCATATCCCTCAAACAATGAACCTAATGATGAAACTTCTCATGTTGACTGTCAAGGGCTATCAATAGTACAAATCCAAGCTAATCTATTTTTTCATACAAATCCTTTATACAATTCAGATATCTTTAGATCCTATGCCATCATGCACTCCAATTCCAATCATACCCACTCTAGAAGGCCCCATCCAAAATGCTTCCCAATCATTCAAAAACATGAACACCTTCCAAGAATCCCCCATGCATATTGAAAATACTGCCCCTTCCTTAGAAGTGGCTCCATGTCAAGAGGATAATCTGAAAAATGAAGAAACAAGTCCTATCATAAATCAACATCAAGACACCAAAACTCTCCAATCCCATCCAATGGTTGAAACAGATCCTACCTCTCTAGAATCCCATGATGATCCCTTTATACCTTTCCATGATCCCCTTCCATCTCAAGAGAAAAGTATCCTTCCAAATTCTATTCCTAATCCACTTCTTAAGTAGGATCATGATGCCTCTTCCACCTTTTCAAATGATCCTATTCAAAATGAAGAGTCAAACACCCTTCCTACTCTATCCAATGGTCCTCTTCCATGTCAAGATTAAAGTATCTCTTTATTCCCTTGTCATAGTTCTCCATGTTTACCTCAAGAGTCCATTATGCCTATAAATCCCTCTCATGATTCTATCATTCCTTGTAAGTCACCTCCGCCTCAAAATGGACTTTCCTTTGGAATCAAAAGTAAGAAGAAACCCTTTTGTTAAAAATATCTTCCAAAGCATTCATTATCAAAGAAAAGGGGTAGATGATTCAAGATATATTTTTTGGGGGGGATTGTGATGAAGGGCTCCGGCATTGCGAGGGCAAGCCTGGTGCAGGTCGTGGCTTGCATGCAGGCTTATTGACTATGCATGCATCTAGCGGTGGTGTTTCTGAGCATGTTGAATTAGTTTGAGTGGGGGGTAGGGGTGATCAAAATGTGTGGGGTGTGATTTTTAGTTGTCGGTCGGGGTTTGGGCCGATGTTTTCTTCTCCTTTGGTCTGCGGTTTTGGCTTTCTTCTTCCAGTTTGGTGCCTTGTAGGGGTGTGTGGATCCCTTACTCATCTATTTTTGGGGTGTGGGTTTTTCGTGAGGTGCAATGTCTAGTATTGGTGGAGAGGCCTCAAAGGCATCTCCCGACATGGATTTTTGGTGTTGTGGTGGGTTCAAAATCCCCATCCCAAAGTGTCAAGACCTTTGATAATAATCTTTTTGTCGCAGATCCGGGGTTTGGTAGTGTTGGTGGCTCTCGGATTACGAAGATTAAGGGTTGTCTGGAGAGGTGTAGTGAGAGGTCGAGGTTGGTTATTCCTCCAAAGATGATAGCTGAAGATGTTGAATACTTTTCAAAACACTCGTTATATTGCAAGTTTTTGGGGATGAGGGTTTCTCTACAGTTTTTGGAGAACTGGGCTCAGAGGACTTGGGCACCGAAAGGGGAAATGGAGATTATGTTGTTGGCAAAAAACTACTTCATGGTTACATTCAACTGCATAGAGGATCGCAATAGGGTTTTTGAAGGAGGCACCTATTTTTACAACTAGGTGGGGTTGTTCATCAAACCTTGGCATGAGGGGTTTAACCCTTCAGAGGAGCTCCCAAATAGGGTCCCAGTATGGGTTCATTTACCGCATTTTCTAGTGGAATGTTGTCGGGAGGATGTGTTGCGGATGCTAGCTTTAGTGCTTGGGAAGCCAGTTGGATCCTCAACGCAAACCTTAGGGAGAAAGGTAATGACTTTCGCTCATATCTGTGTTAAAATTGATCTTAGTAAGCCCTTGCCAGATGTTATAGATATGTGTGCAGGCTCTTATTCGTGGGTTCACCAATTGGATTATGAGTTTTTACCATTTTGGTGTTGTTTGTGTCATGAGTATGGTCATTTGTAGTGCAAGTGTCCTAGGTATAAACTGGTGGTGCGCCAACCTCAACAGCCGACTTGTAACCTAGATGGGGCTAATAAAGGAAAAGTTGCCATGTCTGATGAAGTAGTGGGTGCTGATGGTTTTGTCCTAGTTAAGACAAAGAACAAGAATTGGGACAAAAGAGGTCCCTACAAGAGAGACAAGAGGAGGATACCTTTAACAGATTTGAAGCCTTGGATGAGCTTAGCCAATAGAAGGTGAACCCGGGGTTAATTCCTTTGGATCAGGGTGCATCAGATTTGGTCCCTGATAGTGTGAATTGGGACTCTACCTAGGCTCTGCAAGTAGTTAGGAGTCAGCAAATGGAGATAGAACAACCAGTAGTGGCTCAGTTGGGACCCATTTCTAGTGTTGAAGTGAAGTTGGTTGGGGGGGATGGTTCTCCTACAGCTCAGAAATTGGAACCTATTGGGATCAAAAGTAACAAGATCTCCTTACATTTGGGTCTTTAGTAGAAGGACATTAAGAAAGGAGCAACGGAGAAGATTTTGAAGGTTGACAGAAAGAAGGATTTGGATAAGATTAAATTGATGGGAGAGAATTTGGTTGAGTCAGGGTCAGTAAAGACTCTGGATTCTCATTTTTCCAATCCTTCGAAATGATTGTGCTATCATGAAATGTGAGGGGCTTGAACAGTGGCCCTAGACAAAAATTTCTTCGGGAGTTGATAAGGAGTCATTCTCCAGATGTCCTTTTCTTGGAGGAAACTAAACTCTCTGTGGAAAGTATGTTGGGTTTGGTGCCAAAGCTTTGGGGGAGAAGCCAGTGTCAATGTATTGGGGTATTTGGCTCCTTTGGAGGGGTGGCCTGTCTTTGGAACCCCTTGAGTATTTGTCCTATTTGGTGGGTTGCCTCTAGTCTTGAGACTGGGGAATATATCTTGTTTACTAACATTTATGCCCCCACTGATCTTGAGGGTAAGAAAAATTTATGGTCTCATATTTCTTTTATGCGAAGTTTTTTCCCTTTTCATCCTTGGATTATGGCAAGTGATTTCAATGCCATCTTAGAGTTGAGTGAGAAGAAGGGTGGTGTTATGTGATTAAAACCTTCTTCCTTCCTTCTTTGGGATAGGATATTATCTTTTCATCTTGTTGAAATTAAGTTTGGTAATGGTTTGTTCACTTGGAACAACAGGAAGGTAGGAGAGTATTGGATTGTGGAGAGGCTGGATTGCTTTCTGGTTTCTAGTTTTTGGGTTGGTGGGGGATGGTCCACATATTCTAAGATTCTAGACTGGAGAGGGTCAAACCACTGGCAAAATAAAGTTGGTGTCTTCTTCTTCTCGGTTCGCTCGCTCTCCTTCATTCAAATTCCATCTTATGTGGTTATGGGATCCTTCTTTGCAGGATCATGTTGTGGAGTGGTGGAGGAAAGGAAGGTCAGCCTTTGGCACTGCTATGTACACTTTTGCCAAGTAACTACAATTTGTTAAGTTTCAGATTAAACAATGGAACCGCTAGAATTTCAGGAATATTTTTCATGCTAAGATAGCTTCTCAAATAGTGTTGAATGGCATTACCAGTGAAATTAGAGAGCATGGTTTGTCTGAAGCCTTTCTTAGGGAGGAAGATAGGGCAATCAAGGCTTTAGAGGAATGGGATCTTAGGGAGGAAATATACTAGAAACAGAGAGATCATATTGATTGGCTTCAAGAGGGAGACAAGAATATTGCATTCTTCTTCAATTCATTGAAAGCAAGAATACATGGCAATTCCATTCTTGTTCTGGTCAATGATAGAGTTGCGCAGTGTTTATCCTTGTAGGATATTTCTAGGGAGTCTTTACAGTATTTTTAGTCCCTCTTTAGTGAGGATGCTTAGAGGGAATCAGAAGAGGAGAATCAGGTTCTTGCTTGAATTCCTTCTCTAAATACTAGGGAGATGAATGAGCAAATTATGGGTCTTATTTTGCTGGAAGAACTTGAGAGGATTTTTTTCACATGAGGAAGGGAAAAGCTCCTAGACCGGATGGGTTCTCAGTTGAGTTCTTTCAAGATTTTTGGGATATTATCAAATTAGACTTATTGGAAGTGGTCCAAGAGTCCCAGAGGAATAAGTAGATGCTTCGGTCTTTGAATGCGACTTTCATTGCACTAATCTCCAAGTGTGATGGGGTTGACTGATTAGGCCATTTCCGCCCTATCTCTCTCTATAATGTCATTTATAAGATCATCTCTAAGTCGATAGCAGAAAGGTTGAAGATGTGGCTTGGGGATGTCATCTTTGAGGAGCGGAGTGGGTTTGTAGAAGGTCACCAAATCTTGGATGGTGTGGTCATTGCTACTGAGACCATTCATTCTATGGCAACCTCCAAGGAAAAAGATATGTTTATTAAGTTGGATATGACTACGGCTTATGATAGAGTTTGTTGGTCCTTCCTCTAGAAGATCTTTAGGGCTTTTGGATTTCCTAATGAGTGGACCCAATGGGTAATGAGTTGTGTTATGTCTACCTCATTCTCTATGCTAATTAATGGAGATCATACTGAGTTGTTTGGTGCTTCTAGGGGTTTTTGCCAGGGGGACCCCCTCTCCCCATACTTATTCATTCTTTTGGCTGAGGGTTTGGGGAGGCTGATTAAGCATGATGTGGTTCTGGGTATTATTCAAGATTGGAGTTGGGGTAATGAATTGCAGCCATAGTCACATTTGCAGTTTTTTCATGACATGACACTGATGGGAGTAGCTCAGATTAGAGAAGCTACAAATTTACGTAAAGTTTTGGATGTTTATCTTGCGGTTTCAAGCTAGTTGATCAATGATGATAAATCTTGCATTCTCTTCTTCAACACACCTAGAACTATTTAGAGGAGAATCGATCATATCTTGAGATTCCAAGTCGGTTCTCCTCCCTTGACTTATCTGGGTATTCCTATCTCTCCTAGTAATCTTCCTAGGGATTCGTGGCAGGGTATCTTGGACACATTTCGCATGAAGGTTGAACATTGGACACACAGATGGTTATCCTTTGCTGGGAGGGCTCAACTGATCTAGTCAGTGGTTGAGGCTCTTCTGATTTATCGGTGTATGCTTCAAGTGGCTCCTAAGTGGTTCTTGAAGGGAATGGATTCTCTGGCTAGGCAATTATTATGGGCAAGCAATCTGTCCTCCTACAAATGGTGTCTTGTCAATTAGGACTTGGTGTGTAGCCCAAAATAATCGAGTGGGCTTGGCTTAAGGTAATCTATTTTATTTGGGGAGGCTTTGGCAGATAAATTGTACTGGAGGTGGTGTGTTGGACAAGGTCGAGGTTGGTCTAGGATTTTGGCCTACAAATATATGCAGAGGATCCCGAAGGAGGAAATCCCAAGATACCCGCTTGAGGGAAAAGGCTCAATGATTTGGAGTACTCTCAAGAAAGGGGCTTCTCTTATAAAGGAAGGAATTTTGTGGATATGTAAGAGGGGGGAAGAGGTCCTTTTTTGGTAAGACTCTTGGGATGGATACCCCCCCATCCTTGATCACTTTCCTATTAGGATTAATGATAGTCCCAAAGATACTAAGAGGGGGGGTGAATCAGTATCTAACTAGCTTGCTGAATATTTAAACTTATTAAGAACTTTTCATCCTAAAATAGTGTACCGATAAATAAGAATTAATGCAGTAAACATGAACAAGAAAGATAGCATAGAAAACACACCATAACACAAGATGTTTAATGAGGAAACTCAGTGTGGGAAAAACCTCAGTGGGATTTGTGACCCACAATATTCACTCACTAGCCAATGAATAAATATTACTTACAATGAGGGGCCTGCACATGCAGGAAGGCCAACTGCCTAGAGCTCATTGCTCAATAAGAGTCACACTGACTACAAAAGTGGATTATAAAATCCAATACAATGTACTACTTCAAAATAGCATCAACTATGCCAGGTTCAGTACCAGTTTAAGTTCATTCCATTACCAAAACCTTCGTTGTCAACTATATCATCTTATACATAGTTTTTATACTTCCATACATACATACTTCCCTATAATGACCTATAAGATCTCATACATATATGTGAGTCTTTTACAATATGCCATGTTGGCTTTACAAAAGATAATTAACTTTAAATACAATAAACAAAAGTTTATTCCCTGTCGGCTGGGGTGTCGGTTTGCATTATAGCCGTTGTCGGTGTATGTAGATGTCTAAGCTGGAATTGGTAATAGTCGGTGGCTTTACCAGATGAATGCTAGAAGGTTACCAGATGGTTGCCATCAATGACAACACCAACTATTTGCATAAGAGTATATAATGCCAACAATCTCCCCCTTTGGCATTGATGGCAACACTCATGAGAAAAAGCCAAAAACTGTTCCAAAAACCGAAGTCCAAAAAGCTATCAAAAATATGTGCTCCCCCTGAGCAGATGATCTCATTTGATTAATCATTTTTCGTGGTCCACTACTCCCCCTTTGATATCAATGGCAAATGTTGTCAAAAATTGTCAAACGAGTACAAAAATTTCACCTTAAAGTTTGTAACCGGTTGGTACAATCTGGAATATATATGCCAAAACCAAATTAAGACTCTCCATGAATCTGTTACTATCGTTCAGGGTTGCCTTGGTCTATTGGATCGTGTCGATGAGATGATGCATGCGCTCATTCGATGATCTTTCTCCTTGAAGTAATGCCTTAGAGATTTCATTTCTCAGAGAAATTAGATTGTCCAACTTAGGACCAAGTTTGTACTTAAGTTCTCTGGCATTAGCCTTAATCCTTGCCTTCTCTTTCTCAAATTTCTCTAATTTCTCCTCAAAAGTTGCTATTTCCTGCTCAATAACTGATATAGGTTCGGATGAACTAATTATGTTATCATCTATATCACCTATTTCTTTTTGTACTCTGCTGATTTCCTTTTCTATGTCCTTTGTCAAAAGATGTGGTTTGCATGTTTCTCTGTACAACTCTTTGTATTCAAAAATTGTAGTGTTTAGTGTTGGTAATAGTGTATTCAAGTGTTTTGTACACTTCTTTATTGTGTCCTCAAAAAATTTATCCTTCTCCTTTTCAACTTTCTCTTTGAAGGTGTCCTCGTTCACCTTATCAACCGTTATTACATTGTCAGTAATTAATTTGGACAATGTGTCCAATTTACCTAAAGAATCCTTTACATGATCTATGTTACATTTTGGTGCCTTGTAGGCCAATGCATTACAGTCTGTTATCTTCTTGATTGAATCCAGGAGTACCTTTGTTACATTAGTAGGTTTGAATTCACTTGATGAAGTGTCGGATGTCTGACTTATTACCTTAATTACCTATGTGCTTCCAACATTTGTAACCATTTTTCTTGTGTTGTCCTATGGTGGATCAGTCTGAGTTTGCATTTCAACCAGTAAAGGTTTGTCTGATTGTTTAGGTGTCTCACCGATTGTCGGTTTCTCTGCTTCAATATGTACCCCTGCCTCTGTAGGTTTCTCTGTATGCTCAACTATCGGTATCTTAGTCTCAGTAGATTTCTCTATGCTAGCATCTATACCTTCAGTATTCTTCCCAGTGTCCAGTGGTTGCTCTGTTTGTAATGATTTCTCTGTTGGGATCTCAACCTCAACAGTCTCTATCGGTTTCTCCACAATGTTGCCACTGTCAACATTATCATCCTTAACTTTTGTACTATCCTTATCCACAACAATATTCACTTCCTGAGTATCCACATTCATGGTGTATAGTATTTCAGATTCAAGATTAGTGTTATCATGTGTGATACCTTCACTTTTAGTAACCAGTGGATCAACAGTATGTACTAGTGCAGTATCCAAAGGTGGTGGTAAATTATCAATTATCTTGTTGTTTGGTATTCCACCAACTTTACCTTTCCCTTTGTCCTTATCCTTTTGATATACCTTGAATGTTTTCTTTGGCCTGTTCATTTCCTCTTGTTTTTCTTTTTCCACAAAAAAGATATCCCATTTGTCAGTAGTCTCCTCTGCAATCCCATTTACTCTACCTACCATATAACTTACTTGTCGGTGACCACTAGCTAAAACGAATTTGTTAGCCTCACAAATCAGGTCATCAATTTCCTCTTTTGAGTTAACCGGATGTACAGCTAGAAGTTTTTCAACTTTTAGTTTCTTGTCCAATTCCATCACTGTAATCCTCTTGGCATCCAATCTTCTATATAGTTCATTGGGCAAATCATCCACTACTTCAATTAAAACTTTCTTGTATATATCCAGCTGTAAAATTATATTGTTTTCAATGCTTTCCTTGTCTGAATCTTTGAATGTGTTATACAATTTACTCACATTAGCCAAATTGCCATCATTGGTTATTTCATTTAGCAAATTTTCTAATGAAGGTATAACTAGTTTATGTTTCTTCTTGGGAGTTAGTTTCTTAGCCGGTTGCCTTACTGCCTGTTGTTTCTTCCTTAAGGTCCTTGTTCTTTTGGGTGGAGGAGAGGGTACCGGTGAAGGTTTTCTCTTCCTTTCAACTCTTTTGAATTCAACTGGTATCTCATTGTCAGAAGATGTGCCAACCAATGAAATGTGTGCCTCTGCTTGCAGTCCTTCCAGCTCACTAGCCATTATACCAGTAATGTTCATAACATTTTCTTTGATTTCCTTTATCTTCTTTGATGCATCCCTAATATATTTTTCTCTTTTCTTCCTTTGCTTCATTGTTTTCACACCACTCTCAATAGTTTCTGCACTACCAAAAACTTCTTTTGTTGGTTCTCTTGGTGCATCTAACAAAGCTTTTGCATATGTCTCAATAATGTTGAGATCTACCTCATAGCCCATTTCAATTACTCATACAGTCCTAGGAAGTACAACTTTCATCCATGTCTCATCCTTTTTTATTACAAAACACATTTCTTTATCATATTTGTCCACTACACTCTGCAGTAGTCTTTCTCTAGTTTTCATTTTGGCTTGAAAAACTTTAAAGTATTTAGTTATATTATTTTCCTTTGCAGTTACCATGCCAATAAAAACTTCCTGTAATTGTTTTCCTACTAGTATGTCATATCCAAAGTCTTTATGTCCTATACCGGGGATTTCTTTTGTGAAATACAACATTAAGCATACTAAAATATTACCAAAGTGAAATGTCCCTTTCTTATCTCATTTAATCTTTTTCAAATTATCTATGAGTTCATCTTTCAGCCATTCACACACATCAATCATTATATTGTTTTTGACCACTTCATAAGCACTAGTAATGCAAATACTAGAAATTGAATTAAGTTTGTTTGCATGTGTAGTCTTGTAACCTAAAACTACACTTATGAATCTCGCATTGATGTCTTTGATGTCGTTCACTCTTAGTGATCTACTGTCTAATGTTGCTCCAGTTAGCGTCATTACTTTGTTGTTAGGAACTTTCTTTGTTTTATCTGGTCTACTGCTAGTTGAGGGTAAACCTGTTATTGCCCTAATTGCTTGTTGGGTAAATTTGTAGATAGAATCCAACCATAGAAATTCTCCATGTGCCCTACTTACGACAATTCTCAATACTTCTTTCAGAAATTCAAAGATATTCAGTATCTCAACAAAACCTAAAGTCTCCACAATTTTGTGTTCAAGTTTGCCAATGCCATTTTCATCACAAATTATGGTTTTAAATATTTTCAGCAATTCCTCATAACCTAATTCTTCAATGTTGCAATGAATATAAATCCTAGGGTCTTCAGCATAAGCTACACCTTTAGGAATTTTTGAAAAAAACCCTATGGAATCATCTTGCTTAGCTACTTTGGGAATTATCTTAACCACGAGCCTTGGGCATTTTACATTTTCCATGATAGTAGGGTTTGCAATAAATTTGGAAGCAGAAGATGAAGCCATTTGAAAAATACCTTTGGCTGCCTTAGAGTATCTGAATGCTTGAAAAAAATCCCTTCACACCTTTGCCTTGAATGCCTTAGCTCTTTTTTGCGCTCTCTGCTGATTTTGAATGCTTGGTGAATCAAAAAGGAGGGAAATCCAATGATTTATAATGACATTTCTTTCAACAACCGCATTAAATGCTTGTCGGTTAAGTGAAAACTTAACATATATGTCGGTAAAGAAGAAATATATCTTCGCACCATCGACCGAGGGTAATCTGCATGATATTCAATTTGTTGCAATACCCCAAAGTGTTACTTCTTAGTTGGATGAAGAATCTCCTATTGGTGGAGTAATACTCTGTTCTACTGGTGAAGAAATAGTCTCATCAACATTCTGATCTGTCTTCCTTATCCATTGTTTTGAACATTCTTGTTTTACCTCATCTACCTTTTCTTTGCCTTTCAAACTGGGTCCTTTATTATTTGTCGATGAGGTCTTACTTCTACATAATTTTGCAATATGTTCAATCTTGTTACAAGCATAACAAGTCACATTATTCCTCTGAATAGCTTTTCCATATCCTATGTCGGTTTGTGTTCTGCATTGATAGATAAGTGCCCATATCTTCCACAAACATAACATTTCACATTCATTTTGTAGTTTTCTGAATTACGACCAACTTTATTGCATTTAAAACATTGACCGGTGGGTGCATTGATGTTCTGATTCTTTCTAAATCTACATTGATTTTCTCTATGACTATATTTATTGTAATTGAAACATTTGCCATTAAACTTGTAACCATTAGGTTGTCTTACTGGTTTACTGTGATCATGATTATTTGCAGTACTGGAACTTTCTCCAACTTCAAATCCAAGTCCATTAGTATCTCCATTTGATTTCTGACTTTCTAGCATATCATCAAGTTCCTCTGAAGTTTTCTTGAATTTCTCTTTGTGTTGATTTGCAGTAGCCAACTCATTTTCTAGAATTCTCTTTTGTCTCATGAGTTCAGTTTTTTCATGTTGCATGTGAATCAGATTTGTCTTCAACATATCATTTTCATGACTGAGTCTTAGATTTTTGTTTCCATCATCATTGACTCTCCTAGTCAAGTCATCTTCATTCTCCTTTTTGTCTTTAATGTCTTTACAAAACCTCATAGTCATATCTTGCATTTCATTCTTCATATTATTGTTTTCTTGTCTCAACTTGTTCACAAGTTCATTAAGAGTTTCCTTTTCATCATTATCATTTTGCATCTTCTCATGAAGTTTTTTTCTTTTATTTCAAGCTATAGTAAGATTCTCCTAAAGTCCTTGAATAAATTCCTATTCAGTCCTCAGATCATCTTCAAGTTTGATATTCTTCAACTTCTTTGCATCATAGTCTACAAGAGCTCCTTCCAATTGTTTTCTTAAGTTCTCCATCTATACCGGTTTCAGAATCTTCCTCAAGCTGTTAGGCTTTTGAAAATAGAGGACTAGGCTCTGACACCAATTGTTAGGATTAATAAAAGTCCTAAAGGGGGGGGTGAATCAGTATCTAACCAGTTTGCTGAATATTTAAACTTATTAAGAACTTTGCATCCTAAAATAGTGTACCAGTAAATAGTAATTAATGTAGTAAATAGGAACAATAAAGACAACATAGAAAACACACCATAACACAAGATGTTTAATGAGGAAACCTGGTGTGGGAAAAACCTCAGTGGGATTTGTGACCCACAATATTCACTCACTGGCCAATGAATAAATATTACTTACAATGAGGGGTCTGCACATGCAGGAAGGCCAACTACCTAGAGCTCACTGCTCAATAAGAGTCACATTGACTACAAAAGTGGATTATGAAATCCAATACAATGTACTACTTCAAAATAGCATCAACTATGCTAGGTTTAGTACCGGTTTAAGCTCATTCCATTACCAAAACCTTTGTTGTCAACTATATCACCTTATACACTATTTTCATACTTCCATACATACATACATCCCTATAATGACCTATAAGATCTCATACATATATATGAATCTTTTACAATATGCCATGTTGGCTTTACAAAAGATAATTACATTTAAATACAATAAACAAAAGTTTATTCCCTGTCGACTGGGGTGTCGATATGCATTGTTGCCGTTGTCGGTGAAGTGTTTGTCGTTGTATGTAGATGTCTAAGCCGGTGTCGGTAACTGTCAGTGGCTTTACCAGATGAATGCTAGAAAGTTTCCAGATGGTTACCATCAATGACAACACCAACTATTTACATAAGAGTGTAGAATGCCAACAATTCCTAACCTTGGGAATCTTTGCCAAATGTTCCTAGAGGTTGTTTGGTCTAGGGTGAGAGACTTCAAGGTTGTTTATAGATGTGGACGATTGGAGTTGGAGTGGTGGAAGGCTCCTAATTAGTGGTCGGTTGTTGGGATGGATGAAGAGTGTGTTGAGTTACATGGCATTTTGGCGAGTAGACACAGTAGTTCCCTCAAGGGTAGGGATGGACTTCCTTGGTCTCTGAATCCTAAGGGTGTCTTTACTGTGGCTAGTGGGTACAAAGAGTTGTTGTCCCATAGATTGGATGGGAGGGAGGTGCACTAATGGAATATTTTTTCTTGGCCAAAGTGTAACTGTTTCGCTCAGAATTTGGCTTTGAATAGATGCCTAACTTGGGACAATATTAGCAAGCGGGGATTCCTTGGGCCTTCCATCTATGCTTTGTGTGGTAATGGGGAGGAGGATTCCTCAAACCTATTCTTCAGATGCCCTTTCTCATTGCTTATTTGGCATTACTGGTGGAGGGTGTGGAAGCACCCTTATGTTCATGTGGATTCTTTGGTGGAGTTTTGGAGTAGTTTGGGTAGACCTCCTATTTTGTCCTCCTTTCTCTAGACTATCTGGCATATTGGTCCCATTTTCATACTGTGGTAGATCTGGCTTCAGAGGAATAGGAGGATCTTTAGGGAGGTCAGACTGTTAGTTCAATGAGTGTGGAACAAAATCATTGTTATGATTCGAGAGACGGTGGAAGCTAAATGTGAGGTGAATTTTCCTCTTGATAGAGGTGAGCCTGATATTGTGAGTAGGTTGGGTTTGTAGGAGATGTCTCCCACCTCAGCCTGTGTCAGGAGAGGTAGACGTTCTATGAAGAAGGTTGAAAGGGTCGGAAGGTAGATGCCCCCTTAGGATGAGTTTATCAAGATTAACACTGATGGATACTCTAAGGGTAATGCAGGCCCTACTGGGATTGGTGTTGTTGGTAGGAGTAGTAGGGGGGTGGTTTTCTTCTTTTTGGTGCATAAAGGGCACCAGTCTACTAAATTTAGGGAGGGATTAGCAATTTTCTATGCCTTAGAGCATGCCTTGGAGTTGGGGTGGCAGAAGGTTATCTGCGAATCAGATTCACAAATTATTCTTAACCTGTTGATTGAGAAGAAGGTGAGTGGTATTCATTGGCAGCTGGCAAGGATTGTTCACCAGATTCTACAAATTAGTACTATGATGGAGAAGGTGTCTTTCATCCACATTCCTCGTGAATGGAATAGAGTAGCTGATTGTTTGGCTAAGTGGGCCTCGGAACATGGTAATGATTAAAAAGTTGAAGGTTCGGAGCATCTTTCCCCGGATTACTATCAGGACTTGTAGAAGATATTTGCTGAGGACATGGATAGTTATTGATGAGTTGAGACATTGTCATATTTCTATCCTCAGAACTCTTGAGTTTTTGTCATATTTTGGTTTGCATAGTAGTAGTGATGTATTGGAAGTTTACTATGTGTATTTCATATGTTAATCCTGAACTTATTAAATCATATTTTATCTTTGCCAGTTTATTCCTGCAGCCATGCCATTTATTCCTATAGCCATGTGATTTATTCCTATTGCCATGCGGATTATTTAGGGCAAGATCATATGTGAAGTTAATAGATGTGTTGATTAAATAAAATGTGTTTGTATGTTCTTGTATGTTATTTCTTTTTTAGTGCAGGTAATAAATGATGTTGTGGTGGATATTCGCCTATCATGCCTATTGAAGGGAAGGATATGCAAGAGATGACTGAAGATCAAACTGCAAAAAAGCTGAGCAAGCGTAAGGGACAGCATAAGAGGAGCAATCAAGTGATACTACCAATGTCTAACTTCAGTGGGCATTGAATTTGTAAATACCACCACAGTATGTTATGACTGTGGTTCGGTTTAGATCCACATTTCCTGCAGCATAACTCCAGCTATCTCCTTTCTCGGTCAATCATCCACCTATTCTTTTTGCTGTGATTTGTGTTGTCTATTGTAGATTATATCTTTTTAATAATAATCTCTTCTTCTTCTCATAGGTTAGATAGAAAGAGAGAAGAATAGAGCGGATTATTTTCCTAAGTATTTTTGAGTTTATTTTCATATTGAATCATGTAATGACTTTCAAGAACAATGAATAAAATTATGTTATTTTAATCTGTTAGAGTTATTTCTGGGAAGCCTGGTATCACTCATCCAAGGGGGCCCACTTGGTGAGTGTTCCTGTGCATTCATTAAAATTAGTTTTCTTTCCATAGCCGCAGTAGATGTTCTTGTGTTGACTGTTCCTGCAGCCACTGGAAACAGATCCACTGACTGTTCCTGCAGCCAAGCCAAAACAGAGTAATTTTTGTTCATCAGCTTTGAATTTATCTAGTATTGCTTTTATGAATTTATGTAAAAGTTTTCCTGTAGCCTTTCCATAGTTTCCATTCTTGTTTACCTTTTATGCATAATGTTAGTTGTTGCAGTAATGTAGAATAGTTGTTGCAAGAACTTAGTGCATATATAGTGCAGACCCATTTCAAGTATTACGTCCCTGGGTTGACAATCAAATGAACACTAGATATGGAAATAGTGACTTTACCAAATGAATGTCCAAACTTCGGGTTGAGACTTCAATTAGAGTTATTATTCTTATTGTTGGGGTGAACATTTTGGGAGCCATTGTCAGGGATGGTGTCAAACTAAGAACCTATTATGGTTATTATCTTTTTCAGTTAATTGTTTTTTTGGCATACCTGATTGTTCAAAAAATTCCATGAATCTGCATGCATAGGCGAAGAAGAGATGTTCGAGGTAGATTTTTGGGCAGTCATCCTAATCATGCAAAAAATAATTTTCCAGATATAAATCCTTTTGCTGAACTTTACCAAACCCCAGAGAATTTGAACCACCTTGAATCTGAATTCTCAGAAGGTAGTCTTTAGTTCCTCTTTGGACCTCAAGAAGAAGAATTTCATATAGTAACAACCCCCACAAGTCCAATGCAAGGAAACCCACCTCCTGGTGGAAATAATCCACCACCACCACCAGACTCAACATTTGAGTTCCCTATATCTAATCAGCATGATAATGTTAATCTCAAGAACATTCCAACATCTTCCCTCCCTAAATTCTATGGATTGGTGACAAAGGATTCAGACACATTTCTGTTTGAGTTTGATGTTCTCTGTAGGAGTTTTGACTATACTACAGATGCCCATAGACTCAAAATATTTCCTGCAACCTTGAAGGAATCATCTTTAAGAAGGTTCATGAGCTTGGGTAGTAGCACAATCAATACATTGGATGAGATGAAATGGTTGTTTCTTGCAAAATATAAAGATTATTATAGGCATTGATCATCATGGGGATGATATCTTTAGAATGACACAGAAAGAAGATGAGAGTCTTGAAGATTATCCGGAGAGGTTTTTGTTTAGTGTCAAAAAGTCCAAACATAGTACTCTAAATGAGGATTCCCTCAAGTTGACATTTTTGATTCCCTGATTCTTTGGATCTTATGGGAAGAGGTGACATTACATAGTCCACTTGGGCTTAAATAGGACAAATTTGTAAGAAGTATTCCAGATCTACTTCTAAGAAGAACAGGTGTTTCAAGCCAGGAGAACCATCATCAGTATCTGGTACTGGAGTTTCTAGAATGGAACTTAGTCATTTATTGAAGGACTTTAAGGAGGATATTATAAATAATATGGCTACTCAGTTGGATACACTTTCAGCTAAGAAGAAGCCTGAAGAAGCTGATGCATTTCTTGTAGAAGTTTGCCCTGATTGTAGACAGTGAAAGAAGGATTGCAGATGTAAAATGGTTGCAAATGTGGAGGTTCCTAACTTCAAGCCAATACAAGGTGAGGATGAGCAAGTCTTCTATGTTGCTCAAAGAAGGCCAAAATTCCAAAGACAAGGTATGCCTCCAGATCCACTTTCTTTTTCTAGTTATAGTGGAAATTCTTATGTACCAAATAACCAATGGCAACCACCATATGCTCAAAATTTTGGTAGTTAACAAAATTGGTATGGTTCTCAAGGCCAAGGGTAGCATATTGCTAATCAAATGCCACAGTGGCAGAAGCCACAAGGGAACTGGTATCCACCTTAGGGACAAGGAAGTCAGTTTCAAGGGAATTGGAAACCTACTCCTTAATGGAGGGGGAGTCAGCCATGGAATGCCCAATCTTCTGGTTATCAACAGCCTGTTCAGTAGCCACAGCCTCCTGCAATAATGCCTCCTCCTGTAGCCACTATTGTCCCACCTAAACTAACGCAATTTCCTACTCAACCAATGCCAAATATTAATATTAAATCTCAACAACAATAACAAGCTTATTCAGCTGATCTTAATCAATACCCAGCCTATTCTCTATCTCTAAGTTATATTCATCTCCAATTTGGGACAACTCTACCTAATCCATCTCCACTAGTTATCACTGAAGTACAAGAAGAACAAGAAATCTCTAATCCAACAGATACAATACCTCAAAAGTAGATATTACCACTATTTCCCCAGAGATTGCAAGAAAAGGAAGTTCTCACAGAACAAGAGCATGGCGTTGATATTATAGATCAACTGAAACATGTTTGTGTTAAAATAGCATTGTTGCAGGCAATAAAATATGTTGCTATATATGGTAAGGCACTGAGAGAAGTGTGTCTAAAAAAACTTGGCAGGAAGAAGAAGGATCCACAAACAGTACATGTTGTGGGTCAACTGGCAGATATTATGTTAGGCAAGGTTGCAATTCCAAAATATTTTGATCCAGGTAGTCTTGTTGTAAATATAGTCATTAATGGCAGCCAGATAAGAAATGTTTTAATTGATTTAGGGGTAGCCATTAATGTGATGACAAGAGAATTAATGAAACAACTTGAAATTCTACAATGAGACCTGATGGTATGATTGAAGATGTAGTGGTTATTTTGGATTCCTTGGAATACCCTGCAGGCTTTATGATTCTATCTCCAAAGGAAACATTGGGAGGATATCCGGTGATTATGGGAAGACCTTGTCTTTCCATAGTTGATGCATATATTGGATGTATATTGGGGGATATGACTATTTTAGATGGGAACTCTACAAAAATATTAGCCTTGTATTATCCTGCACAACCCCATCTTAATCAACAACAAACCGTTTGGCCTATTTTGGCAGAAGAATCTGAGGGAGTTGACTCTGTTAATCACCTTATGATGATTAATCGAGGGTCATTCATGTAGTTACATGATGAAGACTCAATTCTTTATAAAATTCTGATAAATGAGTTGATACAAGAACAACAATTGCAGGAGTTGGTTCTGAATATTGCAGGTTTGGACTTTCCTGCAGCCACTGATATATTGTATACTTTGTTGCCGCAGGAAGTTTCTTCTTCTCATTTTTTTGATATGAACCAAATTGATCTTACTATCAAGATAGAAGTTTATTTGAATAAATGTTTGAATATCAATAGGGATCTTTCAGATACTCAAAAGGAGGCCCTTGTGGACTTGTTGAAATGTCATAAAAATGCTTTTGCATGGGATTACAAGGATATGCATGGGATAGATCCAATAGTTTGCACCCACTGTATCTATATAAAAGAAGAATGTTGCCCACTCAGACACCCTCAAAAAAGAATCAATCATGCATTTTAACGTAGTTAAAGAAGAATTGCAGAAGTTGTTAAAGGCGGGGTTTATATATCCTATCTCTAATAGCCAATGGGTATCACCTTTGGTCATAGTCCCTAAGAAAGGAGGAAAATGGAGGGTATGTGTTGATTATAGAGCCTTGAACTTAGCAACAAGAAAAGATCATTTTCCATTACCTTTTGTGGATCAGGTATTGGATTATTTGGCTGGTAAAAGATATTTTTCATTTCTTGATGGATTCAGTGATTACAATCAGATTTAGATAGCCCCGGAGGATCAAGAAAACACAACATTTAATTTTCCTTGGGGCACATATGCATATTTTGTTCTTCCTTTTGGGTTGTGTAATGCTCCATCCACTTTTCAAAAAGAAGTGATCAGTATCTTTTCTGATATTTCTCAAGACATCATGGAAAACTATATGGATGACTTTACAACTTATGGTTTTGAATTTGAACAAGCATTAGGGAACCTAAAAAATGTTTTGCAGCAATGTGGGGACTATGGTTTGTCATTAAATAGTGAGAAATGATTCATCATGATGCAGGAAAGAATAGTCATTGGTCATCATATCTCTGTAAAAGGAATACAAGTGGATCCAGCAAAGATTGAAGTCATTTAGCATATCAATGCCCCTGTGAAGCAAAAAGATGTAAGAAGTTTCCTTGGTCATGCTAGATACTAGAGAAGGTTTATCAAAGATTTCAGCAAAATTGCAAGTCCCTTATATTCACTTCTTACCAAAGATATGGAATTTAAATGGACCTCAACATGCAATGAAGCTTTCTTGAAGCTTAAGCATGCCTTGACTCAAACACCAGTTCTTAAAGGTCCAAATTGATCTTTACCATTTCAAATTCATACAAATGCATCTGATTATGCAATAGGAGCAGTATTGGGACAAAAGATTGACAAATTGGAAAGTGCAATATATTATATTAGCAAGAACTTATAGGGACCTGAGTTGAATTACACAGTCACTGAAAAGGAAATGTTAGTTGTTATATATGCACTCAATAAATTCAGGCACTATATCACACGATATCCCATATTTGTGTATACAGATCATACTGCAATCATATATCTCATGAATAAGCCTTCAATTATTGGTAGATTGGCTCACTCATTATTGTTGATAAACCAGGGAAGTCTAATGTGGTTGCAGACTATCTTTCAAGATTTCAGTTACAAGAAGATTGTACAGTGATAGATGATTATTTTCTAGATGAACATTTATTCCTTATACAAGCTCACACTCCCTGGTATGTTGATATTGCCAACTATTTAGCTGCTACTAAAATGCCAATTCATTTCTCTCCTAAAGAAAGAAGGTTGTTAGTAGAAAAAAGTTTTAACTTCTCATGGATTGTTGATTGTTTGTTTTATACTAGGCCTGACCAAGTCATGAGAAGATGTGTAAGGGAAGATAAAACATATGATATCCTGCATGCATGTCATGTTGAACCATGTGGAGGACATTTTTCTACCAAAAGAACAACTCTCAAAGTACTAAATACAAGGTACTATTGGCCCACATTAAACAAGGATGGAGCACAGTATACAAGAAAATGTGATAGATGCCAGCAAATGGGAAGACCTACAAAATCTGATGAGATGTAATTATATCCACAAATATCAGTTGCACAATTTGATAAATGGGGATTAGATTTTGTTGGCCCAATTGATCCACCTTCTAATAGAAAATCATACATTTTGGTATGTACAGATTATGTAACAAAATGGGTGGAAGCTCATGCCATGACACATGCAAGAGATAATAAGGTGGTTGAGCTTCTTTATGAGGAGATATTTACAAGATATGGAGTACCAAGAGAAATTGTATTAGACCAGGGCCCACAACTTACTTCAACAATGATTACAGCTTTGGTAAATGAATACAATATAAGGCACAGAAAAATCTACTCTATATCATCCACAAGATAATGGGCAGGTAGAAGTTACAAATAGGGTGCTTGAGGCTATTGTTACCAAAATAGTATCTGTTCATAAAAAAGATTGGTCTCATAGGCTTTCAGAAGCAATTTGGGCATACAGAACAACTTGGAAAACACCAATTGGTTTTACACCTTTCGAGATGGTTTATGGAAAAGCAGCAATGATGCCTATTGAATTTGAGCATAAAACTCTGAGGATAGCTTTGCAATTAAGTGTGACATTATCTGAAGCATAGAAAGAACGTATTCAGCAATTGAATGCTCTGGACAAATGGAGGAAAATGGTTGTCCAATAGATAAAACTGATCCAAAATCAGAGAGCAAAGTGGCATGATAAATATATCAAGGAAAAGAAGTTCAAAGCCGGTGACTGGGCACTATTGTATGACTCCAGATATAAAGATTCTATGGGGAAGTTGCAAACCAGGTGGTTAGGTCCATATGAGATAGAAGAAGTTTTCAATAATGGAGTTGTTTGTTTGACCACAATTGACCCTATTCGATTTAAGCATTTTGTGAATGGTCACTGATAGCGTCTATATCATAAGTCGGCCACTAAAGAGGAGTTCCAGTAGCAATTTGACCAAAAGGATGAAACAAAGGTTCCTGCAGCAACTAACAAGGTTCCTGCAACAACTTATTAGCTTCCTGTTGCAATTGAGCAAAGTAATAAAGGTAATGTTCCTACAACCACTGTGGTGAACATGCTTGTCACTTCATAATTCTTCTCACATTATTTCACAATAAATATTTCCATGTCTTATGGGAATATTCTTCTCCATAAATAAAATTCCATCCACGTCATTCCATCCCATTTTCTTATCTATCATTTCACTTCATTTCGCCATCATTTTTCGTACGACTGCAGGTATGTACATATTGTATTTTGTTTTAATTATGCATTTATTATTTCATTGTGATTATGCCTTTCTAAATCTGCGTGCACTCGTCGAGATCTTTTCATCTTGTGTGGACACGTGCTAGGTTAAGTTGAGGGGGTGCTTTATGGTTCAGTTTCCAAAGTTAGTGATTATTCATCTTTTTCGGTACTTAGAATTGATTTCTTGCCATCATTGTTTTAATAAGATATTCTTTCACGCAAGGAAATAATAAATTTTGCTGCCAAAATTGAGATATGTATGGAATTTTCAATTTCACAAGTCTGTCGGATATTTTGGTTCTCTGTTTCTCAGCTGTGGAGTGCTCTATACTAACAAAGTAAGAAATGGGTGGAGATCCGATCTGCCATGAGCCACTCCAAAGTTTTCTGTGAGAAGAACATGGAGTAGGACCCAGAAGGCTCATCCAGCAAGTGATCCGGTAGAGGTTATTGCGGTGGAAACATCAGAAGAAGGAAGCGTTGCAGATGTTGAAATCCATGAAGAAGGTGATGAAGATAGACTATCAAATCTTTCTTTTGTGGCACAACAACTTGAGGAAACTATTGGAGAAATTCCACAGCAACTTGATGAAACTATTGGAGAAATTCCACAACAGCTTGAGGAAACTATTGGAGATATTTCATAGTAGCTTGAAGAAATTGTTGGAGAGATTCTAGAGAAGATTGAGGAATTTATTGAAGAGATCCCACAGCCTAAGGTAACACCTATTAGACCTCCATTATCCCTAAGCAGTTTATCTATTGCTTTAACATTTTATAGACAATGGGAAATAGAGCGGGCTAGATTGCAAGGGATTATTGACAAACAACAAAGAGAAATTAAAAAGAGGGATAACAAAATTGAGGAATTAGAGGCTAAGGTTGAAACAATCATTGGTATGATCCCCAAATTGATGCAATGTAGGGTACCTCCAAGGGTTTATGATGTGCATTTGAAGGAGCGGTATTTAAATTTCAAATTGAACCGCATTGTTAGGGACCTTAGCTCCTATTTAGAAACCCCTGAAGAATTTTATTATGCTTACCAGACTTCTCTAGTAGCTGTGAAGAATTTGCTATGTGAATTTTATCTACATAACTATGTTGTACCCTTAGACAGTGAGTGGAACCCTTTATTATATATTGGAGATATCTATATAAAAGCTTTAATGTCATGGATCCAAAATGAGATCAGCATGGGGGCACAAGCCAGGGCATATAAAGATTTAGAGTTTGACTATCCATTATCATTGAGGAAGGAAGCAAAGAACCAAGAGTTCTTTATTATGAATGGCAGAAATTACTGGTAAGAGATGATGTTAGAAAACTAGTGCTTCCAATGAGAGAAGAAATCTACCAGGCATATGAGCATTTAGTTCAAACTAACAGTGCAGCTACAGTAGATGGGTTAACTTAGCACTGGAATAACTTACCAAAACATTTGAAGCAAGGAGAACCTTATTCACTGCAAAATTTTCATGCAGCTATGCAAAGAGCCCCCGGATATATACAACTGGGTAGAGAGAAGGCCAATAACTGGTTACCACTAATTTTTCAACCTCCTATTCTTATGTGGCCACTATTGGGATGTAAGCCTATAAATCAGGCTAATGATGCAGTTAAAGAAGAATTAGCTAGATGGTCTAGGCTGGAAAAGATGAAAGGATTCTACTGGAATTTAGCTTCAGGAGGAACAGGTCAAGGAACCATTGGTGATCTGAGAATTAGTGCAAGAATCAAAAAAATTTCCTTTTGTTGTAGGATTAGAAAGCTCTTAAAGTTGGGGGGCATGATGAGTTGAGACATTGTCATATTTCTATCCTCAGAACTCTTGATTTTTTGTCATCTTTTGGTTTGCATACTAGTAGTGATGTATTGGAAGTTTGCTATATGTATTCCATATGTTAAGCCAGAACTTATTAAATCATGTTTTATCTTTGCTAGTTTATTCCTGCAATCGTGCCATTTATTCTTGTAGCCATGTGATTCATTCTTGTTGCCATGCGGATTATTTAGGGCAATATCATATGTGAAATTAATAGATGTGTTGATTAAATAAAATGTGTATTTTTGTATGTTATTTCTTTTTTAGTGCAGGTAATAAATGATGTTGTGGTGGATATTCGCCTATCATGCCTATTGAAGGGAAGGATACGCAAGAGATGACTGAAGATCAAACTGCAGAAAAGATGAGCAAGCGTAAGGGACGGCATAAGAGGAGCAATCAAGTGATACTACCAATGTCTAACTTAAGTGGGCATTGAATTTGTAAATACCGCCACAGTATGCTATGACTGTGGTTCAGTTTAGATCCACGTTTCTTGCAGCATAACTCCAACTATCTCCTTTCTCAGTCAATCATCTGCCTCTTCTTTTTCGATGTGATTTGTGTTGTCTATTGTAGATTATTTCTTTTTAATAATAAGCTCTTCTTCTTCTCATAGGTTAGACAGAAAGAGAGAAGAATAGAGCAGAGGATTTTCATAAGTATTTTTGAGTTTATTTTCATATTGAATCATGTAATGACTTTCAAGAACAATGAATAAAATTATGTTATTCTGATCTGTTAGATTTGTTTCTGGGAAGCTTGGTATCACTCATCCAAGGGGGCCCACTTGGTGAGTGTTCCTGTGCATTCGTTAAAATTATTTTTCTTTCCTTAGCCACAGTAGAAGTTCTTGCATTGACTGTTCTTGCAGCCACTGGAAACAGATCCACTAACTATTCCTACAGCAAAGCCAGAACAAAGTAATTTATGTTTATCAGCATTGAATTTATCCAGTATTGCTTTTATGAATTTATGCAAAAGTTTTCCTGTAGCCTTTCCATAGTTTCCATTCTTTTTTACCTTTTCTGCATAATGTTAGTTGTTGCAGTAATGCAGAATAGCTGTTGCAGGAACTTAGTGAATATATAGTGCAAACCCATTTCAAGTATTATGTCCCTGGATTGACAATCAAATGAACACTAGCTATGGAAATAGTAACTTTACCAAATAAATGTCCAAACTTTGGGTTGAGACTTCAATTAGAGTTATTATTCTTATTGTTGGGGTGAACAGTTATGAAGTTGGTTGATCTTTGGTTGGGCTTGTGGTTCCTTTCTAGGGCTTTGAGGCTCTTATTCTCTTTTGTAATTCTTGATTCTGATTTTCAATAAAAATTTTACCCCTTTATTCAAAAAAAAAAAAGAAAAAGAAAAAGAAAAGGGGTAGACCTTCACAAGCAAGAACCCCTCCATATCTAAGAAAATATTAAGGGTCATGGCCTCAGTGACATTTCTCAAGACGTTGGTATCCCTACTAAACCAAAATCCAAATACACACCTTCCCCTTCATCCCTTCCATCCATTTTAGGTTCCTATATCCCTCCATCCCTTATGCAGGATCAACAAAGACACACATCTTTGAGCACTTTCCATACATCCAAAATACCTCCATATCATTCTTGTCCATCCACACATTATTCTCCTTCTCCAAGAAATTTGGATGCCAATCATAACAGTCATAAATCAAGAAATCCACATGTATTCAAGGATCAACATGTCCCATATAATCGACATGTCAAAACAAAGAAAAATATGATCCCAAAAGAAAAAGATAAATCCAAAAGGCCACAAAGGCTCATTGAGTAAAAGAAATAAAAGTCAAAATTTATATGGGTTCCTAAGGCACTTGTACAAGCGATGCGTTCTAAGGAACTACAAATGCATGAAAAATCAAAAACCATGTGTATCCCTAAGCGGATCCTTGAAGCACAATAGTCAAGAGAAAAATCCAAATTGGCATCCAAAATTGTTGCTCCTCCATCCAAACCATCCAAATCTATTCCTCTGCCACCTCCTTCATCTATTTTGGATCCTTATGTCTCAAAATCCCTAGCTATTCCTTCATCAAAATCTCAAAATCTAAGATCCACTTTTCCTCCACCAGTCCACCACCCCTCAAGGTGTGTGCCAATGTTGATCTTTCTAGAATTTCCATCCATCCATGCACAATTCTTCCAACATCTCATCCATTATCAAACACCTCTTTTTCACCCTTCCATCCCTCTTATCCATTCCTTTGCATAAATCCTTAGCCTAGTTTTATTCCATTATCCTACCAAGGTCTTTGAGTACAACTTCACAACCATGATCTATTGCAACCTATATTCCAAGGGTACCATCCAAAGAAGAGAGAGACTTGAGTCCTTCTTCCATCTCGTATCAGGCATCCATTATCTTCCAAAAAGAGAAAATGAAAGAAAAAAAATGAAAAAAAAAAAAAAAAAAAAAAAAGTAAAAAACTACTTGTGGAGCCTTGGGCAAGTACCATGATGAAAACTTGGCAAACAGGCGTCATGTGCAATCCCTTATTTTCTTGCACTATTCACTAGGAGAAAGTTCCATCTGTGATATCTTATCTACCACATCCATCTATTATCCTTCATCCTCCATCATCCCTCATTTAATCTATATCCATACATATCCCTTTTTTATCTTGAAAAGGTTAAGGATCTTTACAGGCTTTGTTTGTCCTATCTATTACACCTAATCTGCACCCTTGAACTCCCATCCATTATTTTGTCCATCGTTTGCTTCCATCTTTCATTACTGTAGTCACTCAAAATTGGTCATCACTCTTACATTGCTAACCTAATTCTTAGCATGTCTTCTATGTCACATTTGATTTTTCATCATATGTTGGCATTGTGTCATTCCTCTGGTTTCAATTCATTTCAAATCCAACCCTCATCAATCTCGTTCAATCACATTTGGTCCTAAATCATTATAATTGGCATTTTTTTAAAAACATTTTTAAATCATTCGAATTGGTATCATCTTGACAATTAGACTTAATTCCCTCTTTGTTGATAATTAATCAGTCATTAATTATCAACCTCAATATCAATTAATATTATCAAGTCATTATCAATCAATCTTATCAGTCTCTTACCAAAATCATTATCAATTTTGGGTCTTTTTCGATCCTTTGTCCTATTTTGTTGTCAAATTCAGTCAATTGTCATTAATTTTCATCAATTATTAGCCAATCAATCATCACTATTGGGACTTAATTCATCATTAGAGTTGGTATCTTAATTTATTCAAATCATTTCCCCTAGGTTAATTAATTAAATAATTAATTAATCCCCTTTCTCACTAACATGTCCCTTTTTGAATAAATAAATATATATTTATTTATTCACCATATTTTTGTCCATGTCACAATTAATATTTTATTTTTAATATTAATTGGCTAATTTGATTTTATGAGTGAAATTAATAATTATTAATTATTAATTTGCACCTCACTCAAATGTCTTCACTTAAGTGATTCACTTTCTAAAAAGTGAATCACTTGTCTCCTCTCTCAAAGGCAAAGTTTCCATTTTCGACCAAGTGTCGAAAATGGAATTGTCCTTCAAACTCATCTTCCACTTGCCATCAAAATGGCAATTTCCCAAGAGACTCCCCTTTGCATGCAATGTTTACCGTTAGATTGAATCGATCTCATTCGTCGAATTCTTGTCTCATCTCTCTCCAAATTCTATAAATTGGAGGCCTCTTTCAATCATTTAAGGACCACGTCTCTAGTATCATTACGCTATCATTTTTTGAATTATAATCTTGCTTGCATACAATTTCATTTTGGAGGTGAGATCCACAATAATTTGGAGGAGAAAGAGCAACAATGGAGGTCAAGGAATGAGCTCAAATATATGGTTTGCATAGTATAATAGTGTTTTTATTTCCTTCTTCTTTTGAATGTTTTTGCTAGAATTATCATATACTAGGTTATGTTTGTGGTTGCATAGCTTATGATGTATTTGATGTTTTAAAATATTTTTAGCTACATTAAATGGTGAACCCGACGTGAACATGCTTGGATCTTTTTTTTTTTTTGGAATGTTTTGTGAAGTTTCAGATTTTTTTGTGGAGAAATTGCAGATTTTTCTTCTAAAAAAAAAGTCATAATCAATTGATCACATAAAAAATTTCGTGTAGAATTAAAATAAATAATTTCTGGGTATATTAGATCACGTTTTTACCTTTCCAGATCATCTTATGGTTTGTGATTTGGATAAATATTGAGTAAGTTATGACATTTTTAATTATGCTGTTGTAAATGGTCAAAATTTTCAAAAACAAAATCATGCAACCTTCATCTAGATTAATTTAGCTTGGCAAATTAATCATGCATTCATGCAAATTTTATCTAGATTAATCTAGGGTGGTAAATTTGATAAATTTAACATAGATTAATCTAAGAGGACAAAGAATCACAACTTTTATGGATTAATTTTGATGGTGATTCATTTCTCTTGATTCTCTGATGTTGTTGGTAGCTTTGTGGCAAAACGCTTGACAAATAATTATTTCACAAACTACTAATGAATTTGTTGCAGGACGCAGTCAAAGATTTATATTCAAAACTATATGTTTGTGATTTCTAGAGTAGTTGCACATTTCATTTCTTAAAGGTTAATGAACACCATGCATGCTTTGTTTGTTTTTAATTTGATTGCATGTTTTAACCCTTAGAACTGGGCCTGCCTCCCGATTTGCCTGGCACTTCGCACAGGCATTGGTGAGAGGGAATGACCCAAAGTGGTGATAGGCTAAAGCCAATCTCTTCCAAACCACTCTAAATAACTGTGGATGCAACAAAAGTTATAGACAATGGGTGCTGGAATGGTATTGCGACGATTTATTCGCGGGATCAATACCCACCCGAACGGATGCCCTTACTAGAATCTCTTATTTAGATGCCAAAATCCTTCTATATGTTGGCTCAGGCATTGTGATACGTGCATGTCAAAGACACCTCTCATGTACTCCTTAGTTAGAGATAGCAAGTTCTTGGGAAGTGATGCCCCTTGAACTCGAAGCTTGGTATGCCCGAGAAGTGAGTGCACTGTAAGGGGGAGCCAGTGCTACCAAGCGTCTAGCTATCCGGCTGAGTGTTGTATTTTATGGTTAGAGGATTCAACAGATATTGTCCTTGCCAGCCATAGGATTTGTTGTGAATGAGCATGATTGTCTTGGGTCTAAGTCCAAACATCTTGTCTTTTGTGATTGTCAAAAGTTGAATTATACAATTGTCACAAAACACCATTTGTCAAACAAGTCCAAACATTGTCCAAACAAGGTTTTAAAAAGAGAACATTCATCCAACAAAGTTCAAAACATTTTCAAAACATGGCTTTCAAACACATTGAAAAACTTTGTCTCAACATTCATGTCACTTTAGGCTAGGTTTTGCATAGTCCAACTTAGGTCCTAGGGCATATTATCATCTCCCTTAATTTTAGTCCTTTTCATTGCAAGCATCCTCATTTTGCACTTAGGTTCAAAATCATTTCCCTAAGTTTGCATTTCATTGTCATATCCAAGATAGATTTCCATTTAGGTGACATTCATGCATTATCCTTGTCATGCTTAAATTAGGTCTTGCCTAAGTTGCATTTTGCATATTCCAAGTCATTGGTCTTCGCATATCCTTATCATTGTATTGTCATCTTGTCTTGGCTTCATCTTGTCATATAATATCCTTATATCATTTTCATGTCATATCCTAAGTCATTGTCATAGTCATTTCCTTCTTGCATTTAGTCTCAAAAATTTGGTTTGTCAAACTTTAAAAAATCAAAACTTTGGATGATACCCTAAGTTGTTGTTAGGGAGTCTTGACCTTATCTAAAATTTGTCCTTTCATTATTATCATTTTTGTCAAACCTAGCTTAGTATCCAAGCATATAGGTGAGACATTGTCAATTTGTCCTATTATCATTTGGTCCTTTGTCCTTTAAGGTCTTGACTTCATTTCAATTTCCCAAGGTTGAATCTTTAGGTTTGCATTTCAAAAGTTTGTCTCCAAAAATTCAAAAGGTACAAAAACATTAAGTTGCATTGTCATCCTTTTAGGTTGCATTTGGCAATCCCATTAGTTGCATTTCATAGTGACATGTTTGTTGAAATGAGGTCTCAACCTTCTTACGAAGCCATGTCATCACAATTGAGAAATCAATCATGTCAATCCAATCTCTACATGTCTCAGAATTTGGATCAGACTTTTTATGATGAAACAAGTCTCCAAATACAAAAACTAGTGGAGAAACTAGCTCAAGAAAAGGAGATATTGGAACAAAGAGTGAAAAACATTGAGAAGAATAGATCACAAATGTCCAAAATGTTTCAAAAATTTCCAGGTCAAAATCCAAAGATTGTGCCAATTGATGTAAGATCTCTTATTGAATGATCAGACATACCAGCTCTCCTCTCACAAATAGAGATGATGAAAAAATTTCAAGAAAAGAGACAACAACATTATGTGCCTCCACATCAAGAACAAGAAGGTGTTTACTATCAATCAAATTTTCAACCATCACAACCAATTGTTCAACACCTCCAACATTTCCAACAGACACAACCAATGGTCCAACATATACAACCAACACAACCAATGGTCCAATTTCAACAATATGTCCAACCAACTATACAATGTCCACAAATAGTTCAACCAATAGTGGAATATCAACAAGTTCAATCAACATATTAATGTCAACAACCACAACCAAGCATTCAAATGCAAAGGTTGCAGCACACACCAAGCCAAATTTTGAGCATGTCAAACCAATTTGATCAACATCTAGTTCGAAATCAAAACATGACATCAGACCAGAACCAACTCCTTTCCAAATAAGTTCAAATTCCAGATACAACTATGTCAAAACCTCGAAAGAAAGGTGGCTTTATTGCAAGGATCTTAAGGAACCTACCAAGTGAGTTCTTTGAGGAAGATCAAGATAATACACTTATGTCTAGCAATGCCTCATCCCCCCACAAACAAATTGACTCTCCAGTGGCATCTATCCCTATACCTTTAGAAGTTTCACAAGAACCTTCCATATTGTCCTCATTAAACAATACACCCAAGGATGAAATTATCCAAAGGCTATCCATAATTGATTGCCAAGATAATCCAATTCATGATGCACATCCTTGTCATGTTTCAGAAATACAAGACCCAATGCCACCATGCACTTTATTGCCATTACTTGTTTTAGAGGACCCCATTCGAAGTCCCTCTTCCTCATGTTCAAGCATTGATTCCTTGCCAAAATCCATCACAAATGTTCAAAGTGCATTTCCTTCATGTCAGAACATCAATCTCTTGCCAAAATCCCCCATGCATATCCAGAGTCCAACCCCATGTCAAGAGGATAATTTAGAGCATGAAGAAACGTGTCTTGAAATAGATGAAGATCAAGATCCTGAAACCTTATCATCCCATCCAATTGTTGACCAAGACCCCATGTTCCCAGACACTCACAATGATTCACTTATTCATGTCAATTCTATCCAAGAACACAATGTCCTTTCAAATCCCATTGACATTCCACTTCTTAAGAAAGATCCAGATATCCCTTCCATCCTTTCTGATGATCCCATTGAAAGTCAATAGAAAAGCACCTTTAAAGAGGATTCCAATGATCTTCCTCCTTGTCAAGATCAAATTATTCCTTTAAATCCTCTACAAGATCTTTTTGTTCCTCCATCTCCTTGTCTTAATGCTCCATATACACTCCAAGATCGCATTTCTTTTGATGATCCCATTATTTCTCCCATTCCATCTCTTGAAGAGCCTATCATTGAACCATGTCCATTACATAATCCTAGTCCCCCTCATGATCCTAATCCCCCTCATGATTCTAACGTGTCAGTGAAAGATGTTCATGAACCCTCGACATGCATAATGGGTTCTTCCACTTTGGTGCAATCCGATCCACTTCAAGATCTCATTATTTCTCTCATATCATATCCACCTCATAATGGACTCGTGTCTTCTTCCCAAAGAAAAGAGTATCCTACAAGTCAAGATATTCATAAAGGCAAAGGAGTAGATCTCCATAAGCAAGAATCTCTCCATATCAAAGAAGATCTTAAGGCTCATGTCTACATAACTCACTCTCAAGATGTTGGTATCCCTCCATCAAAATCAAAACATACAACTTCCCCATCATACTTTCCATCCATCTTAGGTCCTTATATCCCTTCGTCCTCTATGCAAGGTCAGCAAAGGCACACATCCTTGAGTAAATTTCATCAAACCAAAAGAAGTCCATTTCATTCATAACCATCCATGCATTCCTTTCCCCCTCCAAGCAATTTGGATGCCAAGTATAAAAGTCATAAGTCTAAAAATCCACATGTATTCAAGGATCAACATGTTCAATATAGTCAACATGTCAAAACAAAGAACAATATGATCTATAAAGAAAAGAAAAAAATCCAAAAGGTCACAAAGGCCCACTGAGTAAAATAAAGCAAAGTCAAAATATATATGGGTTCCTAAATCCCTTGCGTTAGCAATGCACTCCAAGGAACCACAAAAGCATGAAAAATCAAAAACCATGTGGATCCCTAAGCGGCTCCTTGAAGCACAAAAGCCTAAAGAAACATCAAAATTGGCATCTAAAATTTCTATTCCTCCATCCAAATCTCTCAAAGCTATTCCTCCATCACCTTCTTCATCTGTTTTGGGGCCTTATGTCTGCAAATCCCTCACTATTCCTTCATCAAAATCTCTATATCCAAAACCCACTCTTCCTCCATCAATCCATCACCCCTCAAGGTGTGTGCCAATGTTGATCTTGCCTTCATTTCCGTCCACTGAAGCATAGTTCTTCCAATACCCTATCCATTATCCAATGCATATTTTCCATCCTTCGATCCCTTTGATCCAATCCTTTGCATAAATCCTTGCCTTAGTTTCATCTCTTTTTCCATGTCCTTATCCTACCAACATCTTTGAGCATACTTTTAAAGGTCATGGTCCATTTTTTTTTCAAGACTACTATCCAAAAAAAAAAAAAGAAAGTGAAAACAAAAAAAAAAAAGGCCAAAAGCAAAAAAAAAAGTAATGCAAAAAATAATTCATCCACTGGTGAAAACCTGGCAAACAGGTGCCTTGGGCAAGTACCGTGATGAAAACCTAGCAAACAGGTGTCATGCGTAATCTATGAACTTCTTGCATACCGTACTTGGGGATAGGTTTTATCCTATCATATCCTTTTGTCCTTCATTGTTCCATTATCCTATCGAACCCCTGTCATTACCCTTCATATTCTATTGTCCCTCATGTCCATTTCCTCTTTCCACCTTTGATCTTGAAAAGGCTGAGGATCTTCATGAGCATGATGCATCTTGTTTGCAACTTTTAGTCCATCATAGCTTTTGGTCATTTATCCATTTGCTTATTACAACCTTTCATCCATATTCCCTGTCTTATTGCAACTTTCTGCCACTATCCCTTAGCCAATCCCAACCTTTAGTCCATGTCCCTTATCCATTCTTGGTCTTGCTTATCCTATCCATATTTTATCACTATCCATACACCCTTTTTCATTCCTTGATCTTGATCTAACATAAGGACGCAAAATTTAAACATGGTTTCAAAAACCTCTTGACATATCCCTCATGCCATGTTCCTGCTTTACATTGTCATATCCAGTCTCTTATCCCATCACGCAATAGCCCTTGAAAATTGCATCTGTATTGTCTCCATGATAAAAGGCCTTTGTCTTCCCTCTATCCACCATCATTTCAACAAGCCTATTTATTCACTTGTCATATTCCTTGCCTTGCTAGACACTAGGGGCAAAATCCCTAAAAATTGAAAAATGTCTTGAAATAATCCAAAAACATCAAAAAAAAATCATGTGTTCATTTTCAGCTAAAATGAAAAAAATCCAAAAAAATCAAATAATGTCTTGAAAAAATCCAAAAAAATCAAATAATGTCCTTAAAAAATCCAAAAAAATCAAATAATGTCCTGAAAAAATCCCTAAAAATCAAATAATGTCCTAAAAAAATCCAAAAAAATCAAATAATGTCCTAAAAAAATCCAAAAAAAATCAAATAATGTCTTGAAAAAATCCAAAAAAATCAACTATTGTCCTGAAGAAACTCCAAATCCAAAAGCAAGCATTTTGCATTTTGTCAATAAATGATCCCTTTGTGCATAGACAGATTGTTGAGCATACCTCCAACGACACTTGCTTCAAACAATGTGCTTTAATGAAATCATGCATTCACAGAGGAACTGTTCAACCAAGTATTCAAACTGGTCAACATTGTCTTATCAATCGAAAATCAGCATCAACATTATCTGTCCTTGTCACATTATCATGGGTCTTATACAAGGTGTGGTATACTTGAAACCAGACTGTGTCTTGTCTTAGACGGGGCACCGCATGTCCTGAAACCAGACAACATGATCGTCCTATCAACACTTTCAACTTTTGACAATGAAGATCAAGATGTTTGTTTGACTTGTTGGAATTAGCAAGTCTTATCATTTATTGATTTATCTTTGATCATGAGCCTATGTTGCTTGATGATGTCACCAAGTGATTTAGAGTGGTCGGGATGGCTCATGATCATCATTGTTTTGATTTCTATCTGCGGGGCGTTTCATCAAATTCTGGGGCAATTATGTCTTAGGATGCTTGGAACATTCCTTGTCTATGACATGTCTATCTTATGCAAAGGGAATGCATTATCGTCCTTGGCCTTCATTTGCCATGGTGCACTGCATCCATTTTGCCATATCAAATAAAGTTTCTCACCTACTCTTTGTGCATTTGTGAAAGCAAGATTTTTCTTCATCATTAACACTTCTCCATCTAGTTTCCTCTTACTAACATTTCTTCTGTCAATCCTTGTAGTCATCTTGGTTTAGTATCAGCATCATTCATTCAACTCTTTATCTCTAATCAATTAAGTATTCTTCTCTTTCATCATATTTTCACTTTCTAACATTTCTTCTCCTCTTTTCGAGAGATCATTCATTCCTTTCATACATAAAAAATCTCTCGAGGGGGTACCCACCTCCATCCCTCGATCTACTGGGGCTTGATCTTCTTAATTATTCTTTGAAACAATGTGCATAATCACATTGTCTCAAAGAGGGGCAAAATGTAGTCACTCAAAATTGGTCATCACTCTTACATTGCTAACCTAATTCTTAGCATGTCTTCTATGTCACATTTGATTTTTCATCATATGTTGGCATTGTGTCACTCCTCTGGTTTCAATTCATTTCAAATCCAACCCTCATCAATCTCGTTCAATCACATTTGGTCCTAAATCATTATAATTTGCATTTTTTTAAAAACATTTTTAAATCATTCGAATTGGTATCATCTTGACAATTAGACTTAATTCCCTCTTTATTGATAATTAATCAGTCATTAATTATCAACCTCAATATCAATTAATATTATCAAGTCATTATCAATCAATCTTATCAGTCTCTTACCAAAATCATTATCAATTTTGGGTCTTTTTCGATCCTTTGTCCTATTTTGTTGTCAAATTCAATCAATTGTCATTAATTTTCATCAATTATTAGCCAATCAATCATCACTATTGGGACTTAATTCATCATTAGGGTTGGTATCTTAATTTATTCAAATCATTTCACCTAGGTTAATTAATTAAATAATTAATTAATCCCCTTTCTTACTAACATGTCCCTTTTTGAATAAATAAATATATATTTATTTATTCACCATATTTTTGTCCATGTCACAATTAATATTTTATTTTTAATATTAATTGGCTAATTTGATTTTATGAGTGAAATTAATAATTATTAATTATTAATTTGCACCTCACTCAAATGTCTTCACTTAAGTGATTCACTTTCTAAAAAGTGAATCACTTGTCTCCTCTCTCAAAGGCAAAGTTTCCATTTTCGACCAAGTGTCGAAAATGGAATTGTCCTTCAAACTCATCTTCCACTTGCCATCAAAATGGCAATTTCCCAAGAGACTCCCCTTTGCATGTGATGTCGACCGTCAGATTGAATTGATCTCATCCGTCGAATTCTTGTCTCATCTCTCTCCAAATTCTATAAATTGGAGGCCTCTTTCAATCATTTAAGGACCACGTCTCTAGTATCATTACGCTATCATTTTTCGAATTATAATCTTGCTTGCATACACTTGCATTTTGGAGGTGAGATCTACAATAATTTGGAGGAGAAAGAGAAACAATGGAGGTCAAGGAATGAGCTCAAATATATGGTTTGCATAGTATAATAGTGTTTTTATTTCCTTCTTCTTTTGAATGTTTTGCTAGAATTATCATATACTAAGTTATGTTTGTGGTTGCATAGCTTATGATGTATTTGATGTTTTGCAATATTTTTAGCTACAGTTACCACCTTTGATCTTTCTTATCCTATCTACCTCCTATCCAAATCTATCCCTTGATCTCGATCAAAACTAAGGACAAATGACATTTTTTCCACCGTATCCTTTGGATCAAATTTCCATTCCTTTGGATCAAATGACATTTTTTCCATATTTCCATTCCTTTGGATCAAATGACATTTTTTCCACCGTATCCTTTCTTTAAATTTCTATATTTGGTCCTTGTGCTTGGATTAATGTGTTATCCTATTGTGAGATAGTCCTTGAACATCACATTAGCCTCTGTCATCATTCACTTATCCATTCATGTCATGTTTGTTCATTCATCCCCTCAAAATCCCTTTTGCCTTGCTAGACACTAGGGGCAAACATTTTTAAAAATCATAAAATGTCCTGAAAAAACCCTAAAAATCATAAAATCCAAAAACATGTAATAAACATTGTGAAATCACAAACACTTTGGATGAGCATGCAGCTTTGAACTTCAACAAAATCATGACATGACGAGACTACGATTGAGAAAACATAAAAATATATAACCAACTTATTGGATCCAACACATTAACTATGAATAGGAAACACCTTGGCATGTGGCATAATGTATGTTTGTTTGATTATGCCTTTTGATCATTTCTAATTTTCTTTTTGGCGACATGCCTTTTAGCTTTTCTAGGATGTCTCTAACTAGAGATTTTATCTCTGGGATGTCTTTGACTATAAAGGTGAGGATGGGGCATGTTCACTACTTTGTTGCTTGTGGATTGTTCCTTAGTAATATGATGACTCGTCTTAGAACAAGATTGTCTAAGATCATCGAGGACATAATAGTCTGATGCATACTAAGGAAATCCTTCTTGTCTGGTGTGTTTTCTTCCACACAATTGGTATGATGATTCATTTGGGTCTTATTTGTATCTAGATGAGTTTTTCCATTTGCCATAATAAGCTCAATGATGGCTTTAGCACTTCAAAAGCACAAGAATTCTCATCACTTTCATATCCTCTTTCACGTTCATTCTTCTTTCTCGTCACTTTTCTCTTCTCATCTCCCTTTTCATCTCTCTTTTTCATCATTTCTTCCATCATTTTCTTCATTCTTCTTATTGCAATGAGATGAATCAAATGCTTTATCCAACTGAGGCATGTCTCTAAAATTACTAATCACTTTATCATTTCAACCAACTTGCTTCTTGCAATCTCAATGCCCTGGATCAATCAATTAATCAATCAACCATTGGATCACCTTATCTTGTGCTCACATCAATCCCTATCAGCTTATCAACCTGGCTATATTGTTCATTTTCATCAATTGTGCAGTTACGCCTCATTATAGTGCATTTCCATCAAATGTACATCTCAACTTAATCACTTGCTCCATATCAATCATCCAATATCCTTTTCAAATTCTATTGAGAGATCAATCTCCATCAATCTGTTTGATCAATCTCTCGAAGGGGAATAACCAATCAATCATCTCCCTTACTAGGACATCTCTGCGGCATATATCAGTTGATCATTTTCTTTGAAACAACGTGATAGGCTTCATTGTCTCAAAGAGGGGCAAAATGTAGACACATAAAAATTTCCATTAAAATGTCCTCTTAATTAATTTTAATTTTTCCAACATCATCAAATGGATCCATTAATTAATATTCATTTCTCATTTTTCCATCATTCTCCATTATAATATTCATTCATCAATATTATATCTTAATAGTTATAAAATATTATTATTCCATTAAATCCATTAAATCAAAATATGCTCTATTAATCATCCATTTAATAACATATATTCCACTTTATTTATTTTAAATAAAACCATTCTCCAAATCTCTTCCATATCAACTACATCCTCTATTTATCATTTTCCACTCTTACCCATTTCATCCACCTAATGAATATGGGATAAACACTTACACCTCCAATCCAATATTTTATCCCACATTTTCCCTATAGCCTGGATTCACCCTGAGGATGACTATAAAAACCCAACCCCTCTCTCTTTCAATCATCTAGCAAATTCAATCTTTCATTTGCATGCTTGCATTTTCAAGTCCTTTTTTTCTTGCATTCTAGTTCATCATATCAAATCTCCAATAAATCATGGCGTCTTGTGCACAGTGCTCTGAGAGCAAAAATCTTAAAAACACAAGACCTTGATTTAAGGAGTGCAATGAAGTATATTTTTTGTAGCATGCATGTGTGTTTCTAGCTTAGATTTTTTTTTTGCATGCGTGTGTTTTGCAGGAAAACTTCATTGTTGGATGTTGGAAACAAGTTTGAATCTTTGATACAAACACCCCATTTCCCTCATCTTCACTTTCAATAGCCAAAAAATTGGATTTTGAATTAGTATTCTCTATAGATTACTCCCTCCAAAATTTAGACAAAAAGTCTCAGACATGTGTGCTAATCGACATATTCTGTGAGTTTTCATTTTTTCAAAATTTGGAACTATATGTCTCAATCAACTCTCTACAAATCTACCAAATTTTGGTGTCAATACTATAACCTACACACAAACAAGGAAAATGTTGTGATGTGTTGGCAACAATGTAGTAAATTGGGAGGGGGGTAAATCAGTTTGCACAAAAACTTTCTACAACTTAAAGCACAAATCAAATCTGATAATTAATAGTTAAAGCATGAAACAACACCACATCAACATCACACATAACACTGAGATTTTTGACATGGAAAACCTGGTTAAGAGAAAAACCATGGTCTAAACCTACCCATAATGAGATAATACCCTATTAGGAGTAAATGAAATATTACAATGGGGGATGCACATGCATTTAGGCACACTACCTAGAGCTCATTGCTCAAACAGGAAACCCAGAAAAGCTGCAACCTTTAGGGAAGGCTCACTGCCTTACAAGAAGTCTCACTAACTTACAAAAGTATTCAAAAAACAATCTGGATTACATGAACCATGAAAATAGCATCTACATATGTCTGAGTACAGTTTCAGTTAAGCACATAGTTTTCTCTGCAACACTTCTCTTTTCTCCTTCACACTTCTAAAAGATCAAATCACTTGTTTGCACATACAACTCAATCATACACATTCAAGATCATAGACATACATATTACATGATTATTACATTTATTTATACAAAACATCAACCTATATTTCAAGGTCGGCTAGACCCATAATAAAAATTCCAAAATAATAACCTCACATGCTATAACAACATATGCAAACCAATACAATGTTGACTAAGACATATTGTGGACCCAAATCAATACCGCAAACATGCAACACCTCCAACAGTTATGGCCTGATCATCTGCAACACTCTACAACCACCAATAATGTTGCATAACACAAAGAACATCATCAAACAAAGAAAATCTTCAATAACATGCACAATAATCAATGCAGACCACAAATATGCATAGAACATGATCTAGAGATATTCACAAGCAATGTGAATTGCACCACAATAACTCAAATTACCAAAATCATCACCATCTCACCATCAGAGCTCAAGAACACCATCGTAACTAATTGTCAACATGAAAGATTCACATGTGGATATCCAAATCATGAACCAATCGAACTAAGGACACACATCAATGTCTAGAACACATCCCATACATCCACAACTAAAGATATAGATTTTCTAGATAAATTCAAAGCATAAACCAGAATACCAAATAACACGAACAAGTGAATATCAACCTCAATATCGGATCTCATAAATTGATCAAAACAACATGCGGACCTCTCCAAATAGGAATGAACCATCTATAGACAACATACCAGAAACCCTTTAATCTACATTAGCTCATCTCAATACATAGGCTAAACCAGCTCATTCAACCAAATTGCAAAACTATAATACACAGAAGAGTATGTTGACATCAATGACAACACATCATTCTAGCAACCTCTTAGCAACATGCAACAATCTCCCTTTTTGGCATTGATGGCAACATATGAATTTGAAAATAAATCAATGCAAGGAAAGAAATTATCTCTCAACAATCTCCATCAGAATCACAAGGATCAACTCCCCCTTAGACAAGCAACTCAAATTACAAATCTCAAAATGCTCTAGGGTTTCTCACATGCTTCTCTCCCCTTTTGACATCAATGACAAAGGCTCAAAAATTAGGATTCTCTCCCCACAAATCTGAACATATCAACATCAACACCGACTACTCCCCCTGAGTAGCAACCTCACTCATCAATCTGGATCACAAGATATATCTATGAAGTTCACAGGACTGATGCAAATCCATGCATCTTAGTTCTTATCTAGAGGGGCAATTACCCCTAACTTCTCTTTGAGATACTCAAAAGTATCTTTAGGCAAAGGCTTTGTAAAGATATCTGCAATTTGTTCCTTTGTAGTTACATACTCCAGTTTGACTTCTTTCTCATTTACCTTCTCTCTCAAGAAATTAAACTTGATTGATATATGCTTTGTTTTGGAATGCAACACCAGATTCTTTGAAATATTGATAGCACTTAAATTATCATAGTATATAGCAATAGGATCATCATAAATAATTTCTATATCCTTAAGCATCTGCTTCATCCAAATTACCTAAGTACAATTTCTAGTAGTAGCAATGTATTCATCTTTTGTAGTAGATAAGGAAATAGCATTTTGCTTCTTACTTTCCCAAGATACCAGCTTCTTACCCAAAAGGAATGCATCATGTAGAGTACTCTTCTAGTCATCAACATTACCTTCGCAATCAACATCTGTAAAAGCACTAAAATTGAAGTCATCGTTCTTAGAATACCACAAACCAAAATCAAATGTCCCTTTCAAATATCTAAATATCTTTTTTATAGAAGCAACATGAGATTCCTTAGGATCAGCTTGAAATCTAGCAACATGACACACAAGATTCATTATATTAGGTCTAGTCTAAGTCAAATACAACAAACCACCAATCATAGATCTATATCTGGTCTGATTAGCTTTCAGAGAATCATTATCCTTTGTCAACTTACATCTGGTCACCATAGGTGTACCAACAAGCTTAGAATCCTCAAAACCAAATTTCTTTAGCAGTTCCTTCACATACTTAGACTGAGATATGAAAATACCTTTATCCAACTAAGTAATTTGCAATCCCATAAAGAATTTTATTTCACCAATCATAGACATCTTAAATTCATTTTGCATCTCTTTAGAAAAAAATTTACATAGACATTCATTTCCTCAAAAGATAATGTCATCAACAAAAACTTCAACAATCAAAATGTTATTCTGATTAATCTTGAAATAAAGATTACTATCAATAGTACCTTTATTGAATCCAAGCTTCATCCAATACTTATCCAATCTGGCATGCCAAGCTCTAGGGGCCTGCTTCAATCCATACAATGCTTTCTTCAATCGGCAATCCATGTCCTTTTCATCTATCAGCTGAAATCCATCTAGTTTCTCAATATAGACTTCTTCCAGCTCACCATTAAGAAAGGTTGATTGGACATCCATCTGATAAACCTTGAAATATTTGTGAGCAACATAAACAAGAAATAATCTAACAGCTTCAATTCTAGCTACTAGAGAAAAGGTCTCCTCATAGTCAATTCTTTCCATTTGTCAATAACCTTTACAAACAAGTCTAGCTTTATTTCAAACAACACCTTGTTCATTCAACTTATTCTGGAATCCCATTTAGTTCCAATTACATTTTTATCCTTAGGTCTACGACTAAGAATCCTTATATCATTTTTCTCAATCTGATTCAATTCTTCTTCCATAGCTTTAATCCAATTTTCATCTTTACATGCTTCATCAACATTTTTAGGCTCAATCTTAGAAATCAAACAAATTTCTTCAACAAGTCTTCTCCTAGTCATCACACCTTTATTCCTATCACCAATAATATGATTTTCTAAATGACTCAATCTTACATATCTGGGAGTTTTAGAATTTCTTGAATTTCAGGCTCTTGAACTCTTTCTTCTGCATTAGCATCTATACTTTCATTCTCAATCTTTTCCAGAGCAATTTGAACTTGACTTTGGGTCTGCACTTGCTTTCCTTTATCTGAACTAGCATCCTGATCATCAAAATCATATCTGCAAGATCTAATCTGATACACATTACTTTCATCAACCTTCACATTAACACTTTCAACAATATTTCTCAATCTTTTATTATAACACGGGGAGGCCTTACTTTTAGTAGAATAACCAAGAACGATTTCTTCATCACATCTAGCATCAAACTTTCCAATAGCTTCATCTCTTTTAAATTAGAATTTACTACCAAAAATTTTGAAATATCTAACATTAGGAGCATGACCAAACCATAATTCATAAGGAGTCTTATGAGTATCACGTTTCACATTTACTTGGTTAAGAGTGTACATTGGAATACTCATAGATTCTCTCCAAAACACATGTGAAACATTTCCTTTAATCATCATAGTTCTAGCAGCTTCTTGAATTGTTCTATTCTTCCTTTCCACAACACCATTATGTTGTGGTGTCCTAGGAGTAGATAATTATCTCTTAACTCCATGTTCTTCACAATATGCATTAAACTCACTAGAAATTAATTCTCCACCTTTGTCAAATCTCGGACACTTCAGCTTCAATCCAGATTCTATCTCAACCATAGCACTAAAAATCTTGAACTTTTCCAACACTTCAAACTTCTCCCTTAAGAAGGTAACCCACATCATCCTTGACTAATCATCAAACAACAACATGAAATACTTGTCACCCTACAAGCTTCTCACTCTAGAAGGATCACACAGATTAGTATGTACAAGATACAATAATCCATTAGAATTATAATGTTTTCTCTTATAAGTAACTCTTGTCTGCTTCCTTAATTGGCATTCCTTACATACCAAATTAGAAGGTTTTATCAACTTTGGTAGATCTCTTACTGCTTGAGTAGAAATTATCTTAACCATGCAATCAAAATTTACTTAACACATCCTTTTATGTCATAACCAACTTTCATCAATCTAGTCAATCAAACAACTTTTACCACCATCATTCAGGTGAAAAATATTACCTCAAGATCTCACATTTTCCATTCTTGAATTGTAAGTTATATCCCTTATCAACCATCTGACCAACACTCAAAATATTATGCTTTAAACCTTCAACATACAACACATCATCGATATTGTTCTTACCATCAAGAGAAATAGAACTTCTACAACAAATTACTCAAGATTTGTTATCACCAAATCCTACTATACCACCATCATACTTTTCAAAGTTTACAAATTTACTCTTGTCACCTATCATATGATGAGAGAAACCATTGTCAATTACCCATTCATCTTTATCCTCTACTATAGTAGCCAAAGATTTCTCCTCATTAATACAGTTTGTAGAATCTGTAGTTACAAGTTCATCTTCCTTGATAGCAATGAAAACAAATTCATCTCTTAATTTTCCCTTATTCAACTTGTCATTTATCACACCTTCATCAGCAACATAATACACTTCTTTTGATATTTAGGCTTATATGGCTTCTTAGTTTTTCTCTCTCTTTATGGATAACTTGATGCAAAATGTCCTATCTTATTACATGAAAAGCATCTAAGAGGCAACCTACCTTCAAAATTACCAGTACCTTTAGGCAATCTTCTGGCAATAAGTGCTTCAATATCCTCAAGCTCTTTTTCTTCATCTTCTATCTCTTTCAAATATTTCTCGTATCTAGATACTCTTGTAGAACTTTCTCTTGGATCATATATCTATTTCTTAGAAACAATAGCTTTGAATGCAGATTCAGTCTTAGGAAGAGAATCTCCAGACTCACTCAACTCAAAAGAAATAATTTTACCAATCAGCATGTCCCTTGTCACATTTATCACAGTCTGGATCTCATCAATAGCAACAACTTTATTTTTGTAAGAAGGAGGAAAGGATCTCAACACTTTAACAAGAATCTTAGGTTCTTCTAATACTCCACCAACACATATAATTATGAACCCAAGCTCATTCACTTTCTGCATAAAATAAATAATGTTCTCATCTTCACTCATCTTTGGGTTCTCATATTTACCCTTCAGGCTTTACAAATTAGAAATCTTCACATGAATATCACCTTTATGCAAGGTCTCTAGTTTTATCCAGATCTCATGTGCAATTTATAAGTCCATCACATTTGTGATCTCAGAGTCTGACAAGGCACTTAGCAATGCTTCCTTAGCTCTGATATTTTATTATGTTTCCTTTATCTCATCTAGAGTGGTATGACCATTATGAGTAACATTGTATACATTCTTAGTAATCTTCTAGTACTCTTCTCCTGTGCATCTTAAATGACATTACATCTGGCTGTTCCAGAGAGTGTATTTTGTTCCTCGTTGAAAGAAAAGGTTTCCATCCCGGATCTACTCAAGCAGTCAAGCTTCTTCCAGAGGATCTAGCTCTGATACCAATTTTTGGCAATAATGCAACAAACTAAGAGGGGGGGTAAATCAGTTTGCAAAAAAACTTTATGCAACTTAAACTACAAATCAAATCTGATAATTAACAGTTAAAGTATGAAATAACACCACATCAATATCACACATAACACCAAGATTTTTGACGTGGAAAACCTAGTTAAGGGAAAAATCACACTAGGAACCTACCCACAATGAGATAATACCCTATTAAGAGTAAATGAAATATTACAATGGGGAATGCACATGCATTCAAGCACACTGCTTGAGCTCACTACTCAAACAAGAAACCCATAAAGGCTAAAACCTTTAGGGAAGGCTCACTACCTTACAAGAATTCTCACCGACTTACAAAAGCATTTAGACAACAATATGGATTACATGACCTTTGAAAATAGCATCTCCATATGCCTAAGTATAGTTCTGGTTAAGCACACAGTCTACTCTGCAACACTTCTCTTTTCTCCTTCACACTTCTAAAAGATCAAATCACTTGTTTGCACATACAACTCGACCATACACACTCAAGATAGTAGACATACATCTTACATGATTATTACATTTATTTGTACAAGACATCAACCTATATTTCAAGGTCAGCTAAACCCACAATACAAATTACAAAATAATAACCCTACACACTACAACAACATATCTGGACCAAAACAATGTTGGCTAAGACATAGTCTAGACCCAAATCAACACCGCAAACATGCAACACCTCCAACAATTACACCTTGATCATCTGCAACATGTTACAACAACCAAGAATGTCACATAACACGAAGAACATCACCAGAAAAAGAAAATATTCAATAACGCACACAATTATCAATGTAGACCAAGAAAAAGCATAAAACATGATCTAGAGTTATTCACAAGCAACATTAATTTCACTACAACAACCGCAATAACTTGAATTACCAGAATCATCACCATCTCACCACTGGAGCTCATAAATACCATCATAACTGACTATCAACATGAAATATTCGCTTGTGGATATCTAAATCATGAACCAATTAAATTTAGGACACACATCAATGTCCAAAACACATTCCATACATCCACAACTAAAGATATAGCAATTTTGGAGCAATTTAGAGCACAAACTAGAATATCGAATAACATGAACAACTGAATATCAACCTCAATACCGGATCTCATAACTCAATAAAAACATCAAGTGGACCTCTATAAATAGGAGTGATCCATATATAGACAACATACCAGAAACCCTTTAATCTGCATCTGCTCGTCTCAATACACAGGTTAAACCAGTTCATTCAACCAAATTGCAACACTAGAATACATAGAAGAGTATGTTGACATCAATGATAATACATCATTCCAGAAAACTCTCAACAACATTCAACTATCTCCCCATCCAATAGTGATGTATAGGGGCTTTCCTAAGTCAAACCTCAAGTAGGTGTTAACCTCCACTACAAAAAAATAACTGATCAAAAGAATCTTACCCTTGGTATGGGTGAGGCTAAATCTGGAATGAAATGTTAAATTGAAATAATATTTCATTAGGATTGATAATGATGATGATGTAATTATCTTAAGATAAGTCCTCCAAGTATTGATGTAATAAAATGAATAAATTGTAGCATAATCACTCATGAAATCAAACTTGAAGATAACTTGTTGTAGTTTGATGCTACTTGTACTCAGATCTTCTCTTGAAGGAATTATGAATGTTTGAGTTGTAACTTGTGGATTGTTAAAATGAATTAATATGATGCCTTTATATAGGGTTCTCAAAGTATTTTAACATGTAGGCCAACTTTCAATGGTCATATTAAAATATTAGGATTTTATAAAACATAGTGAGAATTCACACTCCCAAATATTCAAATTTGGGCCTCTTCTTGTTGAACACAAGCTAGATGTTGAGAGGGGGGGAATCAACATGAACAAAAAAACCCAACCTCAATCTTGCATCTAACAATCCACTTCAAAGAACATTGAATGAAGACATCATAAAATCATTCACATCAAATTTATGTCATCCTTGAATAATCATCAATAAATAACATGAAATGTCTATCAACCTGCACACTTCTTATTGCAGTAGGTCCATATAGGTCAGTGTGCACAAGATCTAGAAATCAATCAGATGAATATTGCTTACTCTTGAGAGAAATTCTTGTTTGCTTAACCATTTGACATTCCTTACATACCGAATTACCAGACTTAACAATTTTAGGAAAATATATAACAACTTGAATAGAACTGATCTTAATCATTAAGTCAAAATTAACATGACACATTCTCCTATGCCATAATTAATTTTCATCAATCTAAGAAATCAAGCAACTTTTCTCACCGACATTCAAATGAAAGATAGTACCTTTAGTCTTAGTTCTTCATGAAATCTCTATACCAGAGGCATTTAGGATCTTGCATTTTACATTCTTGAATGGAAAATCATAACCTTTGTCAACATCTGTCCAACACCCAAGAGATTATGCTTCAAACCTTAAACATATGGGACATCATCAATGTTAAGCATACCATCAAAGGAAATAGAACCTCTACCACAAATCGCACAGGCTTTGTCATCTCCAAATCTTACTATTCCACCATCATATCTCTCCATATTCACAAATTTACTTTTATCACTAGTCATATGATATGAAAAACCACTGCCAATCACCCATTCATATTTATCTTCAACTTTGGCAGATAAAGCTTTCTCCTCAATAGTGCAACTTGTGGAATCAACGGGTATCGGTCCATCTTCTTTGATAGCAATAAACAGAATTTCATCTCCTTTTGACTCTTCATTTGTAACAACTTCATCACTAGCATAATAATAGTTCTTTTGATACTTATACTTCCAATTATATTTATAGGGCTTATCATACTTCTCATGCTTCTCATATCTATCATTTTTATCATGCTTATCAAATTTATCCTACCTATCATACTTAGACATTCTCTTCGGGCACCTAGAATAAAAATGTCCTATCTTATTGCAAGAGAAAAAATTTAGAGGCAATTTACCATCATACTTACCATCTCCTTTAGGCAATACCAATGCAATCAATGCTTCAAGTTCATCCAATTCTATGTCTTGCTCTTCCATCTCTCTTCTCTCTCTTTCATATTTGGATATTCTGCATTTATCAAGGTCACACTTCTGCTTTCTGGATATAGATCCTCTAAATGTTGTCTCTAACTTTTCATGTGATTCAAAAAAAAAGCTTAGTTCAAATGCATCAATCTTTCCAACAAACATATCTCTTGTCACAGTAGTCACACTCTAGATCTCATCAATAGCAGTTACCTTATGTTTGTAAACAGGAGGCAATGATCTCAACACCTTAGCAACAATTTCATCTTCTTCAATGGTTTTACCCGCACATCTGATACCTAGGACAAGTTCATTCACCTTAGCCATGAGAGAGTTTATGTTCTCATCTTCTCCCATCTTCAATATCTCATACTTCCCTTTCAAACTCTGCAACTTAGCAACTTTGACTTTTTTATCTCCTTCATACAAGGTCTCAAGCTTCTCCCAGATCTCATGTGCAGTCTGAAGTCCCATCACATTAGTCATCTCAAAATGAGTCAGGGCACTCAACAATTCTTCCTTATCTCTAATGTTATGTTCGGCTTCCTTGATCTCATAAGTAGTAACCAATCCATTCTAAGGAATAGAATAGGCATTCTTTGTAATCTTCCAGTAATCTTCTTCAAGACATCTCAACTGCACCTCCATTTGGTTCTTCCATATAACATAGTTACTTCCATCGAATCTCAGACTTTCCTTCTTAAAAATAACACTTCCACTTCCGATTGCCATCCTTTATCACCTCAAACGGCCAAGCTCCTTCTGGAGGATCTAGATCTGATACCAATTGTTGTCAACAACAATGAAGGAAAACTGAGAGGTGGGGTGAATCAGTTTTCACTGGATTATCATACTTAACCTTAAATGCAAATCTGATAAACTATAGTAGCAACAAAGATAAGCAAATTGACAACACAACACACAACACCAATATTTTGATGTTGAAAATCCGGTTAAGGGAAAAAAACACGGTGGGAACCTATCCACAATTAGATGATACTTTGTAGTAGTATGTGAAAATATTGCAATGGGGACTGCACATGCATTCAAGCACACTATCTAGAGCTCACTACTCAAAATAGAATGAACCAAAAGGCTACAACCCTCAGGGAAGGTTCACCATCTTACAATAATGATTGGACTACAATCTGGATTACATGAACTAAAAATATAGCATCTCCTTATGCCTAACGATGGTTCCATTTAAGCACATTTTTTTTCTCTGCAACACTCCAATCTCTGCTCAAACACAATGCTGAAAGATGTATTTCCTTGTTCGCACCTTTTCAAATCTCTAATAATGTAGACATGACACCAATTGTAGTGTCCCTACTTTACTTGATTTTTATTTCATGCATGATATACTTATCTAAACTCTTTATGATGTTTTGGGTTATGATTACCTATGTGTTTAGTTGTTCATTATGAAGCTAGACTTTATTTGGACATGTGCTATTTTGATGATTTATATGGAAATTGATGCTATCACTATTGATCATGTGATTTGATGGATATAAGTGTTTGATGGATCGTATATATGTTCATGGATTTTATATGCATTACTATGTTGATGGATTATTGATTATTTATATTGATCATGGATTTGATGATTACACTAACCTTATTTCATGATGAGTTGTTTATGTGATGTGTTTGATTATTGTATGACTGTCTTCATGAGAGGGATGACATCACATCACTCATTATGAGTAGGATGTACCATTGTGATCCTCAATCACTTGCCTGTTATGAAATATATGCATATGTTGTATAGTTGCTTTTGTGGTTGCAATATTTGCAAGTACTAGACACTGACTCCACTTGGATGCACAGGTTTGAGCATATCTTTAAATCCCAATGGCATGTGGTTCGGAGATGAAATGAATTCCCTACACATACTTTAGGTCTAAGTTGTTCACCTTGAGTCATCAGTGTCTTGGCATAATTGCCATGTTAGTTAGTGAGTGTGGCTTTATGAGTATGCTAGCCTACTGTTGATTTATTTGATGTATTTATGTGTGATTTTGTAGATATTAATGTTTAATTCAATTCATTGGATTATTGGCTTTTGAGTATTTAATTATTTGATAATTATTATTTATTTATGTTGTTTAAGGTTTATTTAATATTTATTGTTTAATCCTTATTGGAGGATTGACCATTTATTTTATACTTATTTATTTATTTGATTATGTTTATTTATTACTTATAGTTTTATTTATTTATTTAATATTTAATATTTAATATTTTATTTGGTTATTTAATCATTTTATGAGCCTTTGAGTTATTTATTAATCCCCATTTGGATTATTTATTTATGTCTTGTGATTTATTTATATAGTTTGAATTTTATTTGTATTGGGGTGTATAAATACCTTGGGGTAAAATAATAATATTCCCCACTTGGTTTGTATAAACATGTTTTATATTTATTTTACCTACCCTTCATTCTCATTGGGAGAATTCAAAATAACAGATAAAAATTATATTATATGGTGATTGGTAAAATACACTCCATAATGGAATATTTTGATTGGTTCTAGTGGAGGCTAAGGTTTTGGAGTTTTGAATGGTTTTTTATTTTGTTTGTCGAGCTTTTTTGGGGGTTGGATTTTTTCTAGAAAAAGATTCTTCCGTAATTTTCATTTTGGCTCTGGGAATTTGGTTTGGTTTGGATTGTTGGAGCTTAGCTAGTTTGCATTTTGGATTTGGATTTAGAGCTCTTCTTCAGCTATCTTCCATCACACGGGTTGCAGGTTGGAGTTCTTTTACTTTTGTATTTTTAGTTTTGATGGATCTGTGTATGCTCTGTGTCTAGAAATGATTTTCAGGATCGTATTTCATTTTATATAATTTGATAAATTTTTCAGGAAATATATATATATATATATGTATATATTGGGGATATATTCATTTTATATGTCTGATATAGTTCTCTGGAAATATATTTTGTATTCTGGGTCTTGACATTCACGGCTCTGCAATGTTCTTCCCTCTGTAAATTCTTTCTAGATGAGTCTTTGGTTTGGCTAAGAGTATATTTAAAAGTCTCTTTTGGAATGTGAAGGGCCGGTGGTGTTGTTCTGTGATAGTAATGGAGTTTCTTGTGTGTTTTCTGGTGTCTATTTTGTGTTTAGCCATGAAGGAAATTTTGCCAGAACTTGGTCTATAGTTTATGTGTATTTATTTTGTCTAAGCCCATTTATTCCTATGTTCTGGGCGACTCTATTCATGTATTTTTTGAAGCATTTCGTTTGTACTTAGATTTTATTTTTTTCCCAAAAGTTTTTTGTGTTTTTCTGTCTTTATGGACAAATACGCCAGAAGTATGTATGTGCTATTTTATTTTGTACATGTGTTGTGTGTTCTTGTAAATGTGTTGTCTGAGGTCGTAAATGCACTATCAGACTTTGTATATGTGCTATTCTTTATTGAATGCATTATTTCATTTTGTGAATGTGTTGTTCTTGTTTGTGTATGCGTTGTTAGGAGCAGTGAAGGTGCTGCAGAGTTAAGCATATGCACTGCTCTGCGTAACATAAGCGTTGAACTACCTGAATTGGGTATTTTGATCAGTTTTGCTCATTTTGTCTTATTTTTCTGATCTGATTTTTTTACCAAAGGATTGATTTGGGTCTCTTTGATCTGATTTGATGAATTTCCATGGATTATGGTTATTTATCTTTCCTATGTTATTCTTGGTGGATTTTGCACTCTCTTCCATATAGATGAGCCATGTTAGAGAGATGGATATATTGTTCTTTGAGCCAGCAAGTGAGTAGGCCTTGTTGTAGTTTTTATTTTCTGTTAATAACAGATTTTTGATGGCCTTTTTGTGGCCCTTGTTATATTCATAAGCCAAGAGGCTCATTTTGTACTCCTTGTTGTTGTTACAACCATTTGTACGTTCAAGAGTTGTATGGATATGATTGTCTCCATATGGATGTTTATGTTTCAGATTTCCATGTTGGATTAGAGCCTCTTGTGATTTATTATTTTTGGTTCCATGTTAGGGGGAGTGGGCTTCCTTGTGATGGTCAGGGTCACAAGAGATAGGCTTGCATGAGGTTCCTTGTAAGGATGCATGAAGTCTAGACCGCCATGGCACATTGGGATTTTACCATAATTGTAAACAAGTGATAACATGATAATAAATGAATGGGATGGGTAAATAATTTACTAATCAATATAATGAATAGTTGAGCCCCATGACTTGATCCTAGGGAGGATGTTTTAGGATAGGCATCGGAAAGTCATTTGGTGCAGGAGCACCTAGGACTTAGGCTCATAGTCCTTCCACAATTTTGTCTTGTACTGATCTTAGCTAAGTCATGTTCCTAACAAGGATACCAGGAGAGTCCAAGGTGTGTGTGTGATGTTTTATTTGAGTCAAGTGTAGGCCTACTTGAGTTGGTTTTCTTCCTAGGTTTGCACTTTGTGAGTAGGTAGTAGTTTGAGTAGTTGAAGTGGCCTTCTTGATGGTAAAAAGTGGCATAACTTGGTGTGAGAATTAGAGAGGTTTATAATTTTCTTAGGAATGATTAAAAAGTCTTGTGTAACAGGTTTTTTAGGTTGGCAAAGCAAAATGTGGAAAGTTGTAAAAGTTGTCATGACAACTTTTGTCCTAAAGGAGCTTAGTGGTGGAGTTAGAGATAGCATAATGCCCTAGAATGCCTCCACATGTGGTGAACACTATTGAAACCTCCTCTTTCATAGTTACCAAGGTTGGAAGTTTGATTTTGTATGATTGCCAATCTGAAACTACTCATTTTTTGGACTGTTATCACTGTTTTTGGCTTATTTTGCTTAAGATGTGAAAACAATTGGATTGAATCCATTGATTCAATTTTGGATTCTATTTATTTGGTGTGTTCTAGTGTCATTTTATTAATTTCATGCTTTGTAGTTAGTGTGTGTTAGTACTTTCTTTGTTTTGTTTCCAATCAACCAGTTTTGCCTTGTAAATAGCAATTTCATGTAAAATGGTTGCCCCATAAAATCCCTCCATGCTACCATCACGACCTGTTGGGACATGGAAGGAAACCCATTGTATAGTGTAAATATGTAGGAAGGAGTTTTGGAAGTGGATATTAACATGGTTACCACCTTGTTCTAAGCGAGTCCAGGAGTAACCCGGCTAGAGAAGATAGGGTGAAAATTGAGTGCATAGTGCAGAGGTGAACACAAAACCTTATCCAAATCATCTGGATAGGTTCATGAGGTCCCTACAAAGTTTCCACTACAAGGAGAAGCCTTGACAAGACCTTTAGATTCACATTCCACAAAATTGAACAGTCACTGCTAGTTAAAGGCCTAGAAACCCCACCAAACCCTCATTTTTGGGTTAGGCCATTGTACGGAGAGTTGGAAGACCAAAACAACAAAATCTCTTAGGGTTGGGTGAGTGTTTGAGGAAAAATAAACCTTGTTGCAGGGTTTTTTGGACTGATTCCCTCAAAACCCTTAAAAACTGAATTTTGGAGGCCTAATAGGGGCTCATTCCTTGTAGCCCTATTTCTAGGCAAGTTGGTGGAATCAGTAAGGAAGATAGTGAAAGAAAACTCACAAATGGGCCAAATTGACTTCATTTCATGGTAAATGCCACCTCCACACCTCTGCAATGACTCACAAAAGTATGGGGTTGAAATTGACAAGTTGTTGTCAAATTAGCAAGATTGAGCATATGGGAAATACTTTGAAATGGTAGGGTTCTTGGTCAAACACTTGTTGCAAACACCTAGAGATTGGAAAAGAGCAAGCCCTAGAGGATATTGAGAAGGTCTTGGAGGTCTTGGAGTAAATCTAGGCCTGGAGTGGTTGGTGGAATTGAGCAACACCAACTAGGTGAAGTGTGAGCAAGCTAGAGAAACCCCATCAAATTGGTATCGGAGCCTATAAGATTTGGGATAGGTGAGCAGATGTCCTCAGTGGAATTTGTTAGAGACAACACCATGGTGACCAATGCAAAGTTGGCAAAGAAGTGGATGATCAGGAGGAAGAGAATAGACTCCTGAAGGAAAATTTGATTGAATTGGAAAGTAACCTTGGTGAGATTGAAACCAAGGCAGATGAAGTGTTGGTAAAGGTTGAAGGAGTAGAAGGGAAGGGTAAAGAGGTGTTAGAGATAGACAAAGTACCTAAACCTAATCCTGTCTTAGAATAAGAACCTTTTCTAGAGGCATTGAAATCCTTAAGTGGTAAATCACTAGAAGGATCGCCATTGTTTATTAGTAAGATGGAAGCAGAAGTGGTTCTAGAATGGATAGAGCACATGGAGAACCATTTTGAGTGTGAAGGCATAACTAAAGCTCAAAGAGTTAAAGTGGCCAAGTCTAGGATGAGAGGAGATTGTCTCACATGGTGGAAATTTGTGCAGGATGAGAGAAAGAAAATGGGTAAACACCTATCTCTTCTTGGAAAGGGATGTTAGTCAAAATCAAAGAAGTCTATCTCCCTAATGACTATGAAGTGCAGATTCATAGGAAGAGACAAAACCTAAGATAAAAAGAGCTTGATGTAAGTGGTTATATGGAGGAGTTTCACAAACTTAGCCTTAGATCTCATACGGTGGAAGAATAAAGTATTAAAGTTGCTAGGTACCTAAATGGACTACGATGGAACATCCAAGAGGAAATCAGTCTAATGAGCCCAAAGATAGTTCATCAAATCTATCAACGTGCCCTTAAAGTGGAAGAAAAACTGAAAAGAAAATATGATTCAAGTAGTAATTGGGGTAGGGGTGGAGGAAGAGAAAATAGACGCCATAGGGGAGGCTTTGGAGGAAGAAACTCAGAGCAAAGAACACAAGGTGAGTCTAAACTCACTGAGCAGCAAGAAAGTGGAATTGGTAAAGGAGGATTCAATAGAGGAAGGGGGTCAAACTGTGGTCTTAGAGGAAGGTTTAGTGGACAAGGTAGAGGTTCCTCATATTTTGCCTCAATGAAGTGTTACCATTGCAACCAGCTTGGTCATCCAGCATATAGGTGTCCAGATAAGGGATCATCATCAGAGAATAGTGAAAGGAGAGTGAACTACCTTCAAGAAGAGACTTCAAGCAGCAAGACTTCAAAGGTTGCCTTAGAATCAGAGGTAGGTGGCAACTTGATGATAAGAACAAATTTGATAAAAGAACCTGTCAGAGAAGAGCCTAGCCAAAGGAGGTCATTATTTAGGATCAAATGCAATATAATGGACAAAGTTTGCAAAGTGATCATTGATTCAGGGTCAACAGACAACATTATGTCAGAAGAGGCAGTGAGTAAGCTTAAGTTGCAAAGAATACCTCACAACAACCCATATAGGGTCACTTGGTTGAACAAAGGCCAACATGTCCTAGTCAATGAGCAAGCATGGGTGGATTCCACCATTGGGAGGTATAAGGACAAAGTGTTATGTGATTTCCTACCCATGGATGCATGCCATCTTCTACTAGGAAGACCAGGGCAATTTGATAGACAAGCTATTCATGATGGATCCAAGAATGCATACTCATTCAAGAAAGATGGAGTCACATTCAAGATCCAATCTATCATTGAGGGAGGTGAAAAGAGGGTGGCGGGTCCTAATGTCCTCTTAGTGAGTGAAAAATAGTTCTTGAAGACATTTGAGGAAGGTGAAGGTATAAGGTTTGCATTAGTGATGAATCCTAAAGAGGAAGACAAGAGAGAGAAGCCAGATTTGCCAATAGAGGTTCAAGACCTATTGAAAAAGTTCAAAGGAATAGTGAGTGAGGGATAGCCAACCACCTTACCTCCTAAAAGAGCCATAAGCCATCAAATAGACTTTATTCCCAGAGCATCCTTACCTAACAAGGTATCTTACAAAATAGCTCCCCAACAAAATGTTGAGATTGCTAAACAAATCCAAGAGCTTTTAGACCAAGGCCTAATTAGGAAAAGCATTAGCCCTTGTGTTGTACCTACCATTGTAGCTCCAAAGAAAGGTGGTAATTGGAGATTGTGCATTGAGTCTAGGGCCATAAATAGGATCACCATTAGGAATATGTTTCCAATTCCTAGAATAGAAGACCTAATGGATTGTTTAGGGGAAGCCAAATACTTTACCAAGATTGACCTTAAAAGTGGATACCACCATATTAGGATTAAGGAGGGTGATGAATGTAAAATAGCATTCAAGACAACAAAGGGTCTTTATGAATGGCTTGTAATGCCATTTGGCTTATCTAATGCTCCAAGCACCTTCATGAGACTCATGAATGAGGTGATGAAGGACTTTATAGGTAAATTTGTGGTGGTATATTTAGATGATATTCTCATTTCCAGTAAGGATAGGGTAGATCATGTTACCCATTTACAAATTGTGCTACAAAGATTGTATGAAGAGAAGGTAACCATGAACTTGGACAAATGTGAATTTGTTAAGCAGGAGTTGGTTTACCTTGGGTTTTTGCTGTCAAAAGGAAATGTCAAGATGGATCCTAGCAAGGTTGAAGCCATAGTAAATTGGCCTACTCCAAAGTTAGCAACAGAGGTGAGAAGCTTCCATGAACTAGTCAGTATTATAGGAAGTTCATTAAGCAATTCAATGCTATATGTGCACCAATGTTAGACACTATTAGAGGTGGAATGAAGGAAAAGTTTTAGTGGAATGAACAAGTAAATAGAGGTTTTGAAACCTTGAAGGAAAAGATAGCTACTCAACTAGTGTTAGTTTTGCCTAGTTTTGAGAGGCTCTTCACAGTGGAATGTGATACAAGAAATATTGCAGTAGGTGTTGTCCTAAGCCAAGAAGGAAGACCAGTAGCTTTGCATAGTGAGAAGCTAAGTGATGCAAAGAGGAAATAATCCTCATATGACCTGGAATTATATGCTTTAGTGCAGGCTTTGAGGAAATGGAGACATTATCTCCTTCCTAAGGAATTTGTAGTCTACATAAACAACCAAGCTTTAAGCTATCTAAACTCACAAGAAAAACTCAGTCACAAACACATGAAGTGGGTAGAGTATATGAAAGCCTACACATTCACAATCAAGTACAAAAAAAGGTCAATTAAACCAAGTTGTTGATGCATTGAGCAGAAGACTTTTGACAATCCAAGAAATTCAGTTAAGCAGCATAGGTGTTGACAGTTTTAGAGGCCTATACCCGGATGATGAAGACTTCTCAAATTCCTACAAGGTATGCAAAGAGTATCAAAATCATTTTCATAAAGAGTATTCATATTTTACCTTGCAAGATGGGTTATTGTTTAGAGAAGGACAACTTTGTGTGCCTAGAGGGTCAATGAGAGAAAATATCATACAAGAGAAGCATAATGGCAGCCTTAGTGGTCATTTTGGAGTCAACAAGACTCAAGAGTTGGTTCAGAGGTATTACTATTGACCTAGGATGAGTCAAGATTTGAAAAGGTATGTGGAGACTTGTATTGTTTGTCAAAAGGCCAAGGGTACTTCTTCAAATGCCAGTTTATACCAACCTCTTCCCATACCAAATAAACCTTGGGAGTGCATTAGTATGGATTTTGTAGTAGGATTACCAAGGACAAAGCAGGGATTTGACAACATTTATTTCATAGTGGATAGATTTAGTAAGATGACCAACTTTTTACCTTGCAAGACTACTCATGATGCATGTCATATAGCTCAGTTGTTCTTCATGGAAGTAATAAGGATACATGGTTTACCCATGAGCATTATTTCAGATAGGGACTCAAAGTTCATGAGTTATTTTTGGAAGACACTTTGGCAAAAACTTGGCACCAACCTATCTTTTGGATCAGCCTACCATCCACAAACAGATGGGCAGACCGAAGTGGTCAATAGGAACTTGGGAAACTTATTGAGGTGTCTTACCAAGGAGTATGTTTAGACTTGGGATCAAGTGCTATCACAATTTGAATATGATTACAATGACACAACAAATAGAACCACCAGCAAGAGTCCTTTTGAGGTGGTCTATGGTCTTCACCCAAGGGGTATATCGGAGCTAAGGGACTTAGGTAATACAGCAACAAGAAGTGGATATGCTAAAGATTTTGCTCAGTCAATGAAAGAGGTACATGAATCAGTCAAGCAAGCATTGATGGAGAATACAAGTAAGATTAAGCAAAAAGTTGATGAGAGAAGGAAGAACCTATAATTCCAAGTAGGAGATCTTGTCATGGTGCACCTAAATAAAGAAAGGCTACAACAAGGATTATCTAATAAGTTGCAGATGAGAAGGTTGCATCCATGTGTCATCCTATCCAAGTATAAAGAAAATGCATACAAGGTGGACCTACCTAGTGACATAGGACTGACACCGGTTTTCAACATAGAAGACTTAGTTGCTTACAAAGGACCAATTCAAGGTTCAGATTTTAGTCACTCAGAGGTATCAGATGAGGTAAATAACCTTGAAATACCAACAAGACCAAATCCAAAGGCTGAAAAGGTATTGAGTTCAAGGATCACTAATAAGACAAGGCATCAAATTTATTGGGAGAACCTAATCAAATGACAAGGTATGGATGTTGTTGAGGCTACATGGATGCTTGAGATAGAGTTTAAGAAGTTAGGCATTGATCATAATATTATCCCCAAAGAGGTGACTTAGTTTTCTTTTGTTTGGGAGAATGGTGCAGGAGTACCTAGGACTTAGGCTCATAGTCCTTCCACAATTTTGGCTTGTACTGACCTTAGCCAAGGCAAGGTCCTAATAAGGATACCAGGAGATTTCAAGGTGTGTGTGTGTGTGTGATGTTTGATTTGAGTCAAGTGTAGGCCTAGTTGAGTTGGTTTTCTTCCTAGGTTTGCACTTTGTGAGTAGGTAGTAGTTTGAGTAGTTCAAGTGGCCTTCTTGATGGTCAAAAGTGGCATAACTTGGTGTGAGAATTAGAGAGGTTTAGAATGGTCTCAAGAATTCTTAAAAGGTATTGTGTAATGACTTGTAATAGGTTGTTTAGGTTGGCAAAGAAAAATGTGGAAAGTTGTAAAAGTTGTCATGATAACTTTTGTCCTAAAGGAGCTTAGCAATGGAGTTAGGGATATCACAATGCCCTAGAATGCCTCCACATGTGGGGAAGACTATTTAAACCTCCTCTTTCATGGTTACCAAGGTTGGAAGTTTGATTTTGTATGATTGACAATTTGAAACTACTCATTTTTCAGACTGTTATCACTATTTTTGGCTTATTTTGCATAAGATGTGAATACAAATGGATTGAATCCATTGATCCAATTTTGGATTATAGTTATTTGGTTTTTTCTAGTTTCATTTGATTCATTTCATGCTTTGTAGGTAGTGTGTGTTAGTACTTTCTTTGTTTTGTTTCCAATCAACCAGTTTTGGCTTGTAAATAGCAATTTCGTGTAAAATGGTTGCCCCATAAAATCCCTTCATGCTACCATCATGGCCTATTGGTACATGGAAGGAAAACCATTTTACAGTGTAAATATGTAGGGATTATTTATGTAAGTGGAAATTAACATGGTTACCACCTTGTTCTAGGCAAGTCTAGGAGCAACTCGGCTAGAGAAGACAGGGTGAAAATTGAGTGCATAGTGTAGAGGTGAACACAAAACCTTATCCAAATCATTTGGAGAGATTAATGAGGTCCATAAAAAGTTTCCACTACAAGGAGAAGCCTTGACAAGACCTTTAGATACCCATTCCACAAAATTGAACAGTCACTGCCGATTAAAGGCCTAAAAACCCCACCAAACCCTCATTCTTGGATTAGGGCATTGTACGGCGAGTTGGAAGACCAAAACCAACAAAATATCTTAGGTTTGGGTGAGTGTTTGAGGAAAAATAAACCTTGTTGTAGGGTCTTTTGGACCAATTCCCTCAAAACCCTTCAAAACTGGATTTTGGAGGCCTAATAGGGGCTCATTCCTTGTATCCCTATTTCTAGGCAAGTTGGTGAAATCGGTAATGAAGATAGTGAAAGAAAACTCAAAAATGGGCCAAATCAACTTCATTTCATGGTAAATTCCACCTCCACACCTCTGCAATGACTCACAACAGTATGGGGGTGGACTTGACAAGTTGTTATCAAATTAGCAAGATTGAGCATATGGGAAACACTTTGAAATGGTAGGGTTCCTGATCAAACACTTGTTGCAAACACCTATAGATTGGAAAAGATAAATCCATAGAGGATATTGAGAAGGAATTGGAGGTCTTGGAGAAAATCTATGCCTGGAATGGTTGGTGGAATTGAGCAACACCAACTAGGTGAAGTGTGAGAAAGCTAGAGAAACCTCATCACCATTGCAATGACAAGTCAATCTCCCTTGATCTCTCATAGGTTGAGATGGTTCAACATGTCCATCAAGCTTATACCTTGTGTTATAGTATTTTTTATGTTATAGGATGGCATGTGATAACACTCCACTCCTACATGTGTCCCCTTGTTGATTTGTGAATATGCTTTGTGGATATGTATTTATGACTTGATGTTTTGTAAGCCTCTGGGAGTTTCTTCTTGTGATTGTTTGTGGTCGATTCTATCTTGAGAGTCATTTTATTCCTTAGTCTTCTTTGGTTGTTAGGTTCCATCTTAGGTTTAGAGTGTGTGTTGGGACGTTATGTCATCTCCTAGCATGGGGGTGGTTCCTTTGGTTCGACATGATCGGGTGGTTGGTGCTTTTAAACTATTAGGATATTATTATGGATTATTTATGCGTGGATGTGGATTCTTCTCATTGTTGCAACTTATGGATGTTATTGTAGAAAACTTTTGTAATGGATACCTTGAATTCATGTAATTTATTGTTATGTGGAAGATGTAGATGAATCGTGTATTAGGAAGGAGCAATTCTCATGATGTATCATTCATGTAATTGTAATTGTATTGTAACTTAGGATTATGACATGATTTGTAATAATGAGACTATGAGATGTACGGTGATGATCTTGTATAATGAAAGTAAATGATTTCATGTACTTAGATGTTTGTAATGGAATTATACTTGAAATAAGATGGAATTCATGTTATTATTGTATTAGTTTAGATCCCATGGTTATCTTCTAGGAGGTAGACTAATAAGTAAAATAACCTTGAGTAAATGGAATAAATATAAAATAGGAATTATGGTTGATTAATAATATCATGTTTAGTTGATAATGTCATTTATGCAATTTCATTGAATGTTAGTGTAAAGCGGAAAAATCGAACCCTAGTTGTTCTCCCCTCCCCAACTCCAAGGAGAGAGAAGGGAGATTCACTAGGGTTGATGGTTTTCACTTAGGGGAGACTTTACATTCAAAAGAGGGGTTGAAACCCAGAAGATCCAATCCCACACAATGCAAGATTGAATTCTATATGAGTTTCAAGGGTTAAGATAGCAAGCCTACCCTCTTTTGTAAAGAATGTAGATAGAATGATTAAGCTAGGAATACATAGAAAGTGAGAAAGATTTGCTTATAAACTGAGATAGGGATATAGGATGAAGCTACGGACTTGGAATTAGCAGTAAAATGTCGAGATGGTGCTGTCCTACAAATTTGAGCAAAAGTTGACAGGATGATGGCGCCCGGCGTGCACACGGTCCTGCGAAAAATCCGCGAAACGAAGGGGGATCTATTCGTCTCTGCACAAGGATTCCAAATCTTCAATTTCAGCTGCGTACCTGCAACCTACACATAGAAAAGTGAAGATGATTGGGGGGTTAGGGATTAGGGGTTTGCCCTTAGGTCAAACCCCGGTTTTGGAATTAACCAAGAAATGAGAAATGTTGTAAATGTAATGTAAAACAAGTACTAATACCTTGTTGTAAGGATGTTTGTATCCTTATGTGCGAAGGTATAGATGTTGTTGTATGTTGTATGTTGTATGTTGTAGTATGTGATCTCCTCTTCAATGGTTGAATCCTTGTCTTGAATGCAACACTTAGCCTTGAATGGAGACTTAGAATGATCAATTGCTTGAAGGAATGCTTGAATGCTTGAATGCTTGAATATCATTTCCACGCCTTTTTTTGCCTCTATCTAAATGAGAGAGGAAAATGTAGTTTATATACTTGTCAATTAGGGTTGATAGACTGATTTTCCTGACCTTAGGCCGACCAGGAAATGTTATTTTCCAATTTGCAAATAAAAAGACCCAAAGTCCCATAGGAGACCGGGCCCAAAATAGGGCCAGGGACCAGGGCACTGGGCGCCATGGTCCTGGGGGACCAGGGCGCTGGGCACCCTAGTCCCACCTCCAGGGACAGCAGGGTGCAAGGAGGATCAGGCCAGGGTGCTGAAAAATGCAGTTTTTGATGTTGTGGACAAGTTTCGGGGTCTCCATTCAGGTTCAGTGTTGCGTCACCATCGTGAAGATCCAAATGCAGTCGAAATTGCAAGTGTCACAATTTTAGGACGCTACATTTAGCCCCCACTTTAGCGGGAGTATAAGCGTACGCTCATACTTCTGGTAAAGTACAAGGAAACAACATTGAAAAACTTTCACCACGTCAAGGAGGCAAGATACACCAAGCCCCCAGTGGACTAAGGATCTTATGACTTCGATTGACAAAGTAAAAGGGAAGATCACGAGGGAGAACCATGACTGTCAGTAGTAAGGTTCCCTCACTATGAGTCATGCAAGAAAGATATCAAAAATTTTCAAGGCAAAGCTAAATTTGTCAAGAAATTTTTAAGTATCTTGAAAAGATATGAACGGGATGTATGCCCCCCTACATTAAAGCGATCGCACACGCCTCACCGGGGGTGATTGCTTTAAGGTAGTGATACATATAATAAATGAGAAAGGAGCATGTTATCACAAGGATTTAGCCCCCAAGTGTGAGATAAGCCCAAGGATAATAGACACAAAACACAAAGCACAAGGTGACTTCACTTTCCTCGGGGTCAGTATGCTGTATGATAATTCATGTATATCATATGTATGTGTGCATAATTGTTCTTCATTCCCCAATCAAGGAAGGTCACCTAGAAGAAGGGAACACATGTATCTTTTGAGTCAACATGAGAGAGACCAAAAGAGATCTCAATGTTTTGCATCGTCCTCAAGTAGACAACACTAAGGACAACAAATAGAAGAATGAGAATAACATATAGAAGAAGTAACAAAAGAGAGGAGGAGAGAATCTGCTATGCTAATGAAAGTAGTCTAGCACGTCATCTACCCCCCGATCTTGCTGATCAACGTTTCGGGAAGGCAAGGAACACGCTAGAGGAGGAACATTCAACACAGCAGATGGAGCTATCACAAGATCCAAACAAGGGCTATCTTCATGTTCCAAGCCACATTGTTCTTGTCTAGGAGCTAGGATAAGTGCTTTAGAAAATTCATTAGATAAATGGTTATCGACATCAACAAGTTCATATTCACTATCAGAAGCAAGAGAAGTAACATTTTCATCATGAATAACATTTTCATCTATATCATCATCAAGATTTATAAAAATAGGATCTTTAACTCGCACAGGATCAAGACCATCATGCATCTTATGTTCAGGAGATTTCGGCTCAATCGTCGGCTGAGGAGAAAATGGAATAATGCTTGTTGAAGGTGTTTTTGGGGATTGCTAAGTTTGAGCTCTAAGACGACGCTTTCGCCGGCGTTCACGTGTAGAACGATTCCATCTAGTCTTAGTAGGAAGTTGAAAAGATTGAGGAGGAGGAATGTTCTCATCCTTATCACTTGGGTGTTTAGGTTGTGGTCTCTTAGGCTGAACAATAGGAGAAGAGGAAGGTCTCTTCTCTCCATAAGAGGAAGGAGGAGGAACTGCTCCATATAAGGGAGGAATACTCGGTTTAGGAAGGAGACCAAGTCCATCATGACGAGGAGGGATAGGTCTACTTTTAGGAAGTTTATTAGATATAGGCATAGTCACATCCATAGGGATGGGTTGGGAATCTTCTTGAGGAAAGACATTAGTTTTATCTTTCAAAGGAAGAACTTCCTTCTCAAGAACGATAGGGATGTCAAGTTTGGGTGTTCTAGGTTCACTTAGAGATAGGATCATATCTTTTTTCCACTTTTGATAAGATTTGAAAAGATGATCACTTCGTGGAGGAAGAGATTGGAATTGTTTAGGCCAAAAATAATCAATAGGAATGCTAGAAGTTCTTTCAGCTGGTTTAAAGAGACTATGATTGACAGTAACAACTTCACCATTATGGGGAAATTTCAAACACTTGTGAATAGGACAAGCAATAGCTTTCATGGAAGATAGCCAAGGATAGCCTAGCTTCACACGAAATTGTTCAGATGAAGGAATAATAGCAAAGTTCACATCAAGGGATTTGTTATGGACCTCAATAGGTAATGTAATAGAACCAATTGCAGGAGAAGAAAATGCATCAAATAATTTCACAACCACATTTGTTTCATCATAGATCACTTGATTCAATTGCAAAGTAAAAAGAAATTCTTCAGTAATGATATTAACCATACAAGAAGGATCAATAATCACTCCACGTAAAGGTGTATTCTTGACTTTTGCAACTATATATAAAGGACCATCAGGTGCCCTGATAGTTTCACTAGAATCAAAGGTGATGGAAGGTTCTTTAGGGATTTTCTGCTGCTCTACAAAGTTAATCACATTCAGAGTCATGGACACAAGATCATCAGGTGAGACAGAGGAATTATTAGTATCAATCGCATTAGAGGTATGAGAAGGCAATGGATCAGTAAAAATCTGAAGATTTTGGTTAGGAGGAGCTACAGATGTGTTGCCTTTATCATTCACTCCAGAAATAGAAATAGTATTATTATCAATCAAATCTTGAATTTTACCCTTTAAAGCAAAACATTTTTCAGTATCATGCCCAGGTTGACGATGAAATTGACAAAAAGATTTGTTATCAAAATAGGATGAATTAATCTTTGCAGGATCTATTTGCCTTATAGGAGGAAGAGTAAGCACATTTTGTTCCAATAACTTATTCATAATACTATGCAATGATTCATTCAAAGGAGTAAACTTTCTTTCTTTCTTGAAAAACTTAGAAATAGGAGGCACACCTGATGCCGCATTCACATTGTTGTTGATGATGTTTTCATTGAATTTAATGGACTCTATGTTCAGTTTAAACTTCCCAAATGGTTGTTGACTACTATCACCCTTATCACTCGGAGCCATAGGATGTGATTGTTCCATTTGACTCACAGTTAGTTGATAATTGTGAAGAGTTGCGCACAACTGTTGGAAAGAAGTAAACTCAGAAAACAGGAGTTTTTCTCTAATGTCTTTTTGTAAATTAGAAATAAAGATTCTTTGAATATCATTGTCAGGCACTGGAAAAGAAATTTGAGCATACAAATGCTTATATCTACCAATGAAATCAGTCACTTTTTCTTTAACACCTTGTTTACAATGCATTAAATCAATCAAAGTAACTTTAGGACTTATATTGTTTTGAAATTGTTGAATGAAAGCATTTGCAAGTTGTTCGAAAGAAGAAATAGAATAGGAAGGCAACGAGCAATACCATTGTAGGGCTTTGTCTCTTAATGTTCTAGTAAACAGTTTTGCAAGCAACCTTTGGTCATAAGCAAAATCAGTACATATTGTTTGAAAGGTCTTAACATGTGTTAGAGGATCACCCTTACCATTATAAAGCTCCAAATGCAGAATTTCAACATGTTTAGGGGGAATAGCTCGGACAATGTCAAGAGAAAGTGGGCTCGCAACATCAAATGTGGGCACACTAAACTTAGATTGATTCGTAGAGGCAATTTGTTGCTGTAAAGAAGAGACAGTTTGTGCAAGATTGTTAATGGTCGCTTCAGTCGAAGAGTTCATATTAGACGTGTTAGATTGTGATGGATGTGTTATGTTATTGAAAGAAGGTAGAGAGTAAGGTGGTGGGACACTATGATAGTTAGTCATAGGAGATATTTGGACAGGAGGAACACTACAAGGAGGAATGGAAAATGAATTGCCCCCTTGTGTCATGTTCATTTGTGGTGATATAATAGGAACACTTATTGAAGGAATGAATGAAGAATTTGGATTGAATGAAGGAAGAGGGTTGATTGAAGAAGAAGGATTGCCCCCATGACTAGTGATCATAGGAGGAATATCTTGTATTGAAGTAGTCATTATGTTTGATGTAAAAGTAGGTATACTAGCAATAGAAGTCGTCAAAGGAATAGAATGATTGTCTTGAGTAGGAGGTTGTCTATAACCTAAGGTTTCGGCACAACTTTTCATAGGCATCACATTTGAATCCACAATGTGTGCAATACCATGCAAAATATCTATTCCATTCTTATCACTTTGAAGCATACGTTTTAGACCCTCAATTAAAGGAAGAGCTTGACTATCAAGGTATTCTTGAGACATCCATTGTCGAAAATCATCAAATTGGTTATCCAATTTTGAAAGTTGTTCTACAGAAACCTCATGGAGAGCTTCTTCATCATTAAGAGGATTAGAGGAATTACCCATGTCCTCGTTAAAAAGGCCATTCAAATTAGGTTCCATCTCCTCAGTAATTAAACCTTGGAAGGACTTAATTCTAAGGCTTCGTTTAACGGGAATAGTGTAAGTAGGACTTATTGTTGTAAAACTCATGCACTAAAGAAAGAGAGAATATTTTGAATTTTAGAGGTAGCAAATTTCAGTAAAATCAGCCAATCTTCTAGATTTAAGCTGTTAAATACAATCAGGACAATCTCCCGAAATTTCGGAAAAAATGTCCGGGACCATGGCGCTCGGGGTGCACACGGTCCTCGCAACTTTTTTTGAAATTTGCAGGGATGAAAGTTATGATGATTTTACAGCTAACCTAAAAAAATTGAGTGATTTTACGATCTGTAGATAGGCCAAATTAAAGTTGCAATCTCAAAATTGAACCCTACCCAGATTGTCGAAAAATGCAAAATTTGAATTTTGAAGAAAAGAGGGAAACTGAAATTTTGAATTTTATGATTTTAGAGGGAATACCAAAAGCAATGCAAGTTTTGAAATTTGAAAATTGACTCAATTTCACGCAAAATTCAATTTTGAAAGCGGAAATCAAAGTTGTTGTAATTAAGCACTTAATTTCAAAAGTCACAAATTGCAAAAATTTGAATAAAGCACTGAAATTTCGAATGAATGATAACACACTTTTCAGATTTAGGACTGTAAGAAACACAATTTTGACACAAATTTCAATTTCAACAATTTTTTGAATGATTAGAAGCCTCAATCCAAGCAATCGCTAGACCAACTTTGACTGTAATTTTGAAAGTGTTAGAATTGATGAAATCAGCCAAAATTCTGGATTTTAGCAGAAAAATACAGTAAGATCTAGCTCCCGAAATTTTGGAAAAAATGTCGGGGACGATGGCACTCGGAGTGCACACGGTCCTCGCAACCTTTTTCCAAATTTTCAAGGATGAAAGATATTGTGATTTTATTGCGGAATCCAAAGTTACAGCCGATTTGGAGGTGTTTTGAACAGTGAAAATGTCGGACAAAGGTTGAATCAAGAGGGTTTCAAAAATTAGGGTTTTGACACTTAACCACTTAATTTTCAAAATTAAAGCACAAATATGAATTGATAATTTGTAATAGAAGGGCAGATCTGAAAGAAGCATTAACAATTAAACATTTCACAAGCTCAATTACTAAAAAGAAAATTTAGGGTTTTTATGCAATTAACCTCTAAAATTTTGCAAAAGATCAAACATGGAAATGTAATTAGGAAAGCAAAATTTTCAGATCTAACCATGAATAATCAGAATGAGGATGTTCACGTCGGGTTCACCAAAATGTAAAGCGGAAAAATCAAACCCTAGTTGTTCTCCCCTCCCCAACTCCAAGGAGAGAGAAGGGAGATTCACTAGGGTTGATGGTTTTCACTTAGGGGAGACTTTACATTCAAAAGAGGGGTTGAAACCCACAAGATCCAATCCCACGCAATGCAAGATCGGATTCTATATGAGTTTCAAGGGTTAAGACAGCAAGGCTACCCTCTTTTGTAAAGAATGTAGATAGAATGATTAAGCTAGGAATACATAGAAAGTGAGAAAGATTCGCTTATAAACTGAGATAGGGATATAGGATGAAGCTGCGGACCTGGAATTAGCAGTAAAATGTCGAGACGGCGCTATCCTGCAAATTTGAGCAAAAGTTGACGGGACGATGGCGCCCGGCGTGCACACGGTCCTGCGAAAAATCCGCGAAACGAAGGGGGATCTGTTCGTCTCTGCACAAGGATTCCAGATCTTCAATTTCAGTCGCGTACCTACAACCTACACATAGAAAAGTGAAGACGATTGGGGGGTTAGGAATTAGGGGTTTGCCCTTAGGTCAAACCCCGGTTTTGGAATTAACCAAGAAATGAGAAATGTTGTAAATGTAATGTAAAACAAGTACTAATACCTTGTTGTAAGGATGTTTGTATCCTTATGTGCGAAGGTATAGATGTTGTTGTATGTTGTATGTTGTATGTTGTAGTATGTGATCTCCTCTTCAATGATTGAATCCTTGTCTTGAATGCAACACTTAGCCTTGAATGGAGACTTAGAATGATCAATTGCTTGAAGGAATGCTTGAATGCTTGAATGCTTGAATATCGTTTCCACGCCTTTTTTCGCCTCTATCTAAATGAGAGAGGAAAATGTAGTTTATATACTTGTCAATTAGGGTTGATAGACTGATTTTCCCGACCTTAGGTCGACCAGGAAATGTTATTTTCCAATTTGCAAACAAAAAGACCCGAAGTTCCATAGGAGACCGGGCCCAAAATAGGGCCAAGGACCAGGGCGCTGGGCGCCCTGGTCCTGGGGGACCAGGGCACTGGGCGCCCTGGTCCCACCTCCAGGGACAGTAGGGTGCAAGGAGGATTAGGCCAGGGTGCTGAAAAATGCAGTTTTTGATGTTGTGGAAAATTTTCGGGGTCTCCATTCAGGTTCAGTGTTGCGTCGCCATCATGAAGATCCAAATGCAGTCGAAATTGCAAGTGTCGCAATTTTAGGACGCTACAGTTAGGAAGTATTCATAACACATAAGATGATTAAACTAAAGAAAGGCATTAGGATTCTTTTATCATGCATATGGAACTTATGTTAAAGAATTGATCATGCTATGCATGTGTAGTGTGGATAAGATAGATATGTAAAGTGAATTATGTCCATGCATTAAGTATTGCATTATCATTATAAATGAATAAAATCATGTAGATAGAACATGGATAAGGGATTAAGAACATTTGGATTTTGTTATAAAATGAATTTAAGAAAAGGGATTATCCTTGCATGGGAAGAGTAGGCTTAGCATGTTAGAGTTGAGTGCATCTCATAAAGGTTAAATAATCAATTAGGTGCATATAATAATTAATAGAATTAAATAAGTTGAATTTGCATAGGGTAAAGGATTAAGTAATGATTAGTGTGGTAATTAAAGGAGTAGAATGTTATTACTTGTGGTAGTAGGTTAAGTAATGACTTTAAGATGCCCTAGAGAGATAGTTGTAATGTTTATGATGTTAGAGATTTTATGTTATTCCACTTGCATAATTAATATAATTTGTTTATATTTCATATTTATAGTGATTAAATGTTAATGGAAGAAAATTCTAATTGATGTTATGTGATGCATTATTTAATTTTTTTTTTTAAATATCTTCATTAGAGTGTTAGGTGTTTTGTTTCTCTAGTGTATTTTGGTGGGCATTACACCGATACCCAGTTTACATGACTAAATCACCTATATATATTGATCATCAACCTTCACAACAAGGTCAACTAAACCCTCAACTCACAAATACAAAATTATATCACATGATACAAATATTGACTATCAGATCAATATAATGATATACATGGACCTAAATCACCAGAAATTATGCCAAGATCAACCGCAACATGCTACACCACCAAGAATACTGCATAACGCGAAGAATATCATTGGATCAGAAAAATCACCAATACCGAGTACAATGATCAATATGGAGCACCAAAATAAATAGGACACAATTAGGAAACACCAACAAGCACATTAGAGCCATCTACAATAGCTACATCAACACCACTTATCAAATCTTCATCGGTCAACATCTAGAACTCAAAAACACTCAAACAGCAACAACTCAGACTAGAAAGATAGTTTGTGGAGCACCAAATCATGAACCATCTGAAATGTAGATACACATGAACATCCAAACAATCTCCCAAAATCATAACTCAAGATCTGATCACACTAGAATATACTGGAGGAAATATCAAACTCTAAAAAGTACTGATCAGAATAACCAAACTGCAAATCAGATCATATGATATGATTAATTAACCTTTTGGATCACTGAAAACAATACAAAAGAATGTAATAATACAATAAATACTACATAAACTAAATCATGATCTCAATAAACCAAACTGCAACAATGGTTGCAATAAATCACTGGAATATGTTGACATCAATGAGAACAATGTATCCTTGTAGTAGCAATATCCAACAATCTCCCCCTTTGGCATTGATAGCAATATATGGATATGAAAAACAATCAATGAAAAGAAAAAAGACATCTCCAACAAACTCCCCCTAAGACCAAGATCACCAACAATAGATAAGATAGTTTATCACATGCTTTCTCTCCCCCTTTTACATCAATGACAAAGTCTCTCAAAACATAAAACCAAACTCTCTCCCTTAGATAAACAAATCAACTCAACTGAACTACAAACATACTACTCCCCCAGAGGAGCAGTATGAACTCATCAATCTGGATAAAAAGATAAGACTATGAAGTCCATCAAATTGATGCAACTCAATGCATCTAGTTCCCATTAGGAGCGGTTAATACCCCCAACTTACTTCTCAAATAGACAAATGTATCTGTAAGCAAAGGCTTTGTGAAAATATCAGTGAGTTGTTCCTTTGTAGATGCATACTCCAGCTTCACTTCTTCTTCATTGACTATTTTGTTAGGTCCCGGGGACAACTGAGAGGCGGGGGTGAATCAGTTGTCAAATAAATTCAAACCAAAAACAACTTAACCAACTTATGCTTAATACTGGTAAACCAATTAAGTATGTCGGTAGATAGTTTTAACAGTTAATTTCTATACCGGTAAAGATTAGTGCATGAAACATAAACACAAAGTCATCCACAACACATAACACTAATATTTGTACGTGGAAACCCTATAAGGGGAAAAACCATGGTGGGAAACCTTACCCACAATCAGATGATACTACTGCAGATAGTAAGTGTACATAAATGGGATTTGCACATGCAAAAAGGCCAAGCGCCTAGAGCTCACTACTCAATCACAAATGGGAGTCACACTAACTACAATTGGATGGTTCAATCTAATAAGAATGTACTGCTCAAAATAGCATCTTCATATGCTGGATTCAGTACCGGTGTAATGCTGATATGCTTTCACAAAAACCTAGCTTCACCTTCAAATGATGTTTGCGTGTATTGGTCTGCTTAATCTCACATATACCTTCACACAATTCTTTTTCGCATTCCACATTTGATCTTACAAATAAGATCTTACATTTATACCATAACCTAAGACCAATTTTAGTTGGTCAGCTCTACAAGATATTACAATAAAAACATTTTACAAACAATATAATATCCGATGCAATAACTAATTGAACATGTCATCTTAATGCATTTACAACAATAATTAATCATCTCCATAGTGTGTCATGTTGATCTGGAAAAGATAAACCTGCCGGTGTAACCCTGGATAACCCTGGACCTATTTGTCGGTAAAAGCAAATATGCAAATATGAATATACCAATGATTAATTCATTAAGACAAGATGTCCACACGATGTCTTTGATATTACCAAGTGTTTTCCATATCTTTCCAAGTGTTGGTGATCATTATATCCTGGCGGTGTACCATATACCAGTAACTATACAATACTTACTTGCTTGTTGGTGAATGTTGTTGGATCTCCAAAGTGCTAGTGTTTTAGTAGGTGTTGACATCAATGACAAAACCATACCAAAATACCAACAACCTCCACCTTTGGCATTGATGGCAACACAAGATGGAAAAACCATCAAAGTGCCAAAATAGAAATGCCAAATACCAAAAACCAACAATCTCCAAAAAGATCATAACCAGAAATCAAAATACATACAAAGAGTAATAATCTCTCCCAAACAACAATCTCTCCCCCTGGGAGCAACATGTTTTTTCCTTGCATTTTTCAAAGTTTTTCCATACCAATCTCTCCCCCTTTGACATCAAATACCAAAGTTACAACAAAACCAAGTTCATATACAAAATACCAATCAATTCAATATACCAACTACTCCCCCTGAGAAGTAGCTTCCTCATCGAAGACCGGAATAAAAGATTTGTCTGTTAATTCTATCGTTTGATGACAATCATCAACTTCCTAAGTCTCTACCGGTGGTGGTATGACTCCAAGCTAATCTCTGAGATATTCAAAAGTCTCCTTAGGCAAAGGTTTTGTAAAAATATCTGCAAGTTGTTCTTTAGTATTCACATAAACCAGTTTTATCTCCTTTGCTTCAACTTTTTCCCTTAGAAAATTTAGTTTGATAGAAACATGTTTTGTTTTAGAATGTAGTACTAGATTCTTAGATATATCAATTGCTGCAGTGTTATCACAATAGATAGTAATAGGTTCCTTGCATTTTACCTTTATGTCTTTCAACATTTTCTTAAGCCATAGTACCTATGTACAGTTAGTTGTTGCTGCAGCATATTCTAATTCTGCTATTGATAAAGATGTACAACTTTGTTTCTTACTCAACCAAGAAACTAATCTGTTCCCAAGAAAGAATGCTCTGTTGGTGGTGCTTTTTCTATCATCCACATCTCCTGCCCAATTTGCATATGTGTATGCACATAGATCAAAATTTTCATCTCTAGGATACCATAATCCAAGATTTATAGTGCCTTGTAAGTACCGAAAAATCCTTTTTACTGCTAATTCATGATTTTCTCTAGGATTACTTTGAAATCTTGAAACAATACATACTGCATTCATAATATCAGGTCTGGTTTGTGTTAAATACAGTAAACCTCCTATCATATATTTGTATCTAGTTGGATTAACAGGTGTAGATTCATCCCTTTGTGATAATTTGTCATTTGTTGTCATAGGTGTGCTTACCGGTTTAGAGTTCGCCATCCCGAATTTCTTAAGTAACTCTTTTAAGTACTTGGATTGACTCAAGAATATACATTTATCAGTCTGTGAAATCTGCAATCCTAAAAAGAATTTTATTTCTCCAATCATAGACATTTCAAATTCTTGCTGCATTTTAATAGAAAATTCCTTACATAATCCATCTTCTCCTCTAAAGATTATATCATCAACAAATACTTCTATAATTAAGATGTCATCATTAGTTATTTTGTAATATAAATTGTTGTTTGCATTTCCTTTAGTAAAACCAATCTTCAAAAGATACTTATCCAATCTTGCATACCAAGCTCTTGGAGCTTGTTTTAATCCATACAGAGCTTTTCTTAACCTGCAAACCATATCTTTGTCATCTATCAAAGAAAATCCATCGGGTTGTTCAATATAGACTTTCTCTTCAAGATCTCCATTCAAAAATGCACATTTAATATCCATTTGATAAACTCTATAGTTCTTGTGTGCTGCAAAAGCCAAGAATAATCTGACTGCCTCAATTCTAGCTACCAGTGCAAAGGTTTCATTGTAATCAACTCCTTCCTTCTGAGAATATTCCTTACACACTAGTCTTTCTTTATTTCTGACAACCTTACAACCTTCATTAAGTTTGTTTCTGAATACCCTTTTTGTTCCAATTACATTTTTATCTTTAGGCTGGGGAACTAATGTCCAAGTGTTATTTTTCTCAATTTGTTCTAATTCTTCTTACATAGCTTTAATCCAAAATTTATCTTCACATGCCTCATTAACAGATGATGGTTCAATTTGAGAAATAAGACATACCTCTTCATTTTCCAATCTTCCTCTTGTCATAACTCCTTTGAACTTGTTTCCAATTATCTGATATTCAAAATGATTCAATCTTACATACAGGGGTGTCTTTGTTTGTTGTTGTTCTTCAATTATTGTGGAATCCTCAGATGGTACCGGGGTAGCTGGATCTTCATTCTATACCGGTGGATTTAGTGTAGGTTTATTTGTCAAAATTTCTGTTGCTAGTTCAAAGTCCATAAACCTTGAAGTTCCTCTGAATTGTTCATCAATCTTTACATTTGTACTCTCAATAATTTTCTGCAATCTTTTGTTAAAACATCTATATGCCTTGCTCTTAGATGAATAACCAAGAAATATTCCTTCATCACTTCTAGGATCAAATTTGCTAATATACTCATCTCTTCTGATATAACATTTGCTTCCAAAAATTTTGAAACACTTAAGAGTAGGAGTATTACCAAACCATAGTTCACGAGGGGTCTTACCGGTTTCACCTTTGATGTGAAATTTGTTGAATGTATAGACTGATGTACTGACTACTTCTCTCCAATACACATGTGGTAGGTTTGCTTCTGATAACATACTTCTTGTTGCATCCAAGATAGTTTTGTTTTTCCTTTCAACAACTCCATTTTGTTGTGGTGTCCGAGGTGCTGATCGTTGTCTTCTGATTCCATTCACTTCATAGAATGTATTAAATTCCTTAGATGTGAATTCTTCTCCTTGATCTAATCTTAAACATTTGATTTTCTTACCGGTTTCATTTTCAACCATTGCTTTGAATAGTTTGAACTTTTCAAGTGCTTCTGATTTTTCTCTGAGAAAAGTAACCCAACACATTCTAGAATAGTCATCAATGATTAGCATGAAATATCTATCACCTTGTAAGCTTTTTGTTCTAGCTGGACCACATAAATCAGTGAGAATCAAATCAAGAGTATTATTGGATTTTTCTGGAATACTTTTGAAACTAGCTCTAACTTGTTTTCCAAATTGACATTCCTTACATACTGTATTGTGAGGTTTGACAATTTTAGGTAAATCTCTAACTGCCTTAGTAGTACTAATCTTTACCATGCAATCAAAGTTTACATGATAGAGTCTCTTATGCCATAACCAACTTTCATCTCTATGTGCAATCAAGCATGTTTTTTCACTATTATTCAAATGAAAGATATTACCTCTAGTCTGATTACCAGTTGCAATTTCTAAACCAGTTCTATTCATGATTTTGCATTTTCCATTCTTAAATTGTAACTGAAATCCTTTCTCAACTAACTGACCAACACTTAAAATATTATGCTTTAATCCTTCAACATAGTAGACATTGTCAGTGTTATGCTTACCATCAAGAGATATTGTACCCTTACCTTTAATTGAACAAGCTTTTTCATCTCCAAATCTTACTAAACTGCCATTGTATTCTTGAAAGTTCAAGAATTTACCTTTGTCTCCTGTTATATGATGTGAGCATCCTGAATCAATGATCCATTCATCCTTTACTACAACTTTAGCTGCTAGGGCTTGTTCTACTGGTTGAGCAGTAGGTGTTGGTTGATCTTCTGTTATAGCAACAAAAACCCATCCATTGTCTATTGGATCCTCATCAGAATCATCAGTCACACCTTCATCAGCAATGTAACAAGATTTGTCTTTATTCTTCTTAAATTTGTATCTCTGATATTCAGGATTAGCCTTGTCTGTTCTTCTAGCTTCTTCTCTTAGTTTAGCATGTCTATCAGGGCATCTCAAAGCCATATGACCAATCTTATTGCAGTTAAAACATTTAAAGGGTGCTTTACCTTCATACTTACTTCCAACTAGACCTTTAGGCATTTTCCTTGCAAATAGTGCTTCAAGTTCTTCAAGCTCTTCATTTTCTTTCTTGCTTTCTTCAAGTTCTCTTGCATAAAAGTCTTTCCAGTCATATTTGTCAAATGATGGAGCAGATGATGTTGATGCTTTAAAGGCCAAATCTATCTTAATAGTAGCAATAGGACCAAATTCTTCGATTTCAAAAACTGAAAGTTTTCCAATCAATGTATCCCTAGTTACTGATGTATTAGGCATTGTTCTTAACTCATTTATAGTAGTAACCTTCATTTTACATGCCGGTGGAAATCCTCTTAAAAAGTTTGAAACAATTTCATCCTCACTTAAGGTTCCTCCACAACATTTAATACCCAAAACAATTTCATTTACTCTTTCCATAACAGCATAAATCCTTTCATCTTCTTCCATTTTTAGATGTTCATACCTGACCCAGAAGCTTTCAAGTTTTACCATTTTGACTATGGAATCTCTTTCAATCAGTGTTTCCAAATGATCCCAAATAGCTTTAGCAGTAGACCTATCTAATATTCCCATGATTTGTTGATCTGATAATGCGCTCAAAAGTGCTTCTCTTGCTTTGCAATCATTTTCTTCATCTTTAGTCAAGTTAGCTAGATTGGGCTGACCTAGTACAGCAATAGTATAACCATTCTTTGTAACATCCCAGATGTCCTTTCCAATGCAATTTATATGTGTCTCCATTCCGATCTTCCATGTGCCATAGTCGGTTCCATCAAGTTTAGGATTGTCCTTCCTGAAATAGTTAGTAGACATTGGATCTCCTAGAGTTGTTAAACTTGTGCAAAAGAGGACTAAGCTCTGATACCAATTGTTAGGTCCCAGGGACAACTGAGAGGGGGGGTGAATCAGTTGTCAAATAAATTCAAACCAAAAACAACTTAACCAACTTAATGCTTAATACCGGTAAACTAGTTAAGTATGCCAATAGACAGTTTTAACAGTTAATTGCTATACCGGTAAAGATTAGTGCATGAAACATAAACACAAAGTCATCCACAACACATAACACCAATATTTGTATGTGGAAACCCTGTAAGGGAAAAAACCATGGTGGGAAAACTTACCCACAATTAGATGATACTACTGCAGATAGTAAGTGTACATAAATGGGGTCTGCACATGCAGAAAGGCCAAGTGCCTAGAGCTCACTGCTCAATCACAAATGGGAGTCACACTGACTACAATTGGATGGTTAAATCCAATAAGAATGTACTGCTCAAAATAGCATCTTCATATGATGGATTCAGTACGGGTGTAATGCTGATATGCTTTCACAAAAACCTAACTTCACCTTCAAATGATGTCTGCATGTATTGCTCTGCTTAATCTTGCATATACCTTCACACAATTCTTTTTCGCATTCCACATTTGACCTTACAAATAAGATCTTACATTTATACCATAACCTAAGACCAATTTTATTAGGTCGGCTCTACAAGATATTACAATAAAAACATTTTACAAACAATATTGTGTATGGTGAAAAATGGATAACAATAATAACAATATTGAAAGGCTAAATGAATTCAACCACCAAACCCTAGCCTAACAATCAACAAAGATCCACCATAACATATGAAGATTACCTAAGACAATGCAAATCAAATGAAATCACAAAGATTATACCATCACATGTCCAATAGGGTTTTGATCTCCATTCTTCCTATCTCCATTGATCTTGCTTGATATATTTGCTCTCAGATTTTATGTGCACAAGAGCTCAACAAAGAACGGAATGTGGTTGTAAGTAGGTTCGTAGTGTAGTCAATTGATCAAGTCATTAGCTCATTAGATCATTAGGTCATTAGAATGCTTGATTAGAATGATTGATTAGGGTTTGATAATGAGGGAAGCATCTCCTTATATAGAAGACACAATATGAAATGGAGGGATAAGATTGAGAGGTGTAAAAGGAGGTCGGCTAGGATTAGAGGGTAGGTAAAAGAAATAATAAAATAATGAGAGGGGTAGGTAGTGTATGAATCAAGAGATGAATGACATGTGTCATAGGTAGAAAAGGCTAATGAATTAATTAAATAAACAAAGATTTATTTAATTAATAGAAGAAGTAGGATAATTAAATAAATAAGATATTTATTTAATTTAGGAAAATGATAATTTAAATAAATAAATGTATTTATTTAAATGAGAAATAAGGCTAGAAGAGGATAAATGAATTATTTAAATAAATAAAGATTTATTTAATTAATAGAAGAATTAAGCTTAGATAATTAAATAAATAAAATATTTATTTAATTAGACTGGACAATTTTAGGTGTCTACATTTTGCCCCTCTTTGAGACAATGCGGCTTGTCGCGTTGTTTCAAAGAAGATAAGATGAACTGATACAAAGTTGCCCCAGAATGGGAATGATATGCCCGCTCGAGAGATTGGATGAAAAAATGTCTAAAAAGATTGTAGACAATCTCTTGATAAGAAAGACAAGATAGAATGGATTGACTGGATAAAGTGACAAAGTCACGGGATGAGGAAAACTGACTTGGGAAACGAAGGCTAAGGCTAGGGTAGGCTATAAGATAGACCACGGGCAAAAGACATCCTCATTGTCATCTACACCTTCATGAGATCAAAGTGCAGAGCAAGAAAAGAGCAGTAGCAGTCAGCAGCGATGGCTTCCGTGCACAGATTTGACCGCGTTCGATGATTTCAGACGCCAATAGAGGCAGGAGAGCCGGTAGGTACCACCAAGCCTCCTCGTACTTTGACGCATTTATTTTTGTAATTAATGCATGCTAGTTAGAGCAATAAATGTGTTTAGGAATAGGGTACAAAAAAGTTTGAAAACGTGCAACCGCGTCTACATCGGTGCCAGGCGCGTCTGTGTCCGACAGGCGCGTCTGTGTCGGTGCCAGGCACGTCTGTGTCTAGAACCGCACCTATGTCAAATGTGGGCACATCTGCGATGTGCAGGGGCGTCTGCGATGTGCAGGGGCATCTGTGTAGTAAAGTCGTGTTTGTGCACAGCTCAGGCACGTCTATGTCATACAGGCGCGTCTATGTTTTTCAGGTGCGCTTGTGCAGTCTGTAGGCGCGTTTGTGTCAGTCAAGCGCGTTTGCGTTGAAAAAATGCAAGTTTTGGTCTTCGAGGTCAAATCGACAGTTCTGTGATGAACATACGCTATCGATTGGATAAGCTGCTGAGAGGATACACTCAAGCAGGTCCTCTAGGAAGACTAGGATAGATCAAGGCACTTTGTGATGAACAGTGAGTACCAAGATAGAGTACTTTGTGATGAACAGTGAGTACCCAAAGTATGAGCAGCACTTTGTGATGAACAAGGAGTGCAAATGTGAGTAACACTTTGTGATGAACAGTGAGTGTCACACACGTAGCACTTTGTGATGAACAGGGAGCACTACTAGGATAGAAGCAACACTTTGTGATGAACAGTGAGTGTCACTAGGATAGATAACCATATGCATTTAGATAAAGAAGTAGCATTTTGTGATAAACAGTGAATGCCACCATGACTAACATGATTGATTTGCTTGACTGTAGGAGTACTTGCCTATGTTGGAGTCACGGGAGAGATTCCCGTCGACATAGAGATAGCGACCAGAGCTATCGTTTCAGGATAGAGCTGCCATTGAGAAGATGGCCTTGAGACATGTATTGTACATGCCTGAGTTTCAGGCAAACATGGGTTTGCTGACTGCACTTGCCGAGAGATGGCATTCTGAGACATGCACTTTCCATTTACCGATGGGTGAGATGACAGTCACCCTTGAGGATGTCTATAGGATTCTTTGGATACCGATTGATGGAGAGTTGATTCCATATGATCGTGACGGAGACAGGGAGGCATTGAGATGGGTGTTCCAGGATCCCAGACTAGAGATGAGGGCAGGACACGTGGCATGGGACACCATGACCGCCACAGGGTTAGCATTGCCAGCCGTGATCAGAGGATCGATCAGTGGATTTCTATGCCCAGACCGGGCAACATGGGGATTGGCTGTGGGCTGGGGGGGAGCACTGGAGACGTTGATGACACAGCATACCAGATACGCCTGGGGACCATGTGTATTGGCCCACCTGTACTATGAGCTTCACCAATTTGTATACCATGGGTCAGTGGGATTGGGCTGCGGGGTGACACTACTGCAGGTTTGGGCCTATGAGCATCTACCAATGACAAGGCCGATACACTTCCGAGGCAGGGGACATGGACGTAGTTTTGTTCACTTATACGACATGATCACCTCGCAGCCGCGGATTGGCAGGTTGGAGCATTGGCAGCGAGTGTTGGATGATATTGATGCGGTCATCTGGAGACCGTATCTAGGATGCGAGGAGTGGGAGGATGATGCCGTGGATCTGCCATACACCTTCCGGAGCAGGTATCTGATTGGGCGGACACCCTATGTTTTAGAGAGGCAGCTTGTGGACAGGGTATGCAGGCAGTATGACAGGATCCAGAGGATGCCACGAGGCTCAGGTATGTATGCCCGTACAGTTAGGGATCAGGCGCAGTTTGGGCCTTTATTGTCATATGATCAGGCGGTGACACAGCTGGTAGAGATGGTACCCCTACCCTAAGACATGTGGCAAGAGGTTGATGATGCCGGGATGGATGCTGAGTATTCAGCATATTGGGCAGAGCATCCATTCCCACGACTGACAGATCCAGGGGAGCTGGTGGAGGGAGATGGAAGAGGAGATGAGGATGATGATGGCGAAGGTGATGGGGGGAGAGGCCGACGGAGGCGGAGGGGAGTAGTTGGGGAGAGGAGGGTTGCACCTCGGAGAGAGGGTGGAGAGGAGCAGCAAGCTCGGGTGGTGAGGGGTCGCGGTGGCTTACCCCTACAGATACCAGCAGCACAGGGTCCCAGGCAGAGACAGGGACAGAGACAGGTACAGGGACAGGCGCAGGGACAGATACAGGTGCATGTACAAACACCAGCATAGGTACAGGGGCAGGCACCCGCTGAGGGAGAGCCATAGGCAGCGGCAGAGGGTGGGGATCCAGAGGAGGATGAGCTAATTGAGCTCAGGGAGATCTGCCAGGGTCAGGCAGATGAGATACAGGAGCTGGAGCGGGAGAGAGACCGACTCAGGACGAGGCTCAGGTATACTGAGTGGGAGAGAGACCAGGTGATTCAGCGCTACACAGAGGCTGAGATAGCGCTGAGGGTAGGGAGGCAGGCAGCGGAGGACACAGGGGTAGGCTACGCATATGTCCTACGGGCTGGAGAGGAGATAGGGTACTAGAGGGACCTCTACTATGGTGCAGTGCCGGCAGATCAGCGGGCGAGGAGCTTCCATAGACCGTTGCATACAGCGACAGCTACGGGAGGGAGTCAGAGGAGGCAGGCATCGAGTGGTGGGGTCATGGGTCCTCCACCACCACCAGATAGAGGAGATAGGCAGGGTGATCCTGGGGCGGGTCCCTCCACCAGATAGAGGAGATAGGCAGGGTGATCCTGGGGCGGGTTCCTCAGGGGCTCAGATTCCACCGAGGCGAGGTGGCTCCGAGGGAGGGAGTTCATCATAGCCTTAGAGGGCTCCCATTGTATCAGTATTGTACCATTATTTTGTATTGTAGACACCTGCGGGTGCTTTTGTAGCCATATGATTTTTTTGAGATCATTGTATCATGACACTTTATATATATATGAGATGATTCATCTTTGCGGCAGCTATATGCATGTGTACCTATGTGATGAGATGTTTTAATGATGTATGTTTCTATGTGATGCTTATGATATGGATGCAAATATGTATATGATGTAATGCAATATTTATTTTGTTCTTTTATGTTTTATATATGTATGCATGATGCAAATGTGAATGTAAGTAATGCAGATGAATATGATAATGTAAATTGTGCTAATAGGTGTTGTGTGCAGGATGTGATGCAATTGTGATATCTATATGTATGTATGAAATACTTATATGTGGTAATGCAGGTGCAACTACATGAAATGCAAATGTTTTTGGTGTGTCATTATACTCAGTCATGTGATAGCAGGCTACGCGGACTCGAAAAGGACGATGGAAGTCAATCAAGAAAGGGGGATGGAAGACAGAAGATATGAAAGTGAAAGAGCTTCTTGTGCGTTATCATCATTGAGCTTTATTATGGCAAGATAGGTTATGACAATCAAGGCATATGTTTGACCCAGAAAGTCATTGTACCTGTTTGCATGGAGATAAGACAGTCACAAACAAGGAATGCCCCAGTCCACACTAGACGCATAGTGTCCTCATATCCTTGGACAAGTCATAGCATTACTAAGAGACAATCGACAGACAGCAAAATACAAATAGGTGACGATACCCCATCCTCGCCTTTCTAGTCAAAGATATCCTGGAGATAGAATCTCTAGTCAGAGACATCTCGAAAAAGCTAAAAGACATGTCACCAAAAAAGATGAAATTAAAAGAAAACCAAGACTCGACACCAACACCCACTGTAGTCCTCAAGTTTAGTGTCTCTTGTCACTTATATAAGTCTTATTTGATTGTGGTCACAATGTTTACTTTCACAGAAAGGATAGATAACACTGAACCATAATGTTGTCTGAGTCTGTTGAAATATTTGATTTGTTGAAGCCCATTGTTGCTGCTGTGTCTCATCTGAAACTCACTGAATCCATGAAACTGATACTTTATTGTGGAGAAGATGAAACTTTATTGCAGATCTGTGATGTAAATGTTGCTTTATTGTGGATTGTGCGCGGATAGACTGAAGAAAGCTGGAAGAAACTTTACTCCTTGAAACATGTGATGTTCTCAGTTCCACACCCATCACTAGACGTAGGATTTTGCCTTAGCCACAGATAGGATCTGATTTATTATGGATGGAAAGGGAGGCGAAAAGGGAGGTTTATTATGAATGGCTAACCAATCTTGGGTAGATCAATAACAAGCCATGATGGGAATGGGTAAGTTTATTATGGATGAATAGGTTGTGAGTGTGTGCAAAGTGAAAGGATGAAAGTGAATCCTGAAGGAGGGAGGAGCAATGTCTCTACACATGGCGCTAGTGACCCAGTTTTCACCATGGTACTTGCCCAGGGCGCCACCGAAGTGGTTTTCACCGTTGGACGAAATTATTTCTCTTTACTTTTTTCGATTTTTCAATGTTTTTTGTGTCACAAGGCGCCTGTTTGTCAGGTTTTCACCAAGTAACGATTTTTTTGTTTTATGATTTTTTTGTATTTTTGAATTTTTATTTTTATTTTTTTTTTTTGTATTTTTGAATTAGGATACTCTGAAGAGCTATGTGTAGAACCTGCGAAGGTGCATGCTATTGATAGGATCCTCCAAAGGTTCACCTTCTGTAGTTGAGAGCTGATATGCCCCAGATCCATATGCTGCTGTGATGATGTAAGGACCAAGCCAGTTTGGTTTGAACTTGCCCTTCTTCTCTCTGTCTTGCTGATTCTTGGGGTTTTCTCTGAGAACCAAGTCACCTACCTCAAATTTGCGAGGCTTGACCTTGTGGTTGTAGCTGCGACTCATTCGTTGTTGGTAAGCCTTGAGATGATTAAAAGCAGTTTGTCTTCGTTCATCCAGCAGTTCTAGTTCTTGTAAGCGAGAGACCCTGTAGTCTTCATCAGCGATGATGTTTTGCAAAGAGACCCATAAAGAAGGTAACTCGACCTCAATAGGCAAGATGGCTTCAGAACCATAGACTAGTGAATAGGGTGTAGCTCCTGTAGGTGTGCGGACACTTGTGCGGTAGGCCCAAAGTGCAGGATTGAGTTGGATATGCCAATTACGGCCAGCATCGTCGATTGTCTTCTTGAGGATTTTAAGAATTGTTTTATTAGACACCTCAGCTTGGCCATTACCTTGGGGGTAATATGGTGTGGAGAAACGATGGGAAATATGGAAGCGGTCATAGAGTTCACGAACATCCTAATTTTTGAAGGGACGCCCATTATCAGTAATAATGGAAACAGGAATACCATATCGGCATATGATATAGTTAAGGATGAAGGTAGCAATCTGTTTTCCAGTGACTTGTGTGAGAGGTACGGCTTCAATCCATTTTGTGAAGTACTCTATGGTTGTGATAATGAATTTGTGACCATTGGAAGAAGGAGGGTGAATCTTGCTTATGAGATCGAGTCCCCACTGACAAAAGGGCCAAGGAGACACAAGTGGTTGTAATTCTTGTGCCGGCGCATGTATGAGGTCTCCATGAATTTGACATTGCTTACATTTATTGACAAACTGATATGAGTCCTTTTCCATATTGGGCCAGTAATATCCAGTCCTAATGAGTTTCTTGGCCAAGGTAGGACCACTAGCATGTGGACCACATATCCCTTCATGCACTTCACGTAACGCAATCTGAGCTTCGTCGCTTTCTAAACATCTAAGAAGAGTGCCATCTAGACCTCGTCAGTATAGGATATCAGCTAAAATGACATATCGAGAGGATTGGCGAATGAAGGTGCGATGTTGGTTATTTGATAGATCGGGAGGTAAAGTATTGTCATGTAGGTATGTGAAAATGGAACCATATAACTGGGATTCGGGACCAACAACACATATCATTTCAATAGGAGTAATCTCATATGAAGGAACCAAAAGGTTATCCACCAAGAACTCATAGCAGGTCTCATTTTGAGGTAGATCAATCAGTGAGGCAATTGTAGCCATGGCATCTGTGGCACGATTCTTCTCTCTTGGTATCTGCTCAAAATCTATCTTTGTGAACTCTTGTTTCAAATCGTCCACCATTTGCTTGTAAGGCAGTAATTTTTCATCTTTTGTTTGGTAATCATCAGCTGCTTGACGGATGACAAGTTGGGAATCCCCAAAAACATGAAGTTCCTGGATCTTCCACTGAACTGCAATTCGTAATCCTGTTGTTAATGCCTCATATTCCGCTATATTGTTAGTGCAAGGAAATGATAAGCGGTATGATTTTGGTATAGAATCACCTTGAGGAGTTATAAAGAGAATACCAGCTCTTGCCCCATGCTGTGTGTATGAGCCGTCAAAATACAGTTGCCATGGCTTTGCATATGATATTGTTAAAATGGATTCATCTGGAAATTCTGAATTTAGAGGAACATCATCAATCATGGGGGCATCTGCTAATTGATCCGCGATGGCTTGTCCTTTTATTGCTTTTCTGTCCACATACTCGATGTCGAATTCACTAAGGATCATTACCCATTTGGCTAGCCGCCCAATAAGTGTTGCTTTATTGAGGAGGTATTTCAATGGATCGATCCTTGCAACTAACTTAGTCTTATGAGTAAGCATGTAATGTCGTAATTTTTGCGAAGCAAAGACCACGGTGAGACATGCACGCTCGATTAGCGTGTAGTTTAGCTCATATCCCACCAGTGTGCGACTGATATAGTATACTGCTTTTTCCTTGCCGTCAGCAATTTGTTGTGCTAGGAGTGCCCCCAGTGTTGTTGGAGTAGCTGATATGTATAGTAGCAAAGGTTGATCTGGAACTGGTGGCATCAAAACTGGCGGATTCAAAAGATAATCTTTGAGCGTCTGAAAAGCTTGTTGACAGTTATCATCCCATTTAAATTTGATATTTTTATGTAGTAGGTGTTGAAAAGGATTGCACTTATCTGCCAGTTGTGCTATGAATCTTCGAATGGACTGGAGTCTTCCTTGTAAGGATCGAAGCTGACTGATATTTCTGGGTGGTTGCATGTTCAAGATAGCCTTGACTTTTGCTGGATTGGCTTTGATTCCTCTTTTGGACACAATGAATCCTAGGAGCTTCCCGGAAGTTACTCCAAAGACACATTTCTTGGGATTTAATTTTACTTTGTATTTTTCCAACCGATCAAAGATGACTGACAGTATGTCCAGATGCGTATTTTTGTCTACTGATTTACCCAAGAGATCGTCAACATAATCTTCCACAGTTATGTGCATGAGATCATGAAAGATAGTGGTCATTGCTCTTTGATATGTAGCACCTGCATTTTTCAGCCCAAAGGGCATGACGTTCCAGCAGAAAGTTCCCCACCGACAAGTAAATGATGTTTTGTGTTGATCCTCGGGTGCAATTCAAATCTGATTGTAGCCAGAGAATCCATCCATTAATGATAGCATTTCATGACCTGCTGTAAGATCAACAATCAAGTCAATGTTTGGTAATGGGAAGTCATCCTTTGGACAAGCTTTGTTGATGTCTCTGAAATCTGTGCAAATTCTGATGCTGCGATCTAGTTTACTGACAGGTACTAAATTGGAGATCCACTCAGGATAATCAATTGGGTGTATGAATTCGACATCCAATAACTTCTCCAGCTCTGCTTTGACTAGTAATGCCACTTGTGGATGCATTTTTCTTAATTTCTGTTTTACTGGTTTTGCCCCAGGTTTGACTATCAGATGATGCATTACCAAATCTGGATCCAATCCAGGCATGTCAGCATATGACCATGCAAAGTTGATTTGTCTTTCCTTGAAGAAGCTTATGAACTGTGACCTTTCGAACTCTGTCAATGATTTAGCCAGGAATATGTTGTGTGGAACCTCTTCCGTACCAATGTTTGTCTTGATAGTCTCCTCTACCAGCATGGATGACTTTTCCTCATACGAAGCTGGGAGAATGTCGAGCCTTCCATCTTCGGGTGCCTCTGAGAGGTTTTCGCCCTCAAATATGTCCTTTCTTTTTACTTTTTTGGGATCAGATAGCGCCACAGTGTGGTTTTCACCATAAGATCCTTGATTTTCTCTTATTTTCACATTTTTGCGACTGGAAGGTCCAACACCCTCACCAAAATATGCCATGTTGTTGAGTTCTATAGTGTATCCTGCTTTATGGTCCCCAAGGGGAAGATCATCTCGTATGCCAAGATAGTCAATAACAGCTTCATCATTTTGAAATGTGTCAAACTGTGCTGGCCCTTCATAATCCCAGTCAATGAGTTGGTGGTGAACAAGGGGAAGGCCTTTAATATTTTCGGAGTTTGCGGGGTTAAGAGTGAAGATGTGGTTATATTCAGGTATGTCGAGGTAATTATCGAGGTCATCGATGGCACTCTCCTCATCAGTCTCGATCACGAGTGAATCCAAATTATCATCACTAGTAGCGCATTCCGGAACAGGTGTTCTCATCCTATGTGATTTCAACCTAGAACCTTGAGACAAGGACTGTGTAGACTCCTCATGGGTTGTTTCTTGACCAACTCTAAATTTTTTATAAAATTCCTCCTCTTCTGTGGGTTTATCTGGCTCTCTGAATGTCTCGGTGAGCTCGTAGTCACTGGAAGACTTGTCGGAACCCCATTCCCATTCGTTGGAATCTGTGGAATAGCAATTCTCTTGTTGAATTTTGGCAGCTTTGATTTGTAAGGCTTCTTATGTCCTTTTAGTATGGATCTTGGAAGTCAAAAAACAAAGTCCCTTCGAGCGTTCCCTTTTTACAGTCAATTCAGATTGTAAGGGCTCCATAACACCTTCTTTGCGTAACCCAAGGGGGCTTTTTCCATCATACCCGAATTTTTGTAGAATCTTGAAGCCTTTGCCATATTTCTCACAGGGTATATTGATTTGTTTTTGTGTGTCATCTTCAATGTCTTTGTAGAGCATTTTGTATAAACTTTCCTCTTCCAGTTCGCCCCATCTTTGAAAGGTAGTAGGATCCCATTTGAATGCCATGATGGATATTTGCTTTTTAGGATGTGGCCTTCCGTATTCTTTTGGAGAGCTCATGACTTGTCGTAAATACATGGTCTGATTTAAAGTGTATTCTCCCATGCCTTTGTCCTGAAATTTGCCTTTAAGTTCACCTTGTTTTGATGTCGAAGGTTTCAATGACTCAGGATCAATGTATGCCGAAGAAGGAACAGCTTCACGATTACTGGGAATGATGGTCTCAGTATGTGATCTCAAGTTATTGCAATATATGAATGGATTAGGATCACCGTTAACTGTTACCTTGACTCCGTTGTGAGGAAACTTAATGCATTGATGATATGTTGATGGGACTGCCCTCATTTCATGAATCAAAGGACGTCCTAACAATATATTATAAGTGAGATCCAGATCTAGAACCTGACAAACCACATCCTTTGTGACTGGCCCAATTCTTAGAGGTAAGGTGATTGTGCCCTTGGATGAGCGTTCTTCATCATCATATGCCTTGATGGTGATTTGATTTGTTGAATTTATAGCTTTATCAGAATATCCCAATTGTTTAATGGTGCTCAATGTACAAATGTTTAGACCAGCTCCTCCATCTATCAGGACTCGCTTTATTTGATGTTTGTGTATGAAGGCTTCAATATGTAATGGTGCATTATGTGGCTGACTTACGAAGGCATCATCAGCTTTTGTGAATGTAAGGGAGTGTGGAATGGAAAGGTATCCCACCATGGCTTGAAACTGGTCCACGTTCAGATCAGTAGGAACAGCGGTGTCTCTTAAGATTGTGTCAAGAATATCTTTATGAGCGGGGGATATGCGTAAAAGCTCAAGTATGGAGATGAGCGCGGGTGTCTTCCCTAACTGTTCCACAAAGTCATATTTAGGTTTGGTTGATGAAGAAGCGGTGTTTTTAGTTGAAGCTCCTGGCAAAGTAATTTTACCTTGACGGGTTGTAACGTGACATTCAGAGGTAGGTTCGGAAGAAGATCCAACACCTCTTAGGACAATCTTGGGTCGCTGAGGAGGATTCTCAGGGTTTTTGTTCTTAATGGTAATAGTAGAGATATGACTATCCATCGAGATATGATTGATAGTTGAATCATAGTTGTAAGGTGCTCTAGTATAGTTGGCTTGATCATCTATGACTTTAGCTTTTCCATTATCGTGCTTTGGGAATGGTTCCTTAAACATCTCATGTTCTTGATTGGATGAGTGTCCCTCAATCTCAATGTCACCTCTATCAATGAGATCCTGTATGATGTTCTTCAGTCGATGACAATTTCCTATCTTATGACCCTTGCTCTTATGAAATTCACAATACTCATCATCATTCCACCAATTCGGCTTAACCTTGTTTCATATGGAGGAAAATCTGGAACTGTGATTACCTTGTTTGCCACAAGCTTCTTGAAAACTGACTCAAGTGGTTCTCCCAATGGAGTGTACTTCCTTCGTGATCTGGAAGTTGTTTGAGTATTTACTTGATTGTTTGTAGAACTTGATCCTGAAAAGATGAATTTAGGTCGCACTGTGTTGGCATCAACAACACCATCATTGACTGTGTTCTTGTTTTTATTCCAAAATCTTGGCTTGTCTTTTCCTTTAAAGTCATCTTTGTTTTCCTTGAATATCTTGATGACTCCTTGTTCAATTAGGACCTTTTCTGTTGCTAAGCCTTTTTCAATGACATCCTTGAAGGTGGACAAACAAGCTTTCCTTAGATCATAGCCAATGTCCTTGTTAACGTTTTGGGTGAACATTTCTACCATTTCTTTTTGTGGAATCTCACAAGAGCATCTGCTGGCTAGATTTCTCCATCTTTGTAAAAATGATGCAAAAGATTCTCCCTCTTTTTGCTTGGTGTTGCACAAAGTAGTGACTGATATGTTTGTCTCTATATTGTAGGAGAAATGTTGAATAAATGCTTCTGCTAGGTCATCCCATGACTTAATACCAGGTGGAAGTTGGGAGAACCATTCCATAGCTTGATCACCTAAGCTTTGTGGGAATAATCTCATCAAATATGTCTCTTCTGCTGCTACCTCAATGCAAGCTGTGAAAAACTGTCTTATGTGTGCCTTAGGATCCCCTTTTCCTCTATACTTATCAAATTTAGGCATCACAAGCTGTGTAGGAAAAGGAGGCATTGGAATGCTCTTGTCAAGTGGATAAGGACATATGTCTCTCATTGTGTATGTTGGCTTCGGTGTATTTATGTCCTCCATTTTCTTTTGTAAGTCCCTGATTTGTTGTTCCAAATTGCTCTTAGGTGGAGATCGACTTCTTGGACCATATCCTATGTTTGAGGTACCCATTGGAGGAGGTGCATGTTGCATATATGGATGATATTGATCATACACATGTTCATATGGAGGAGGTCTGTAATGATGTTGCATATATGGACCACTTGGTATAGATTCATGTTGAGGAACACCATATCTATTTTGTGCATGTATACCATATTCTACAGGCATGTCATGTTCCATTGTGTTGCCCCCAAATTTGACATGAGGTTTCCTTGTGTCCAAATTTTGAGCATGCCTTGGAATATCCCATTGCTTTGGTGGTTGTTCCTTAGCATTCATATGTGATTGAGCATATTTGTCTGCATAAGACTTCCATAATGGTCTACGAAGGTAAGTATCATATGTTTGACCATGTGTATGTGGGACCTCTAGTTTTTGAAGCAAAGCTGATGGTGATTCAGGTACCATATGTGGTCCTCTATTTCCTCCACTATTAGGTCTCCTTTGATCCATATTAGAGTGCGGTTGTTGCAAAGGTCTATGTTCCATTATTTGAGACATGTCAAAATCATGAGGTATCTTGGCTCCACTTTGTGCCATCATGTGTAAGAAGTATTGTCTATCTCTCCTCATTATTTCCTCAACCAATCGATTGAAATGGGGATTCATAATGGATTCTTCCACATCTGCTGAATGTACTGAAAAGTTGTCCACATTGTCATTTCGTGTAGCATTGTTGTTTAGAGTGTCCATGTTCTCAACATTTGGATTATTTCTATAGACATCCATGTCAGGTAATGTAGTGTGCTCAAGATTGAAAAATAAATCGTTGTCATACTCATAAGAACTCATGTTTGCGGACTCTTGAGCCTCTTTAGTTTCTCTCCTAGATTTTTGAAGATGGGTTTCAACCATGAACTAGGTATTGACCAAGATGTGTGAGACTAGATGAAAAATGGAAAGAGTATGGAAGACCAAGAGTTGAATGGAATGTAAATGAGTCTGAAGTGTACTTGTAATGTCCCAAGTGTAAGACCAAGTATGTATGTAGTAGAGTAGGTGTGACTTCCAAAGAGAGGATAGTTTCTCTTGATGAGGTAAGTTGACCTTGACTCTAAGTAAAACCAAATGAGACCCAAAGGTAAAAAACCTTGATGAGGGACCACTTAGCAAAGTGTTGTTGTATGTAGTGTGTTGACAAAGTATGATGAGGACAAGCAAGTGACCTTTTGACTCAAGTTTAGACAAATGTGAATGTAAAATGAGATGTGAAGCAATGATGGACTATGTGAGACCCAAAGACAGGTTGAATGCTAGATGAAACCTGAAGAAACAACCTAGGAAGCTCAAGTATTCCGAAACTGATTTCTTGTGTTTGCTGGACTGTGAATTTTTTCTTGCAATTTTGAATACAGACACGCCTGTATACTGCACAAAAGCGGTTTCCTGACCCAGACGCTACTCTGCCCTTCACAGACACGCTTATGAGATTTTTCCTGTTTATGTTTGTTGGACTGTGAAATTTTTTTGCAATCCTAGACACAGATGCGACTGTATACTGCACAGACGCGATTATCCGACACAGACGTGTTTCTATTCAACACAGATGCTGTTATAAACACAGACACTATTCAGCACTTCACAGACGCGGTTAGACAACACAGACGCGGTTAAAACAAACACAGACGCGTTTCTGTAAACTTTGTGCAATTTTTCCAATATGTGAAGTCATTTTTGTTGTGACCAAATCTGACTGTTTGACTATTTTTCGTGACAAGAGGACACAATGTTGATGAGGACTCAATGTTTGCAAGTGTTTAGACTCCAAAATGACTCCAAGAAAAGTGTGTTGTTTGATGTAAAAATGTTTTGCATACACTTGAAGACACAAAAGACACAATGTTTTGCTGTTTGGTCTTGAATGTTTGAATGTTTTAACATAAGTCAAGCACAATTCTTATGGCTGGCCAAGACAATAGTTGTTGATCCCACATGGGGTTTTACCCCCGAGGCTACGCTATTCAGAGCGGATACTTAGATGCTTGACCTCACTGGCTCCAACCTCGGCACTCACTACTCGGGTCAGCCAAGCATCAATCCCCATGAAAACTCCCCATGGCGAACTTTGTATCTCTACTAAGAACCGTATGTCTGTGGGCCGCTACCAGAGGTCCGACCTCCTGCCCCAACAACTAGAAGGATATGGGCCTCTAAAACAAAATGGTGCTAGTAAGGGCATCCGCTCGTGTGGCCATACATGCGGCACTTTCAGCTCTGTAAATACAGAAGGCTCCCAGCCGGTAGGGGTTACGCCCTACAAATGATCAAATAAATTTGATCAAACGGGTTTATGGGGAGACATAGTGTCGGTATGAACTAATCAGCACACGTTATTCATAGCTTTCACCATGAATACATTTGATTATAGTGGTTCGGATGAGGTGGGTTTTCCTCGCTACCACTTGGGTCGTTCTCTTCTCACTAGTAGTCCTAATGACCACATGGGAAGACAGGCCCTCTAAAGATTAAACAAAAAGAGCCTATTGCTCAAGACACAAAAGACAATGATTCAATTTTAGTGCACCAATGGAAGTGTTTGCTAGTCTATGAAAATAAGGCACACAATAAAAATCCAAAACCCTAGCCAAGGACCTACAACAAAGAGTTGTTAGTAGTTTGGGTTGTTTGAAATAATCACCCCTTCCTGCAAACACACAAGTTAGGTAAATTTTAAAACCCAAAAGACTTTGTGAAAATAGGGGCCTTCAACCAAACGATTTAGCTTCCAAGGCAAGCTGCACTAATGTTAGCTAGATCTGAAAGTGTTAGTCCAAAAATAAACCAGATCTGAAACCCTAAATGCAAAAATCCGAAAACTAAATCACTAAAATTTCAAAATTTTGAAACAGTAAATACACAGATGTCGTTACCCTCAACACAGACGCGTTTGGAGCACACAGACGTGATTCTGTGATTCACAGACGCGCTTAAAAGTCACAGACGCTCCTTTTAGACACAGACGCGGGTAGAAATAACACAGACGCGTTTCTGGAACACAGACGCGCCTCCCTAGAACCTGCAAAATGAAATATTGACAAAACACAGACGCGGATCCCGTTGTCGCAGACGCACCTGAAAATCAAAAACACGTTCCGAAAGTGTGCAGACGCGAAAATACCAAAAATGCTGCCGAAAATGTCTGATCTGCAACTTTAAAAACACAAGATCTGCAACAAGGAGGTTAAATGCAAAGGGACAAGTGTCCCACCGGGCGTGCCAAAATGTGTATGGTGAAAAATGGATAACAATAATAACAATATTGAAAGGCTAAATGAATTCAACCACCAAACCCTAGCCTAACAATCAACAAAGATCCACCATAACATATGAAGATTACCTAAGACAATGCAAATCAAATGAAATCACAAAGATTATACCATCATATGTCCAATAGGGTTTTGATTTCCATTCTTCCTATCTCCATTGATCTTGCTTGATATATTTGCTCTCAGATTTTATGTGCACAAGAGCTCAACAAAGAATGGAATGTGGTTGTAAGTAGGATTGTAGTGTAGTCAATTGATCAAGTCATTAGCTCATTAGATCATTAGGTCATTAGAATGCTTGATTAGAATGATTGATTAGGGTTTGATAATGAGGGAAGCATCTCCTTATATAGAAGACACAATATGAAATGGAGGGATAAGATTGAGAGGTGTAAAAGGAGGTCGGCTAGGATTAGAGGGTAGGTAAAAAAAATAATAAAATAATGAGAGGGGTAGGTAGTGTATGAATCAAGAGATGAATGACATGTGTCATAGGTAGAAAAGGCTAATGAATTAATTAAATAAATAAAGATTTATTTAATTAATAGAAGTAGGATAATTAAATAAATAAGATATTTATTTAATTTAAGAAAATGATAATTTAAATAAATAAATGTATTTATTTAAATGAGAAATAAGGCTAGAAGAGGATAAATGAATTAATTAAATAAATAAAGATTTATTTAATTAATAGAAGAATTAAGCTTAGATAATTAAATAAATAAAATATTTATTTAATTAGACTGGACAATTTTAGGTGTCTACAAATATAATATCTGATGCAATAATTGATTGAACATGTTGGCTTAATGCATTTACAATAATAATTAATCATCTCCATAGTGTGTCATGTTGATCTGAAAAAGATAAACCTGTTGGTGTAACCCTGGATAACCCTGAACCTATTTGTCGGTAAAAGAAAATATGCAAATATGAATATACCAATGATTAATTCATTAAGACAATATGTCCACACGATGTCTTCGATATTGCCAAGTGTTTTCCATATCTTTCCAAGTGTCGGTGATCATTATATCCTGTCGGTGTACCATATACCAATAACTATGCAATAGTTACTTTCTTGTCGGTGAATGTTGTTGGATCTCCAAAGTGCTAGTGTTTTAGTAGGTGTTGACATCAATGACAAAACCATACCAAAATACCAACATATTGCTCTCAACAAATGATACTTGATTGATACATGTTTAGTCTTTGAATTTTTCACCAGGCTCTTTGACATATTAATAGCACTAGAATTATCACAATATATGATAGTAGTCTTATCATAGATAATTATGATATCCTTCAACATTTATTTCATCCAAACTACCTGAGTGCAATTACTAGTAGCAACAATGTACTCAGCTTCAATAGTAGATAGGAAAACTGATTCTTGTTTCTTACTTTCCCATGAAACCAATTTCTTACCCAAAAATAATGCACCACTCTAGGTACTCTTCTAGTCATCAACATCACCAGCCCAATAAGCATTAGCATAAGCACATATGATGAAATCATCATTCCTCATATACCACAAACCATAATCCATAGTTCCTTTCAGGTATTTGAATATCCTCCTAACAGAAGTGACATGACTCTCTTTCAGATCATCTTTCTATCTAGTAGCCATGCACATAGCATGCATAATTTTAGGTCTTGTCTAAGTTAGGTATAGCAATCCACCAACCATAGATTTGTACAAGGTCTGATTAGATTTAGGAGATTCGTCATTTTTAGATAATTTGCAGCCAGACACCATAGGAGTTCCAACCGGTTTAGAATATTCTAACCCAAACCTCTTCAACAATTCCTTCACATATTTATCTTGAGATATAAAAATACCTTTTCCAGTCTGTGAAATCTGCAAACCTAAGAAAAATTTCATATCTCCTACCATAGACATTTCAAATTCTTTCTGCATATCACCAGCAAACTTCATGCTCAAGTTATCATCTCCTCCAAAGATAATGTCATCAACAAAAACTTCAACAATCAAAATGTTATCATTCTCAATTTTCAGAAATATATTATTGTCAGTAGTACCTTTATTAAATCCTAATTTCAGCAAATACTTATCTATTCTATCATACCACGCTCTAGGGGCTTGTTTCAATCCATAAAGAGCTTTCTTCGGTTTGCATACCATGTCTCCATCATCTGATAATGAAAATCCATCAGATTCCTCGATGTAGACTTCTTCTTCAAGATCACCATTCAAAAAGGATGACTTGACATCTATCTGATATACTTTGAAATCCTTGTAGGTAGCATATGCAAGCAACGGTTTAATAGCTTCAAATCTAGCTACCGGAGAAAAAGTCTCCTCGTAATCAATTCCTTCTTTCTATGAATATCCTTTGCATACCACTCTTGCTTTATTTCTGACAACTTCACCGACTTCATTCAATTTGTTCCTAAATACCTATTTAGTACTAATTACATTCTTATCTTTAGGTCTAGGCACAAGCTAACATGTGTTATTCTTTTCAATCCAATTCAATTCTTCTTCCATAGCCTTCATCCAATTTTCAACTTTGCAAGCTTCAACAACATCTTTAGATTCAATTTTGAAAATGAAACATACTTCTTCAGCAGCTAGCCTTCTTCTAGTCATCATGCCTTTATTTTTATCACCAATGATCTGATTTTCACAATGATTCAACTTTACATACCTCGGAATCCTTTGATTATTCTGATTTTTAGGTTCATGCACCTCTTCACCGATAGCAGCAACATCTGGGTTCACAATCTCTACCGGATCATTCTGCTTCAATTCTCCAATCTTATTTAGGGTTAAAATAACATCCTAATCATCATCATACCCGCATGCTTTGATCTCTTTTCCATAGTTCTCATCAACTTTCACATTTACACTTTCCACTATCTTTCTCAATCTCTTATTGTAGCACTAGTAGGCTTTTCTCTTTGTAGAGTATCCAAAGAAAATTCCTTCATCACTTCTCATATCAAACTTTCTTAAATCTTCATCTCTCTTGATATAACACTTGCTTCCAAATATTCTAAAATATCTCATAGTAGGAACATGACCAAACCATAGCTCATAAGGAGTCTTACTGGTACCACCTTTTATATGCACTCAGTTGAATGTGTAAGAAACAGTGCTAATAGCTTCTCTCCAATAGATCTTTGGAACATTCCCTTCAATCGGTATAGTCCTTGCAGCATCCAAGATAGTTATGTTCTTCCTTTCAACAACTCCATTCTTCTATGGTGTTCTAGGAGAAAATAATTATCTTCTAATTCCATGTTTATCACAGAATGAGTCAAACTCGCCAAAACAAAATTATCCTCCTTTGTCAGATCTCAGACATTTCACCTTCATTCTTGTCTCAGTCTCAGCCTTTGTTTTGAATATCTTGAATTTGTCCAATGCTTCTGATTTTTCTCTCAAAAAGGCAACCCACATCATCCTGGAATAATCATCAATAAATAACATGAAATATTTGTCACCTTACACACTTCTTATTGTAGTAGGTCCACATAGGTCAGTGTTTACAAGATCTAGCAATCCATCAGATGAATACAAGTTACTCTTGAAAGAAATTCTTGTTTGCTTAACTATTTGACATTCCTTATATATCGGATTACTAGGCTTAACAAGTTTAGGAAAATCTCTAACAACTTGAGTAGAACTTATCTTATTCATTAAGTCAAAATTAACATGACACATTCTCCTATGCAATAACTAAATTTCATCAATCTGAGCAATCAAGCAACTTTTCTCACCGACATTCAAATGAAAGATATTGCCTTTAGTCTTAGTTCCTAATGAAATCTCTTTACCAGAGTCATTTCGGATCTTGCATTTTCTATTCTTTAATTGCAAATCATAACCTTTGTTCACCATCTATCTAACACTCAAGAGATTATGCTTCAAACCTTCAACATACAAGACATCATCAGTGTTATGCTTACCATCAAAAGAAATAGAGCCTCTACCACGGATCACATAGGTTTTTTCATCTCCAAATCTTACTATTCCACCATCATATCTCTCCATATTCAGAAATTTTCTGTTATCACCAGTCATATGATGTGAACAACCATTGTCACTCACCCATTCATCTTTCTCTTCAACTTTAGCAACTAAAGCTTTCTCCTCAATAGTGCAGGTTGTGGAATCAACAGGTACCCATAAATCTTCTTTGATAGAAATAAACACAATTTCATCTCCTTCTGATTCTTCATTTGTAACACCTTCATCAGTAGCATAATAATAGTTCTTCTCATGCTTATACTTCCAGTTAGATTTGTAAGGCTTATCATACTTCTCATGCTTCTCATATCTATCATTTTTGTCATGCTTATCAAATTTATCCTACCTTTCGTACTTAGACATTCTATTCGGGCACCTAGAAGCAAAATGTCCTATCTTATTGCAAGAAAAACATTTCAGAGGTAATTTTCCATCATACTTACCAACTCCTTTAGGCAATCTTTGGGCAATCAATGTTTCAAGCTCATCCAATTCTCTTTCTTGCTCTTCCATCTCTCTTCTCTCTCTTTCCTATCTGGATATTCTACATTAATTAGGGTCACACTTCGTCTTTTTGGATATAGATGCTCTAAATATTATCTCTGACTTTTCATGTGATTCACCAAATTCACTAAGTTAAAATGCAGCAATATTTCCAGCCAACATTTCTTTTGTCATAGTAGTCACACTTCAGATCTCATCAATAGCAGCTACCTTGTGTTTGTAAGCAGGAGGCAATAATCTCAACACCTTAGCAACAATTTTATCTTCTTCAATGGTTCCACTGGCACATATGATACCTAGGACAAGTTCATTCAGCTTAGCAATGAAATAGTTTATGTTCTCATCTTCTCCCATCTTCAGCATCTCATACTTCCCCTTCAAGCTCTGCAACTTAGCAATTTTGACTTGTTTATCTCCTTCATACAAGGTCTCAAGCTTCTCCTAGATCTCATGTGTAGTCTGAAGTCCCATCACATTAGTCATCTCAGAATTAGTCAGGACACTCAGCAATGCTTCCTTAGATCTAATATTATGTTCTTCTTCCTTGATCTCATCAACAGTAACCGGTCTATTCTAAGGAACATAATAGGCATTCTTTGTAATCTTCTATTAATATTCTCCAAGACATCTCAAGTGCACCTCCATCTGGTTCTTCCATATAGCATAGTTACTTCCATCAAATCTCAAACTTTCTTTATTAAAAATAACACTTCCACTTCTAGTTGCCATCCTAGATCACCTTAAGTGGTCAAGTTTCTTCCAAAGGATTTAGCTTTGATACCAATTGTTAGCAACAACAATGAAGGAAAACTAAGAGGGGAGGTGAATCAATTTTCACAGGATTATCAAACTTAACCTTAAATGCAAATCTAATCAAGTGCAGTAATGACAAAGATAAGCAAATTGATGGCACAACACACAACACCAAGATTTTGATGTGGAAATCCTGGTTAAGGGAAAAACCATGGTGGTAACCTACCTGCAATTAGATGATACTTTCCAGTAGTATGTGAAAATATTACAATGGGGAATTCTCATGCATTCAGACACACTATCGAGATCTCACTACTCAAAATAGGATGACCCAGAAGGCTACAACCCTCAGGGAAGGTTCACTACCTTACAATAATGATCAAACTACAATCCAAATTACATAAACTGCAAATATAGCATCTCCTTATGCCTGACGACAGTTTCAATTAACCACATTTCCCTACTCTGCAACACTCCAATCTCTACTCAAACATAATGTCAAAAGATGTATTCTCTTGTTCGCGCCTTTTCAAATCTCTAATAATGTATACATGACACCGATACCCAATTTACTTGACTAAATCACCTATATATACCTATCATCAACTTTGACAACAAGGTCGGTTAAACCCTCAACTCACAAACACAAAAGTATATCACACTATACAAAGATTGACCATTGGACCAATATAATGATCTACATGGACCTAAATCAAATGCTCAAACACACAACACCACCAAAAATTATGCCAAGATCAACCACAACACGCTACTATTAATCCTATGAGGATCCAATTAATACTAAGAGGGGGTGAATCAGTATTAATGTAACTTTAAACCCAAAATCAAACTTATATCAGATCTGAAACCATTTAACAAATATCTCAACTTCTTTAATTAGATCTAACAACCTCTTTATCAGATTTGCTTAATACATTAATCAAATCATTTACCACATCAATCAATTCTTTTGCCACTTAAGAAATCATATAGATTTGATCATTTACCATCTTAGCTTGTCAGATCAATCACTTTTCTCTATCAACTCTTTATCAGTACCGGCAACCTTTGATAAAACATCATAACCGGTGTCTCTGGAATAATGAATGAAATGAAACATAAACAAGAACATCACATGAAAAAAATTCCACACATGAACACCATAAGTTTTTGACATAGAAACCCAAATAGGGAAAAACCATGGTGGGAGTTGGCACCGACAAATATTTGTACTATTTTGAAGTCCACCATGTTAGGAGCTTACAATACGCCATGTTAGGAAAAGACCTTGTTAGGAGTCACTCAGTTAGGAGCTTGATGATATGTTAGGATCAACCTCATGAGAGGATTTAAAACTCTTTTGAGAGCTACCCTGTTAGGGAAATTAAATGTTTAAGGTTTGTTAGGACCTACCCGGTTAAGTTTTTTAACCTGCTGCAACTGTTAGGGAACAACAATGAAAGAATGATTTGTTACTTGCACATCTTTGCTAGCTTGATCAGATCTAGCTATACTCGGCACTCTACAACTCTCAAGAAGATCTCACACTTCACTTCGATCTCTCAACACATTCTCTAAGACCACCGACATCAAAAACATCAACTGTGCCATCCTAAATAGCCATCTCAACTAGGTTGGCCACTAAATGCTAATTACATCATGAATTTACAATTCAAATCATAAGAGATCATCTCAGATCGATATACAGATCATTACAACAAATTACAATGCAATATCAATTGTTGGTTGATCATAACCCATCACAAAAATCTTATTTTTACCAGAGTCAAACCCTCAAAATACTTTACTAACTATTTCCCTGATTCCCAAGAAATTCTTCCTTGAATCGCGCCAAAATAGTAATTAAATAATTTCACATGGGTTGTGTCATGTTACCAATGTCATGTAGACTCGTCGTTGATCATTGTCATAATAGAAATCATTACCGGTTTGATTATTTCTTCACTGGTCTTAAACCCTACTAAAACCTTAGCAAAACTTCATCAAAAAATTGAAACATGCCTTTTGGTAATCTTCACAAGTTACCATTTCGATCAGATACTCCTTTCCATGATATAGGCTCACCTTCCAAACCACAAATCACCAATCATCGCTGATCGACTGATTCAATCAAAACATCTCTACTTTACAAGTTAAAGTCCTATTTTACAGACTTCAATTCTTTGTCGGTAAACCCTAAATTCCAATAAACCAAATCACTTAGATGACAAAACAAAATATCAGGAACATCATTTGACAACAGTTGCCATTAATGACAACACAAATAACTGATCAAGTCATCTAATCATAGAATATCAATCTCTTCATCACAAATAGACTTCTATCATTTACTAGTGCAGTCTGCATCCATCTTTAACTGCACACCTCATCTGCATCAGTTATGCCAAATGCCAACAATCTTCCCCTTTGGAATTGATGGCAACACCAATCAGATATAGTAACATCATCATCTGCAACTTGCTTGTCGATATCACATCATTGGTCGGTTCTCCTCCTTTTGTCATCTCCCCCTTACCGATGCTTCTCTCAATCTGATCTCTTTTCTTCTCCCATATCTCCTATATCTGATGATTTATTTTCTTGTCCCCCTTTGACAACAATGCCAAAGGTGTAAATGCATCACTTGTCTTCAATTCTGTTGCTGCCTCTTCCATCATCTCTGCTACTCAAATCAGAAAAATTATAATAGAGCATTAAATCATAACTTTACATTAGACTTTCTCCCCCAAAGGAGTATCCTACACCTTCATCAATCCTTAGTGGAAAAAATATATAAAAAAGGGGGCTAACAAGGGCCTTGCCCCTATCACAGTTGATGCAGGAGCATCCCCGGTTCACAGCAATCTTCCATCAACCAAAAACATTTTCCTTTATGTTTTGTTTGCAGTTTCAGTTCTCTTTCTATGTGTCCCAGTTTTAGCTCACTGGATCCTGTGGAGTTGGATTCTACTTGAAGACTTGATCATCTTTCTTTCTTTCAAACTGCATCTCATTTGGATCACTTTCTGGCAAGATATCACTACCGGTTTCCATGACAATTTCTTGTTACCAATTGTTCCTTTGTTACTGGTTGCCTGAGACCTATTCTGGTGATCTACCAGAACCCATTCTGAAGTTTGTGGGGCCTTGAGCATTGATCTCAATGTTTTTTGGCATGTGGCCAACCTTCTACGTTTCATCCTTTGGATTTTCTGGAGGAATCTCTTGGCAGAGGCCCACCTTGTTCATTTTGCACGTTAGGTCTTGTTCTTCAGGTTTTGATCCCTATTGGGCCGACTGGATCCTTTGGATCGATATATATTTGTAATCATGCTTTAGAATGTAATCAATTAGAATCAATCAGAGTATCAAATAAATAGACAGTGCCTAGAAAATAGATCTTTCGATTCAAGGTCCCAGTTGTCACCTATTCTACCAGGTCTATGTGTCAGTATGTTGTAACCTGGTTAATACTGGTTGGATGTAATCAAATTTCATGCAATAAAACTATCTATTCTATATTGCCTTCATCATATCTGTATGTTTTGATTGTGTTTACTATTGTCGACTAGTCCAGACTGATCTCCTTGAGGTCCCTCCTCACTAGTGACTGCTTCAAGTGGTATCAGAGTGAAGTTCCATTCTGGAGGTTGTGTGTCCTGAATTTTGTTGTAGGGTGGCGGATTGCGGATCTGACCTGCAATTGCAGAGGACTAGCATGAATCAATGGTATGAAGAGGAACTAGGAATGGTGGAGCATGTGGGAATGCAAACCCTATTGTGATAGAGATGTTGTGAGGAATAGTGGCTGAGTTAGAAGCCGTGGAGATAGCCCAGAGAAGAGGCTGACATATTGAAGATGTAAGCAAAGATGGAGGAGAAGAAGCCTCAACAAAACAAGTAAACCAACTAGCAATTGATCTGGATGAAGAAATTTTTTTAAGGGTTTTGAGTAGGGTGAACACTAAACCTCATTTTACCCCACCAGAATATGATGGCAAGTTAGATTCGGATGAATTGATGGATTGGATCTCGGAGATGGAGAAGTATTTTGATTTTGAAAACACTGCAAAAGAGAGGAAGGTGAAATATGTTTGTACCCGATGTAGACACCTAAAAATATCTCATTGATCATGTACTAATTATTCCTCTAATTAGTTAAATAATTCTTTAATTATTTAATTAATTTAATTAACTATTTCTTCTAATTTCATATTTCCTCATCATCTTACTAATTATTCTATTTTCTGTTTCTATCATCATTTAATCATTTTAACCATTTTCTAAATATTAATTAAATATTTATTATTTAATTAATTCTGATTAATTCCCCAATTTAAATAATCTTTATTATTTAAATAAATTAATTCTCAATTTCTATCTCTAATCATTTAATCATTCAACCCTCTTCTAAATATTAATTAAACATTTATTATTTAATTAATTGTGATTTAATCCTTTAAATTAAATAATCTTTATTATTTAATTAAATTCTAATTCTAAATAATTAAATAGTTTCTTTAAATTATTTAATTAATTAATTAATTCTTCAATTCCAAATCCCCAAATTCTAATTTCATTTAATTTTATTAATTCTTCTAATTTCATTATTTCTTCTAATTTCAATTACATGTGCATGATTTCAAAAACCAAATTGAAAATCAAAGTCAAGTTCTATATATATTCAAATACTAAATTGAATTAAAATAAGTTCAATTATTTGAATAAATTTCATGCAAAGATTAAATTGAAAATCTAATTTAAAATGCAAACACGTGCTAAATTAATTAATTAAATCATTTATCTCTCCAATCTCTATTTCCATCTTTCAGTTATCTTTTTCTAAATTAAGCTTTCTTTGTCATCCTATTTATTTCCTCCAATCATTCTTTTTCTTCCTTAGTTCGGTTTTTTCTCAATCAGTTGACTCAATTAATCTATTCAATCTATTGAGTTTCACTCCTACAATCAGCAGTTTGACTATCAATTTTCATGTGAGCTCACTTGAGTTCCACCTCTTGATCAATCTATTCCACCTTTCAATCAATCTTCTCCAAAAATCTATAAATAATCTCCATTTTCAATGCTACTACTCCTCCTCCTCCTCCTCCTCAATCTTGGACAATTTATTTTGAATCACGAACTTTGAATCTTTGTGTCACTTGTAGGTTGCCAGTGCAATATCTGAGAGCCATCATACCACAAAGAAGAGAAGAGCAATGGAAGCTATATGCAATCTTGGAATAGGGAGTTTGATTTGAACTATTTTAATTTCTATTTGCTTGATTGTGTTATTTCATTGTTAGTTTGTTAGAATTCTTTTATTAGATAGGGATTCATGATTTCCCTTTGTTTCTAATTGATATTTGAATAAGATGAATTTTACTTGCACGACATTTTGATGAACCCGATGTGAATCAACAGCACTCTAATTGAGAATTTTGTATATGCCTGCAGGTATAGGTATTGGATCTTGCAAGCTAAACCTATCTTTTAAATTCCAATTCTAAGAGGTTTTCTGATCTTAACTGGTGTTTTTGGTGTTTTATTAAAAAAAAATCAAGACTAGCATTGTGTGGATCAGGTTCCAGGCAAGATTGCAGTTTGTTCAAATATTTTATCGTATCTTCCAAATTATTGCGAATATCTTCATGAATTTTTTATTGCAAATTAACATTCATCTCATGGCTCTATAGTAAAAAAATCAGCTTTAGGACATCATTTTTGAGTGAGATATGATAGGTTCAATTATTTTCATAAAGCTTTGATTTTTTCCGCAAATAAATGATTTTTTGTGAGATTTTTGTACAACAAATTAAGAATCTTATGATACGTCTACAGTAAACTTTTTGGGTCTTTATGATCTGTTTTGACCGAGATATGATCATTTTAATGTTTTTAATCAATTTTGAATTTTGGGAACAAATCAGAGAATTTTTCTAAAATTCTTACATTTCTCGAAAGCTCTTGAAATTTCACAGGGGGTATCTTCTTCACAATTTTGATTTTTTATGTCAAATAATTAATGTAAAGCTATATCTTTAAAAATTCTTTATTTTCCATAAATCTTCTCTTCAGAGTGCAAATTAATTTCCTTTTCTCAAATTCTTACATTTTTGGAAAGCTCTCTAAAATTCATCAGGGGTATCTTCTTTGTAATTTTATTTTGGGGTTAAACAAATAAAATTTAAAATTTAAAAAAAATTTAAAAATTAAAGCTTTTTTTTAAGTGTTGTTATTTTGATTTCTCTTACTAATTATTTGTTTGCAACGTGTGGCAAAATTACAGAGAAGGCTTGATCATTCCAGATTATTTTGGACACCATTAACAATTTGATTGCAGGATCCTTTAGGGTTAAATCACTTTTGGATTTTGGGATGAAAATGGACATGCATGCTTTCACACTTCAATTTGGTGCTTAAAACAAATTTGGTTAAAATTGGCATGCATGCTTTCACACTTCAATTTGGTGCTTAAAACAAATCTGGTTAAAATTGACATGCATGCTCTCACACTTCAATTTGGTGCTTAAAGCAAATTTGGTTAAAATTGACATGCATGTATAACACTTCAGTTTGGGCTTCAAATCAACAATGGTTAAAATTGGCATGCACATGAGTTTTCAACACCTCAATTTGGGCTTTAAAATGAACATGAATCAGGCTACATATAGATTAAATCACATTTGATTTTCTTAAGGGAAGGAATTTTTATCGTGTTTAGGGTGGACCTACTATTGCATTAACCAACTTTCCACCCGCCTTTGGGGTCTTGGGAGAAAGGAAGGAGGTGATAACGACACCCAATTTTATTTTATTCCACATAGTGAGGGGTATCTTTGACTGGGTATTTCATCACCCCACAAAGGCACTTCGAATTGGGATGCGTTGGGGATATCATCTCTCCCAACGTACTCTTAAGCGGGTTTTTCGAGCCGCTATATAAATATATTGGTCAGGAGACTAGAGTGTTGAGTGAATTCAACGTATGTGGGGGCCTTCCCTGCACTGATAAGCTCAACTAAAGTCTTAAGTGGCTTGCTCTGAGAATTCATCATTGGATCATAATCCCTCAAAACCTTATACTACGAACCAATTTAGTTGCCAAAAATCCTACATTCAGTGATTCCGGGAGTGCGGATCGTACCCATAGATACCCTTCATGTACCTTACACTATGATACAAGAATCCCTTGGCTATAAGATCTTTGGATCTTCAGGGTAAGAGAGACTGGCATGCCTGAGAAGTGTGTGTCGTGGAGTGGAGCCAGTGCTGCCAGACTCTCTATCTATTCATTTTGTTTTGGTATTTTATTGTAAGGGCCTCATTTGAATGGTGTCCACTTTCCAGCCTAAGATTGTATTATGTTCTTTTTTATGTATCGTCGTGTCAGACCAGTATTGAGTCAGTCCTTTGGACTATTTCAGGTCCTATCCTACGTATCTCTAAAAATTTTGAGATTGTGTGAAAATTGAGTTAGTCTGCTATACCTACCTTCAAGCAATTGTTCTCAGATTTGGAAAACTACAAAACTTGTCCCACACACGAAGTTACTGAAAACAAGGTCCATTTTGAAAAAAAAAAAAAAAACTCAAAGTTTTACATACTTGTGACCCTAGGAAGTCTTTGCATAGTCCCACTTACGTCCTCATTATCATCCTAAGTCTTTGCTTAGTTCCACTTACATCCTCATTATCATCCTAAGTCTTTGCATAGTCCCACTTATGTCCTCATTATCATCCTAATTCTTTGTGTAGTTCTCACTTACATCCTCATTATCGTCCTAAGTCTTTGCATAGTCCTCATTTACATCCTCATATATATCCTTGACTAGACCTCATATACATCTATCTTAGTTCATCATCATTTGCATAATCATCCTAGAAAGTCATACCCCAAACATCCAAATCAAAATCAGAGGATCAATCAAACTCAACCTCAACTCAAACAAGTTTGTCAAGTTCAACAAATCAAACATTATCGCATCCAGAGAAATGGAGAAAACATCTTACATGTTGTGATCCTGGGTCCAAACCAAATAAGAAAACATCATGGATTGGAATTATACATTTCGTAGGGAAGGTGGACAATTCATCCCTTCCATTCCTACTCCATCCCCATCCATAGAAACCTTAGTTCAATAGATCAAGACTTTGCAACAACAAGTGACAGACATGGCTAGTCCTGACATCCATAGGGGCTAGTTAGAAAACATGATGATAGAAGTAATGGCCAAGAGGGGATCAGTATCAGACCAACCTTCTTCTTCTTGTGAGACCATTCAAACATGTCAACCTTCATTCTTCAACACAATTGTTCCTACCCCAGTTCAACCAACATTAGAGTCACGTAAACCTTCTTTTTCTTTAAACCCACCATATCAATCATATCAACCCAACATTCAAACCTCTTTCAACCAAAATCAAACCCCATTCAACCAAAGTCCAAATCAAAATTCACACCAACCCAACATTCAAACCTCATTCAACCAAAATCAAACCCCTTTCAACCAAAGTCCAAAACAAAATTCATATCAACCCAACATTCAAACCTCTTTCAACCAAAATTGAACCCCATTCAACCAAAGTCCAAAACAAAATTCATATCAACCCAACATTCAAACCTCTTTCAATCAAAATTGAACCCCATTCAACCAAAGTCCAAATTCAAATTCATGCCAACCCAACATTCAAAGTACCCCTTTCAACCAAAATCAAACCCCATTCAACCTATGTCCAAATCAAAATTCACATCAACCTAACATTCAAACCTCTTTTAACCAAAATCAAACTCCATTCACCCAAAGTCCAAATCAAAATTCATTCAACCACATTCAAACCTCTTTCAACCAAAATCAAACCCCTTTCAACCAAAGTCCAAATCAAAATTCATTCATCCAAAATCAAACATCTTTCACCCAAAATCATACTCCTTTCAACCAAAATCAAATCCCTTTCAACCAAATCCTAAACCAACCATATATATCCACCATTTCATCATCCCCTGAAGTCACACAAGACCAATCCATGACATCTCTATCTAATAACACAACCTCCCAAGGGCTATCCATCGTCCAAATACAATCTAATTCAAGTCATGTTTCAGAGAGTCTCATTCAAAAAAAATCTTCATAAAATGTTGAAACATTCCAAAAATCTCCCATGCATTTCCAAACTCCTTCCTCATGTCAAGAGGATGATCCAAAATTAGAAGAAATGAACCCTGAAACAAATAAAGATCAAGAACAACCACTTCCATCCTACCCAATTTTTTATCACAATCCCACCGACCAAGAATCTTATGATGATCCCCTCACTCTTTTCAATTCCATTCATAATCAAACCCTTCCATCTCAAGAACAAAGTGTCCTTTCAAGTCCCATTCAACATCCACCTCCTAAGAAAGATCAAGACATCCCTTCCATCCTCCCTAATAATCTCTTTACAAACCAAGACCAAAGCATACCTTTACCTTCATGTCCTAAACAAGATCCCATTATTTCTCCAAATCCTGATCAAGGTTTCTTCATCCCTTCATCTCCATGTCATAATCCTCCATGTTCCTCACAAGATTCCCTCTCAAATGAACTTACCATTTCTCCTAGTCATCCTCATGATCCCAATCCCTCTACACAAGTTGTTCATGAACCCCTTATCAATGACATCACCAATCCAGATCATACTACACAGATCAACCTGTCAACAATTGTTTGTGAGCCATCATCACATGCCAAAGTAGTGACAAAAACAAGCATAACACCAACTAATGAGATCAACGCCTAGTTGACTTCATCATCCTCTTCAAGTGCATCAATAAAAACAGGCATAAAACCCGCTCATGTAACAACTTTGAAACCAAAACCAATTTGTCTCATACACCCACACTTGATAGATTGGGAGCAAGAGAACCTACCACAGTTGGATTTCTTTGAAAATGATAAGGCTATTGCTGAATTCAAGGGTTCCAAAGCTAGATTTCCCTCTGATGATCCACAAAATCCAAAAACTAATAAAATCAACATTGGAGATGTTGAACATATACACTTAGCTGAGTCCTTATACCCTATTGGAAAAGACATCTTTATCTGGCTTTTCAAACAAAGGCCAATGAACTACCTACACAAATATTATACCTAAAGGTTGGGTTAATTTAGGTTTTACTTTCCGCATTGCATATAGTCTCTTTCTAAGCATATCATTTTATTCAAGAGTCGCATAAAGTTTCTTTCCAAAGCACATCATATTCAGAAGGCGCATTCACAAAGATTCTACATTTTCATATAGCAGCATCAATAAAATAAGGCAACTGTTCAAGTTTATCATTTGTTTGCATTCAAGACAAACAAGGGTCATCTCCTTTCTTAGATATTTGGACATGAATTTTTTGAGATCCTAAGGTCATTCATTTTCAACATTACCCTGTGACGACGCTTTACTTATGGTTGGGTAGTGATTTCACTATTTGAGGCTTGTTAACCTAAAATCTATCAATTGCTATATCGCAAACACAATAAATCTCTAATTTACTCGAGACACCTAGTTGATCATATGACTAGTGAAAAATCTAAAATTTTGCTTTAGCGCCGCTATAATTGTCACACCCAAGTAGGTTTAATTACTTACAAGTCAAGGCAAGAAAATAAAAAGAAAAAGAGCTATGTCAAATATTCATCTCAAGGAAAAAGAGTAATGATATATAACTGAAATATCACGCATGCAGATGCAATAAAAAGCTTGACTATGGGAACATGCAAGTAACTCCATCAGGGCTATGAACACCTACTGGCAATGGAGCAATATTTGGGAAATTACAATCTATAACCTCGTCAGAGCTCACAAGGCTTGCTGGCAGTGAGGCTCTATTCGGGATGCTCTTGAAGTTAGGATAATCCATGTAGCTAGTCATATAGGATGCTAAGGATCTTTAGTGAACACAAGAGCAAGAACTAACTCATTTGCACACACATGGGCAAAAGAAGATCAAAGTTTCAAGAATCAATGGGGAAGTTTTCTGCGTCTCCATTTATAAATCCTAGTCACTAAGTGTGTTAATTTGGATGTTCCAAGGGACCTTAGGGATCGATTGACCACTTATCTATGAAATGTTTTGCACCTCCATTTCAATTGGTGTATTGCAAATGCTAAAACAAACACAGTCAACCTTGTTCGAATAGGAAAGGCATCTTCATCATGCATATTGCATTAACATAGGTCATGTTGAAAATTCATTGTCTCCACATGCATTATGTAGATCATCATGTCATATAGGTTTGTACACTAGGGGCATAACTGAAAAAATCCAAAAAATCATATAAAGTCTTGAAAAAATCCTAAAAATCATATAAAGTCCTAAAAAAATCCAAAAAATCATATGAAGTCCTGAAAAAATCCTAAAAAATCATGTAACGTCCTTTGAAAATATGCAAAAACACTGAAAAACTTAAAATCCAAAAACATTGAAAAACTCAAAATCCAAAACAAAAAAAAAACATTAGAAAACTTAAAATCCAAAAATAGTGAAAACCATAAAATCCCAAAAACATCCATATAACATCCTGAAAAAATCAACCAAAAACATTCAAATACGATCCTAAAAAAATCATTCAAAAACATTCAAATATCGATCTACATAATCCAAAAACATCATAAAAGCTCTTGGAAAAGAACTAAAAATCGAAAAATCAATCAATCAAAAAAACTTGCAATAAAATGTCTCACAAGAAACAAATACCCTGGCAGATATCCAACAAACACTTCAGACGAAGTTAAAAAAGGATACGACTATTCAGTCAAACATCTGCAATCAACTGATCAAACTGTCTTATCAATCGTATCATATCCCTATCAAAGTGATCATTATCTTGTCTTCAACAGAAGAGGATACACTCGAAATCAGACAGGTTAGTCTTAAACGGGGTCTGCAACTTTCTAAGATCAGACATTATCAACCATCACATCAAGCAATTGAGAACGAAGGCACAAGATCAATATAGTTGTTGAATTTTGTTCGGGTCAGTCTTTATCTTTTATCATTTGGCGACAGATATTGCTCCTATGCTACTCAAGGATGTCCACAAGTGACTAGAGGAGCCATGATGGGAATTATCTTTTTCTTTGTTTGCTCCTTGTCTGCTACATGTTTGTTTCTTCAATGAGATATTTTTACATCTTGGTTCCTTATACCATGATGTGCTAAGCTTCATTGTTCAATAATAAGGCTCAGTGATGAATATATATTGCGCAATAAATAATGACACAGGTTCGTGATTCATTCAGTTTCATTTTCATTTTCATCTCATCTGTTTATTGCTAGTTTGTTGATTCTTCTCTCATCGTCTCTTTCTTAATCATTTTCTATCATCTAACATTGTTCTATTTCATTCTAAGGTTCATTCTCTCATATTCTATCTCAATATCATATTCAAATCACCTATCTCTATCACTAATCAACTAACTACTCTTGCATCTCACATTCTTCTTTTTTTTGAGAGATCATTCATATCTTTAATGCACAAACAATCTCTCGAGGGGGTATATTTACACCCTAAGTGTCACTGGGGCATACTGGGGCAGAAATTTTTCATTTTCTTTGAAACAACATTGTTCCGACATTGTCTCAAAGAGGGGAAAATGTAGACACCTAAACATGTCTCATTGATCATGTACTAATTATTCCTCTAATTAGTTAAATAATTCTTTAATTGTTTGATTAATTTAATTAACTATTTCTTCTAATTTCATATTTCATCATCATCTTTTTTTTATCGATAATCGCTTTTGACTGGAGCTACGAACCAGTTAGGGTCACATTTGGGGGACCCCATTCCCGTGCTTACAATTTAGATCTAAGGTATTAACACCTCCATGATTTGTTGCTATTTTTGTTATGTACCTATTCCTATGGACAATCAAGCACCACCTTATCACTCCATAACTCCTTATCACTCCACTGCTTGTATCACCTAAATCTCCTTATCACTCCATAACCAGACAACCATCAACTAACATTAGTACTGCAATGCTTGGTATCCATTTAAGAGGTCTTTAACACCTCACTCTTTGACCAGCACCTACCAACTGCAGCATCTGACGGGCAATGAACATGGTATAGTCACCAACGCAGGGGTACAGATGAAACCGTAAATTGTGGCATGTGGGGGCATCGAACCCCCTGAGCATCAACGCCTCGAAATTGACTTGCACAAGACTCGAACTCACGGCAGCCCGGTTAGAAGCCGTGGAGATAGCCCAGAGAAGAGGCTGACATATTGAAGATGTAAGCAAAGATGGAGGAGAAGAAGCCTCGGTAGAACAAGTAAACCCACTAGTAGTTGATCCAGATGAAGAAATTTTTTTTAAGGGTTCTGAGTAGGGCAAACACTAAACCTCATTTTACCCCACTAGGATATGATGCCAAGTTAGATTCGGATGAATTGATGGATTGGATCTCGGAGATGGAGAAGTATTTTGATTTTGAAAACACTGCAAAAGAGAGGAAGGTGAAATATGTTTGTACCCGGTGTAGACACCTAAAAATGTCTCATTGATCATGTACTAATTATTCCTCTAATTAGTTAAATAATTATTTAATTATTTAATTAATTTAATTAATTTAATTAACTATTTCTTCTAATTTTATATTTCCTCATCATCTTACTAATTATTCTATTTTCTATTTATATCATCATTTAATCATTTTAACCATTTTCTAAATATTAATTAAATATTTATTATTTAATTAATTCTGATTAATTCCCCAATTTAAATAATCTTTATTATTTAAATAAATTAATTCTCAATTTATATCTCTAATCATTCAACCCTCTTCTAAATATTAATTCAATATTTATTATTTAATTAATTGTGATTTAATCCTTTAAATTAAATAATCTTTATTATTTAATTAAATTCCAATTCTAAATAATTAAATAGTTTCTCTAAATTAATTAATTAATTAATTAATTCTTCAATTCCAAATCCCCAAATTCTAATTTCATTTAATTTTATTAATTCTTCTAATTTCATTATTTCTTCTAATTTCAATTACATGTGCATGATTTCAAAAACCAAATTGAAAATCAAAATCAAGTTCTAAATATATTCAAATACTAAATTGAATTAAAATAAATTCAATTATTTGATTAAATTTCATGCAAAGATTAAATTGAAAATCTAAGTTAAAATGCAAACACATACTAAATTAATTAATTAAATCATTTATCTCTCCAATCTCTATTTCCATCTTTCGGTTAGCTTTTTCTAAATTAAGCTTTCTTTGTCATCCTCTTTATTTCCTCCAATCATTATTTTTCTCCCTTTAGTCAGCTTTTTCTCAATCAGTTGACTCAATTAATCTATTCAATCTATTGAGTTTCACTCCTACAATCAGCAGTTCAACTATCAATTTTCATGTGAGCTCACCTGAGTTCCACCTCTTGATCAATTTGTTCCACCTTTCAATCAATCTTCTCCAAAAATCTATAAATTGAGCATTCAATCTCCATTCTCAATGCAACTACTCCTCCTCCTCCTCCTCAATCCTGGACAATTTATTTTGAATCATGAACTTTGAATATTTGTGTCACTTGTAGGTTGTCAACGCAATATCTGAGAGCCATCATACCACAGAGAAGAGAAGAGCAATGGAAGCTATATGCAATTTTGGAATAGGGAGTTTGATTTGAATTATTTTAATTCCTATTTGCTTGATTGTGTTATTTCATGGTTAGTTTATTATAATTCTTTGATTAGATAGGGATTCGTGATTTCCCTTTGATTCTAATTAATATTTTGATTAAGATGAATTTTACATACGACACTCATTTGAAAGGTCATGCATCTCTTTGGTGGGAGCATTTACAAGTTGATAGACAAAGAAGAGGTAAAGAAAATATTAAGACATGGGATCGAATGATTGCTAAGTTAAAATCAAAGTTTGTCTCGGTGAATTATCAAGTGGATTTGTTCCGGAAGTTGAAGAACTTGAGATAGAAGGAATCTAGTGTGAAGGAGTACACCGAAGCATTTTACAAATTGAACATCATATCTGAACATGTTGATGCTGTGGTTGAACAAATTGCCAAATATTTGAATGGATTATGGATGTATATACAAGATGAACTCAGTATGATCAAATTGGAGAGTGTTGAAGAGGCTTACCAGTATGCACTAAAGGTTGAAGATAAATTGACCAAAAGACATGAGAAGAGACACAGAGGTAGAGGTGGAAAGTTTACCAGAGGAAGATTTCAAAGAGGAAGAGGATATACTGTAGGAAGAGGAACTAGTATAGATCATAACAAGGACAAGGAAGTGAGCAAAGAAGGTAATTCATACCAAAAGGATGATAGAAAATTCTACCAAAGGAGAGAATTGGATGGTTACCGGGATGAGAACTTTGGAAGACAAGACGAGAATACATTTCGAGGAACCTACTTTAAGTGTGGAGGAGAAGGACATCATGCATTTGAAAGTAAGAAGATAGAGGCTACCAGAAGAGTAGCAGTGGTGGAAGAAAACCCCACCAGATTAGACAATATACCAAAAGATGGAGAACTACTGATGATGAGGAGAGCTTTGTGTCATACCAGAGGAGATGAAGAACCATTGCAAAGGAAGAATCTGTTCAAGACCAGATGTAAAGTATCTGGTAAGTGTTGTAAAGTTATTATTGATAGTGGTAGTTCAGATAATCTTGTTTCAGAAGAGATGGCGAATAAGTTGAGATTGGAAATAGTGAAACACCCTAAGACTTATCAAATAACATGGATTCAAGATGAACATAAGTTGTTAGTAAGTGAACAGTGTTTGGTAAAATTAAAAAATTGGGAATTATCATGATGAATTTTTGTGTGATATTATGCCTATAGATATTTATCATATTTTATTGGGAAGACCTTGGCAGTTTGATAGAGAGGCAATACCTAATGGGAGGAAGAATACATACACTATTGTGGCCAATGGGATGAAGCAAACCTTGTTTCCTTTGGAGGAACCTTTGAAGAGTGAATTTTTTACAAATACCAGAATCTATTTAGTAGATGGAAGGAAATTCTTGGATGGACTGAGACATGAGAATGTGTGTTTTGCCTTAATTCCTAAGAATACTAAGAAACTGGAACCGGAAGGAGAACACCTAGAAGAGATAAGAGATTTGCTTACAGAATATGAGGACATCATTTTAGATAATGTACCTGATGGATTGCCACCTGTTAGAAGTATTTGTCATTGCATGGACTTGAACTACTTGATGGATAGTGGTAGTTCAGGGAAGGTGATGAGTGTAAGACAATATTTAAGACAAATGAAGGACTATATGAATGGTTGGTGATACCTTTTGGGTTGACTAATGCACCAAGTACTTTCATGAGGCTGATGAATGAGGTGTTAAAGAAATTCTTGGGTAAGTTTGTTATTGTGTATTTGGATGACATTCTGATTTTTAGTAGAACAAAAGAGGAGCATTTATGTTGGCATGATGAAGCGGTGACAAAGTATGTTGTCATTAATGTCAATATGTGCTCAAGCAGGTACATCGGTATGCACCGGTATGAATATTGGAAGCAGTTTTGGTCAACCGGGATGGAGTGGACTGATGTCGGGGTTCACTAAGTGTTACTACCGGTTGGTAGTCTCTATTCATTTTTAGGGTTTCCAGTTGGATCTGTGTGGTGCAACCGATGATGTTTTGTGAATGTTAAGAATAAGGATCAAGATGCCACGTAAGTTGTGTTCATGTGAAGGATTTCCTTGAGGATTTTGCAAGTGGAGATCGAATGCATTGAATGCCTACCTCAGGAATGTGTGATTTTATGAGTGATGTATGAAGAGCATGTGATGGGTTACCATTTTCTAGATGTGGTGAAGATTGAACGATGCATAGTGACTTGAGATCTATTTAGATCTTTTCATTCTATGTAATGTGTTTGGATGGTCAGATTGGACCGCTTGAATTTGTAAACCTAAAATACTTCAGGTTTAGGGTTTATGTTATCGACCTAATTCTTGTCTATAAGGTCGACGAATTTTGATATTGTTGTTGTTGGCAAATGTTGCTTTTGTGTCTGCATGTTGAGATTCTTGCCAAACTAGAGTGTGAAACCTGCAAAGTGTGATTGTAGAGGAGAGGAGCTGAAAAGGATATGCCTTAGCAAGTAGTGTTGTTATCGGATCAAAGCTTTACCTATTGACTTCTAATCATTTTAACAAAAGAAAAATCCCTTGACCGGGTAGCTTTAATAGGCTTGTTGTAAATCCTCTAACCAGGTGACTCAAGTTCATTGAGTTCTTTAAATACTCTAGCGAGGTAACCTTTAACATGGTATATAGCCATCCCTTAATAGGGTGATCTTTAATAGGATGGGTTCCTAGTAGAACATTATTGTAAAGTCTTTAACCGGACTAGGCTCCTAACAGAGCGGACTTCAAAAGAGTTCAAAACAAGCTTGTGGGTATTCATCCCCACCGTGGTTTTTCCCATTTGGGTTTCCACGTGAAAAATCTATGTGTTATGAGATGTGCATTTTTCATGTGATGATTTGGTATTCTTGTTTAAGTGATTATGCTTGCAAAGCTAATGGGTATGGTATTACTGATACAACACATGCATATGTATATGGGTGAAGTAGTTATCAAGTGTTGAATGATATTTGAAGTATTTGTTTTTACCGGTTTAAGCTATCTGAAGTCTTACTATGTTTAACCAGCATTGCCATGGTTAAGTTCAGTGATGAAGACAACCGGTTAGCATTATTTTAACTTGATAATTTGTGTAGAAGTTTTTGTATGTACTGATTCACCCCCCCCCCTCTTAGTACCAGTTAGGGTATTTGTTGTTCATCATTATTCATCAATTGGTATCAAAGCAACTCCAGGTCCTCAGTGATATAAGGTTAACCACTTGGGGTAAAAGATCTTTCTTTAATGATGAAGAGGGAAGGTCCTGAGTTCAATAGAGATAACTTCAAAATATGGAAGGACAAAATGAAGATCTATATCAAGAGTTTGGGTGCTCAACACTGGAGCTATGTTGAGAATGCCTATATAATCCCCACTACCACTCTAACTGATGATCAGAAAAGAGAGACTCAAGAAAATAGGCAAGTCATGGAAGCCCTTATTAGCAGCCTCTCCGATATTGAGTTCATTGATGTACAAGATAAGGAAAATGCCAAGGATGTATGGACACATTGGAAACCATTTATGGTGGTGATGAGCATGTCAAGAAAGCTAAGGAAGAGAGCCTTAGAGGAAAATTTGAAGACATGAGGATGGTTAAAGGGGAAACCATTCAGCAATATGGCATAAGGATCAAGACTATGGTTGGAGATATCAAGAGCATTGGTGGAACAATTGAAGATGCCATCATTGTCAGTAAAGCTTTGAGATCATTGTTACCGGTCTATGCAATCAGAGTTGCTGCTATTCAGAAACTAAGGTCTATTGACAAAACCAAGGTATCCTTAGACTCCATCATTGCAAAGTTGATTGCATATGAGTTGAATAGCTATGATGGTAGTGTTCAGAAGATTGAGTCAACCTTTAGAGCATCTATTGTACCAACCAGAAAAGGAAAATAAGTAAGTACCAGTTATGAATCCAGGCAATGCAGAGATATGGATGATGAAGAGATTTTAATGGAGTTTGAATCTCTTCTTGCCATGAGACTTCCAAAAGGCGCTGAAAAATACAAAAGTGAGCTTCCTTTAAAATGTTTTTCCTGTAATGAGATAGGACATATAGCTCATAATTGCCCTAACAATGACAATAACGATAAACCAGAGAGGTTTAGAACGTATAAAGGGGGAAATAGAATAAATTGTCATGTTGCAGTGGATGAAGGTGTTATTGATGAAGAATCTGAGGATGAAGAGAATGAGGACATAGTGTTGTAAAGCGGAAAAATTGAACCCTGGTCATTCTCCCCTCCCCAACTCCAAGGAGAGAGAAGAGGGAGTCACTAGGGTTGATGGTTTTCACTTAGGGGAGACTTTACATTCAAAAGAGGGGTTGAAACCCACAAGATCCAATCCCACACAATGCAAAATTGGATTCTAAATGAGTTTCAAGGGTTGTGACATCAAGGATACCCTCTTTTGTAAAGAATGTAGATAGAAAGATTGAACTAGGAATGCATGTAAAGTAGGAAAGATTCGCTTATAAACAGAGATAGGGATATGGGATGAAGCTGAGGACCTAGAACTAGCAGTAAAATGTCGAGACGGTGCTGTTATACAAATTTGAGTGAAAGTTGACGGGACAATGGCGCTCGGCGTGCACACGGTCCTCCTAAAAATCCGCGAAACGAAGGGGGATCTGTTCGTCTCTGCACAAGGATTCCAGATCTTCAATTACAGCCGCGTACCTGCAACCTTGTTGTAAGAATGTTTGTATTCTTACATGCGAAGGTGTAATGTATGTAGTATGTTGTATGTTGTATGTGCTCTCCTCTTCAATGGTTGAATCCTTGTCTTGAATGCAACACCTAGCCTTGAATGGAGACTTAGAATGCTCAATTGCTTGAAAGAATGCTTGAATGTTTGAATGTTTGAATATCGCTTTCGCATCTTGCCCTTGCTTATTTCCTTCCTTTTCCTACCTCAAATGGGAGGGGAAATGTAGTTTATATACTTGTCAATTAGGGTTGATAGACTGATTTTTTCGACCTTAGGCCGACCAGGAAACATTATTTTCCAATTTGCAAACTTAAAGACCCATGCCCAAAAGAGACTGGGCCCAAAATAGGGCCAGGGACCAGGGCGCTGGGCGCCCTAGTCCTAAAGGACCAGAGCACTGGGCGCCATGGTCCCACCTCCCGGGACAGCAGGGTGCAAGGAGGGATCAAGCCAGGGTGCAAAAAAATGCAGTTTTTGGTGTCGTAAACAGGTTTCGGGGTCTCCATTCAGGTTCAACGTTGGGCCGCCATCGTGAAGACCCAAATGCAATCGAAATTGCAAGTGTCACAATTTTAGGACACTACAAGTGTTTTTAGTTGTAAAGGAAGAAGTGGCTGAAAGAAAGCACTTGTCTCTCGCATTGACAACTCTAATGAGTGGATTATTGATAGTGGTTGTTCTCACCACATGAATGGTGACCGGGGAAAGTTTTTGTCTCTAGAAGAATATGATGGAGGTTTTGTTAGATTTGGCAATGATGCACCTTGTTTGGTAAAAGATAAAGGATCCATCTCATTGAATGGAAAGAGAAGTGTGGATGATGTCTATAGGGTAGAAGGTCTTACAAACAACCTTTTGAGTGTTCCTCAGCTAAATGAAAAAGGACTCATTTTGGAGTTCAAAGGTGGAGTCCACAGTATAATTGGAAAGAGTGGTGAACTTATTGCCACCGGTAAGTAGACTAGAGGTAACTTGTTTCAGCTGAATGCCAAGATTAGTTGGTGTTTGATGGAAAAGTTTAATGATAGTTGGATATGGCATAGGAGACTTTGTCATATGAACTTTGATAATATTGTAAAGGCTAGTAAGATCAAGGCAGTAAGAGGATTGCCTTTGCTGAACAAACCGGAGAATGATTTATGCAGAGAATGTCAACTTGAGAAGATGTCTTCCTCAACATTCAAAGGTAAGTCTTTTTTAGTAGAGAACTTACTTGATCTTGTGCACACCAAACTATGTATTCCTATGAAAACAAGAAGTATTCAAGGAGATTGGTATTTCATGATTCTTACCGATGACTGCTCAAGAATGATGTGGGTCATATTCTTGAATGACAAGTCTGAGGCATTTGGAAATTTCAAATCCTTTAGAGCATTGGTTGAGAAGGAGAGCGGCAAAAGAATAGTGTCTTAGAACCGATCAAGGAGGTGAATTCACTTCTAATGAATTCAACAAGTACTGTGAAGAGAATGGCATCAAGAGGTAGCTATCTTCCCCAAGGACACCGCAACATAATGGAATAGTAGAAAGGAATAGCAAGACTATAGTTGAAGCGGCCAGAACAATGTTGATCCAAGGAAAGGTAGCTCACACATTTTTGAGAAGAAAGAACTGCAGTCTATACTATGAACCGAGTACTCATCAAGAAAGGTAAAGTTAAAACCCCTTATGAGTATTGGACCAGGAAGACTCCCATTGTGAGTTGCTTTAAAGTATTTGGCAGTAAGTGTTACATCAAGAGAGGTGAGCATCTAAGCTAGTTTGATGCTAAATGTGATGAAGGAATATTTATGGGATATTCCACTAAGAGAAAAGCTCTCAAGTGCTACAATAATAGGACTCAGAAAATTTTTGAGAGTATCAATGTCAGGATTGATGAATCCCGTGAGGAGCCTGAGGAAACCTGCAGTGAGAAAGTGGAAGATGAACCAGGTGTAGCCTTTTAGGAACCGATTAAGAAAGAAACAAGTAAAGAACTCAGTGTTCCTTTATAGGTAGAAGTTGTAGTAGGTGAAGAAGAAGATGGAGATAAAGAAGAAGAGGAAAAGCAAGCAGAACCAGCTAGAGTCATTCCTAGATATGTGAAACTACATCATGATCTAAAGCAAATCATAGGAGATAAAGATGCAGGGATACTCACAAGAAGAAAGATGAAACAGAACTCTTGTGTGATTTCTGAATTTGAGTCTAACACCACTAGGGAGGCACTTACCGATGAAGACTGGATAAAGGCAATGGAAGAGGAGTTGGACCAGATAGAAAAGAATGCAATATGGTCCTTGGTACCCAAACCGGAACACAAGAATGTAATAGGTACCAAATGGGTCTTCAGGAATAAGTTGAATGAAGAAGGAACAGTTGTAAGGAACAACGCAAGACTTGTATGCAAGGGATATGCTCAGGAAGAGGGAGAAGACTATGGAGAAACCTTTTCTCCTATGGCTAGACTGGAAGGTGTCTGAATTCTACTTGCATTGCAGAATTCAAGGGATTTAAGGTATACCAGATGGATGTGAATTTTGTATTCTTGAATGGAATCCTGGAAGAGCAAGTGTGTATTGAGCGACATGATGGGTTTGCCTTATCAGAAGATAGTAACATGGTGTGTAGATTACACAAGGCCCTGTATGGATTGAAACAAGAACCAAGGGCATGGTATGAATGGTTACACTCTCAGCTTGTGAAAATAGGATTTCAAAGAACAAGTGAGGACAGTAACATATACCTGAAATCTAAAGATGATCAGATTTTGATATGTGAAATGTTTGTAGATGACATAATCTTTGGAGGACATGATGAAATGAGCCATGCATTTGTAGATGAAATGAAGAAAGAGTTTGAGATGTCTCTCATTGGAGAGATAAAGTTCTTCATTGGTCTAAATATTCATCAGATGAAAGAAGGAATCTTCATTACCCAGTCCAAGTATGTCAAAGAGGTATTGAAGACCTTTGGCATGGAGGAGAGCAAATCGGTTGGTACACCGATGGTGATCAGTTGTAAATTGACTAAAGAAGATGATTCAGCGTTGGTGAATGAGAAGGAGTATCGGCCAATGATCGATAAGCTGCACTATGTGATGCATAGCAGATCGGACATTGCTCATGCAGTGGGCATAGTAGCTCATTTTTAGAAGAGTCCAAGAGAATCCCACTTGGTAGCAGTAAAGAGGATTCTTAGATACCTAAAAGGGACTATTGACTATGGATTGTGGTATCCATACAATGGTGATTTTAATCTCAAAGTGTTTATCAATGCAGATTGGACAGGTAATGTGGACGACTAGAAAAGAACAACCAGTGGAGCGTTCTTCCTTGGTGGAAGATTGGTCTCCTGGATGAGCAAGAAGCAGAGCAGTATTTCCCAGTCTATAGCTGAAGTAGAATATGTGGCAACATTTATGAACTACACTCAAGAAATATGGATGAAGCATGTACTGAATGATTTCAAAGTGCCTATATCTGAACCAGTGAGTATTTTCTATGATAATACCAGTGCAATCAATATTTCCAAAAATCCGGTATAGCATGCTAGAACTAAGCACATTGAGCTCAAGTATCATTTCTTGAGAGAGAAGGTTCAAAACAAATAGGTTGTATTAGAACATGTTTCCAATAAGGAGTAGCTAGCAAATATATTCAGTAAGCCCTTACTGAAGACTACATTTACCTATTTGAGAGGTGAATTAGGGGTTCTGCCCCTTCATGAAGTAAACTAAAAGTTGTGTGCTCCACATCAATCAGGTATTACAGTGACAAATCTTTCAGGATTGATGTGTTGAAGGATAGTACTCCATAGGGGGAGCAACATAATGGAGTATGGAAGCTTGTGCCTCCACTTTGGCATTGTTTTCAAAGGGGGAGAAGATATATGATAGGGAAAAAGATATCTAATGTATAGGGGAGAAGATATTTGATGATGAAGATATATGGTAGAGTACACACTGACCAATCCAGATGGTGGTGGTTGTGATCTTTGAACCGGTATAGTCTATTGAGCAAGGTACAGATACTGAGCAATGATACACTGAGTATTGTCATCAATGCCAAAGGGGGAGATTGTTGGTATATGATGAAGCGGTGACAAAGTATGTTGTCATTGATGTCAATATGTGCTCAAGAAGGTACACCGGTATGCACTTGTATGAAGATTGGAAGCGATTTTGGTCAGTCGGGATAGAGTGGACCGATGTCAGAGCTCACTAAGTGTTACTACCGGTTGGTAGTCTCTGTTCAGTTTTAGGGTTTCCGGTATGGTCTGTGCAGTGCAACCGATGGCATTTTGTGAATGTTAAAAATAACGATCAGGATGCCACATCAGTTGTGTGCACATGAAGGATTTCCTTGAGTATTTTGTGCGTGGAGATTGAATGCATTGAATGCCTACCTCAGGAATGTGCGATTTTCTGAGTGGTGTATGAAGACCGCGTGATGGGTTCCATTTTCCAAATGTAGTGAAGATCTGACGATGCAGAGTGACTTGAGATCGGTTTAGATCATTTTATTCTATGTAATGTGTTTGGACGGTCAGATTGGACCGCTTGAATTTGTAAACCTAAAATACTTAGGGTTTAGGGTTTAGGGTTTAGGGTTTATGTTACAAACCTAATTCTTGTGTATAAGGTCGATGAGTTTTGATATTGTTGTTGTTGGCAAATGGTGTTTTTGTGTTTGCATGTTGAGATTCTTGCCAAACCAGAGTGTGAAACCTGCAGAGTGTGATTGCAAAGGAGAGGAGCTAAAAAGGATCTGCCTTAGCAAGTGGTGTTGTTATCAAATCAAAGCTTTACCTATTGACTTCTAATCATTTCAACAGAAGTAAAATCCCTTGACCGGGTAGCTTTAATAGGCTTGTTGTAAATCCTCTAACCAAGTGACTCAAGTTCATTGAGTTCTTTAAATCCTCTAGCGAGGTAACCTAAAATAGGGTTTCAACCTTTAACAAGGTATATAGCTATCCCTTAACAGGGTGATCTTTAACAGGATCGGTTCCTAGCAGAACCTTACTGTAAAGTCTTTAATCAGACTAGGCTCCTAATAGAGCAGACTTCAAAAGAGTTCAAAACAAGCTTGTGGGTATTCATCCCCACCGTGGTTTTTTTCATTTGGGTTTCCACGTGGAAAATCTGTGTGTTATGAGTTGTGCATTTTTATTTGATGATTCGGTATTATTGTTTAAGTGATTATGCATGCAAAGCTAATGGTTATGGTATTACTAATACAACACATGCATATGTATATGGGTGAAGTAGTTATCAAGTGTTGAATGATATTTGAAGTATTTAGTTTTATCAATTTAAGTTGTCTGAAGTCTTACTGTGTTTAATCGGCATTGCCATGGTTAAGTTCACTGATGAAGACAACCAGTTAGCATTGTTTTAACTTGATAAGTTGTGGAGAAGTTTTTGTAGGTACTGATTCACCCCCCCCAATCTCAGTACCAATTAGGGTATTTGTTGTTCATCATTATTCATCATATTTGTTGCAGTTAAGACAAGTTTTACAGAGGTTGAGAGAATAAAAGTTGTTGATCAATATCAAGAAGTGTACTTTCATGAAGGATGAGTTGGTCTATTTAGGAATTTTGATATCTGAGGATGGTTTGAAGATGGACCCTGAGAAAGTGAAAGCCATTATTGAGTGGCCCACACTGAAAAGCATTGGAGAGGTAAGCTCATTTCATGGATTGGCTAGTTTTTACCAGAAGTTTATCAGAAATTTCTATTCAATTTGTAACCCTATGAATGAGACCGTTAGAGGAGATCAGAAGGAATTCAAGTGGAGCACTGGAGAAAAAAAATTGAATTGTTAAGGCAGAAAGTGACTGAGAAACCTGTGTGAGCTTTACTGGATTTCAATAAGGTATTTCAAGTGGATTATGATGCAAGTGGAACAACAATAGGAGCAGTTTTGAGTCAAGAAGGGAGAGCAGTAGCCTATTTCAATGAGAAATTGAATGATGCCCAGAAGAGATATTCAATGTATGATCGGGAATAAAATGCCATAGCTCAAGCCTTGAAGAAATGGAGATAATATTTGTTGCCTAAGGAGATTGTATTGTATATAGATCATCAAGCTTTGCAGTATTTAAATAGTCAGAGTAAGTTGAATCAGAGACATGTGAGATGGGTAGAATTCTTACAGAGTTACACCTTTGTGTTGAAGCATAGAAGTGGGAAATCTAAAAAAATTGTTGATGCATTGAGTAGGAGAAGGAATTTGCTGATAGAAATGAGAGTCACAGTATTAGGTTTTAAATATTTGAAGACCTTGTATGATGAAGACCCAGATTTTGCAGAACCTTAGAAAGCATGTAGAGAACCGGTTATGGTTGATAGGAGAAAATGGTTTGATTATTTCATTCAGGATGGGATGTTATTCAAGGGAGTTTAGTTGTGTATACCTAAGAGTTTGATGAGAGAGAACCTAATAAAAGAGAAACATAGTGAAGGTCTAGCTAGACATTTTGGAATTGATAAAATAGTTGCATTGGTGAGTGAGCAGTACTTTTGGCCCCAAATTCATAAGGATGTTAAGAGATATGTGCAGAGTTGTAGAGTTTGTCAAGCTGCAAAAGGTAGTAGTCAGAATGTGGGATTGTATAAACCTTTGACAGTGCTGGTAAGACCTTGGGAAGATTTAAGCATGGATTTTGTACTTGGATTGCCTAAGACATAGAGAGGGAATGATTCTATATTTGTGATAGTGGATAGATTTTCAAAGATGGCTCATTTCATACCTTGTAAGAAGACATCAAATGCACTACATGTAGCAAACCTATTTTTCAAGGAAGTGGTGAGATTGCATGGACTACCTAAGAGCATAGTTTTAGACAGAGACACTAAGTTTTTTGGCTATTTTTGGAGAACACTTTGGAAGAAGATGAAGATAGATTTGAAGTTCAATTCTACATTTCATCCGCAGACTGATAGACAGACAGAAATTGTTAACCAGAGTTTGGGAAACTTGTTGAGATGTTTCGTGCGAGATAAAATCGGAAGTTGGGATTTGATCCTTGCACAAGCAGAGTTTGCCTAAAACAATTCAGTAAATAGAAGTACCAGAAAAACACCTTTTGAGATTGTTATCGGAGTTCATCCTAGAGGAATATCATAATTTAGAGACATTAGCAATGAAGACTGGAAGAGTTCGGAAGCAAAAGATTTTGCAGATCACATGGCAGCATTGCATATTCAAGTTAAACGGCATTTGGACGACATGAACAGCAAATATAAGGAGAAGGCAGATGAGAAGAGGAGACATAAGGAATTTGAAGTTGGCGATGAAATGATGGTATATTTGAGGAAATGGAGATTCCCGATTGGAGCTTATAATAAGTTGCACATGAAGAAGTTTGGACCCTATAAGATTTTGAGAAAGTTCAGTTCTGGAAATGCATAAGAAGTGGAGCTACTAGATAGTCTAAGTATTTCACCTATATTCAACATTGTAGATCTTCATGAGTACCATGTACCAAAATTTGATGAGGATAGTGTTGCGAACCTTGAGAAACAATTTCCTCAGAAGGAACCATATCAGATTGAAGAGATTTTGGACAATAGGATTAGGTGTAGTACCCGGAACAGTCAGTACAAAGAACACCTTGTTAAGTGGAAGAGCAGACCAGTTGAAAATTCATCTTGCATTTCTCAAGTAGAGGTAGACTACCTTGGTTTCCCTCTAACCCAAGCAAAGTGAGAGGATCACTTTTTCATTAACCTCGAATGTCTGATTCAGGAGCATCCTCAGTTCACAACAATCTTGCATCAACCAAAAACATTTTCGTTTTTGTTTTGTTTGTAGTTTCAGTTTTCTTTTTATGTGTCCTGATTTTGACTCACTGGATCCTATGGAGTTCGATTCTACTTGAAGACTTGATCATCTTTCTTTCTTTCAAACTGCATCTCATTTAGATCACTTTTTGGCAAGATATCGCTATCGATTTCCATGACGGTTTCTTGTTACCGGTTGTTCCTTTATTACCGATTATCTGACACCTATTCTAGTAATCTATTGGAACCCATTCTGAAGCTTGCAAAGCCTTGAGCATTGATCTCGGTGTTTTTTGGCATGTGGCTGACCTTCTACATTTCATCATTTGGATTTTCTGGAGGAATCTCTTGGCGGAGGCCGACCTTGTTCATTTTGCACTTTAGGTCTTGTTCTTTGGGTTTTGATCCCTTTTGGGCTGACTGGATCCTTTGGATCGATATATATATTTGTAATCTTTATTTAGAATGTAATCAATTAAAATCAATCAGAGTATCAGATAGATAGACTATGCCTAGAAGATAAATATTTCGATTCAAGGTCTCAGTTGTGACCTATTGTACTAGGCATGTGTGTCAGTATGTTGTAACTAGGTTTTTACCAGTATGTCCTGGTTGGATGGTAGGACTATTGTACTAGGCCTGTGTGTCAGTATGTTGTAACTAGGTTTTTACCAGTATGTCCTGGTTGGATGGTAGGACGCGGGTACACCCTATGGCTTGTTTAAGGGTTGTGTACTACAGCAGGGCCTGATAGGGGCCTACCATGGTAGGTACCGTATGCACTATGAAAAAACAATTTGTTTTTTTTTTAATTTATAATAAGTAAAAAATAATAATACTTCCCCATGAATTATAAATTTGATTTTTTTATATATTTCAAAAAAAAACTTTAGAGATTAAAAAAATACTTATACCATCTATAGACTGTATCGTCGTCTGTACCACCAAGAGGGGAAGAATTTTTCTCAACTCCAGGTAGCCAGCTTCGGCTTGGATGAATGAACAGGCAATCTTGGGGTTTTTTGGCCTACTGAGCATGATGGTGATGTCGTATTTTTTCCAAATTTCTCCATGGTTAGGTAACCACCCTCCACCTTCAAATGGTTGTAACTTGGCCTCCATCGTCAGATTTGGACAAAACAAAAGGCGATTTTGACTTTCTTGAGCCTCCTCAATCAAATGGTGACCTCAAATTTGACCCTAACAAGCTCCAATAATTATCTACAATTGAAAGCCATGAAATGCAAAAGCCCAAATTGCACCAAAATTCCTTCAAATGGCAAACCAATGACACTCTAATAGCTTTGATACCATGTAATAGATATGGAGATAGCCACCTAAGATCTAGAGTCAATGGAAAGCACAAGAATGAGAGAGAAATAATATGTGATAAGAACAAACTATATTCTCATCAAGACACAAGTAGCTGGATTAGACAAATGTGTTAATCTGAGAGGATCTAATTAATACTGAGAGGGGGGTCAATCAGTATTAACAATAATTCATAAATTAAACTTAAACTGATAAAACTTTACCAAATTAATTACAAACCAATAATAAACTATTTACCAGTACTAGTAATCACTGATATCCAACTGTTAAACTGATTTATCAGAACTGCTCATTAAGTGTTCATCAACATGCATAAAGTGAAAGTAAATCAAAAAAACACATCAGAAACATTCACCACATGAACACTATAATTTTCATGTGGAACCCAAATAGGGAAAACCCACGATGGGAATTGGTACCCAAAAAAAATGTGCACTCTTTCGGAATGTGCCTTGTTAGGAGCCTAGCCCGGTTAGGAGCTTACAATGATGCCCTGTTAGGAGAAGACCCTATTAGGAGTCACCCAGTTAAGGTATTTCTATGATGAGCCCTGTTAGGAGCTTTTCCCTATTAGAAGCAACCTTGCAAGAGAATTTAAGACTTGGATGTTGAGCTACCCAGTTAAGAGATTTACAATTTAAGGCTTGTTAAAACCTACCCAGTTAAAGGATTTTGATAGCTACAACTGTTAGGGAGCAACAGATGAATGATCAAAAAATATTACTAACTACTTGCTTGTTCAGATCCAATTCAACTCCAATCTGCTACACTCCTACAAATACACCACATTGGTTCGGCGTCACACTCTTTTGTCAAAAATCAGTGACACCCCAAACATCAACTATACCAACCTAAATACTCTTTACCACTTAGTCGGTTACAAAACCCTAAGACTTACAACATAGATCATCACATATCTTTACAACTCATTACAGATCATCAAATGGATCATTACAATCAATTACAAATCAATTATAGTTGTTAAATGATCATCGCACCTCTATCTGATACACTAATTTACAAATAACTGATCAAATTCATTAATCCAATTATCTCAATCTCTTCATCACTAGATCATTACCAACAGTCCTTTACCGGTTCATCAACATTCTCCATTAGCATCAGTTATCCCAATCATGCCAACAATCTCCCCCTTTGGCATTAATGGTAACACCAATATATTCGACTGTCAACTATGAACTTCTTTGTTGCCTTCACTCGCTCTTCTTCTATTGCACTTCATCTGTCAGTTGCACTTCTTCACCTTCTCTAATTCTTCTCCCCTCAATCATATTACTTCTCCCCCTTTCTCTTATAGTTCTTCTCCCCCTTTATCTTACAATTCTTCTCCCCCTTTGACAGCAATGCCAAAGGTGCAAATGCATCTCCAATCTTCATTCCTTTTGTTGTTGTCTCCAACATCTCTGCAAATCTCATCTAAAATGCTCCCCCTATGGAGTAGCCAACATTTCATCAATCCACAGTGAAAAATATTCATTAAGCCCACTAGATTGATGCATCTCATGCATCTTAGTTGATCTTATGTAGGCATCTGACCCCTAATTTACCTCTGAGGTACTCAAATGTTGTCTTCAGTAAAGGTTTAGTTAAGATGTCTGCTAACTGCTCTTTGCTTGTCACATATTCCATTATGACTTGCTTATCTTGTACTCTCTCCCTCAGAAAGTGATATTTCAGTCCTATATGCTTTGTCCTTGCATGTAACACATGATTTTTTGAAATATTAATAGCACTAGTATTGTCACAATGAATAATCACTGGTTCAGACATATCTTGCTTAAAACCTTCCAACACATCTCTCATCCAAATTGCTTGTGTACAATTCATAGATGCTACAACATATTTAGCTTTAGTTGTTGATTGTGATACACATGTTTTCTTTTTACTTGTCCAAGCAACGAATCTTCCTCCCAGAAGAAAAGATCCACTAGTAGTGCTTTTTTTATCATTAACATTGTCTGCCCAATCTGCATCAGTAAACACTTTCAAAGAAGAGTCATCTTTATAAGGATACTTTAAGCCATAATCCATTGTGCCTTTCAGATATATGAATATCCTTATCACTGCTACCAAGTGAGTCTCCTTTCAGATAACATAATACAACTTACCAATCATGGACATGTATTCCTTTTCATCTACATAGGGTGAATTATCCTATTTAGACAACTTACAACTTGTCACCATCGGACTACCAACTGGTTTGCAATCTTCCATGCCAAAAGTTTTCAATACTTCTTTTACATATTTAGTCTGACAGATAAATATTCCACCATCCAGTTGCTGGACCTGCAACTCAATGAAAAATTTAATCTCACCAATAAGAGATATTTCAAATTCTTTCTTCATTTCCTTAGCAAAAGCCATACATAAATCATCATCACCACCAAAAATTATATCATCAAAAAAAACTTTTGCTATCAACATTTTGTCTCCATCAATCTTTAAATATATGTTATTGTCCTCACTGGTACACTGGAATCCTATCTTGATAGAATGTGTATGCAATCTTTCAAACCATGCTCTTGGTGCTTGCTTCAAACCATATAGTGCCTTGTGTAACTTGCAAACCATATTTTCATCTTCACTTAATGCAAATCCATCTAGTTGTCTATATATACTTCTTCCAGGATACCATTTAGAAAAGTTGATTTAATGTCCATCTAATATACCTTAAATCCTTTAAAAGCATCAAAGGCAAGTAACATTCTTACACCTTCCAATCTTTCCACTGGTGCAAATATTTCACCATAGTCTTCTCCTCCTTCTTTTGCATAGCCTTTGCATACAAGTCTTGCTTTGTTCCTTACAACCTTTCCATCTTCATTTAACTTGTTTCTTAAAACCCATTTTATACCTATAACATTCTTGTCTTCCGGTCTAGGAACAAGTGTCCATGTCTTATTTTTCTCTATCTGATGCAATTCCTCATTCATAGTGTTAATCCAGTCATCATCCTTCAATGCTTCTCTTACTATTTTAGGCTCAATAGTAGAAATCAGACAAGAGTTTTCTCTGATTTTCCTTCTAGTCTGTACACCAACATTCTTATCTCCTATAATTTGATTTTTTGAATGATTTAATCTAACATACCTTGGTATTATTGGTTCCGGTGTTGTTCCTTCTACTTCATGTTCATCATCTTCTTCATCACTTTCTTCATTTATCGATTGAATGCCTGTTTCTGCATTTCTGGTTCTATAAACACAAGGTTTTCTTCATCGTTTTTAGGCTCAGATCTGTTGGTCTCATCAAGTTTCTCAGAGAACTCATCAACCTTAATATTTCCACTTTCAACTATCTTCTTAGTTCTCTTGTTACAACACTTGAATAATTTACTCTTGGTAGAGTATCCAAGAAATATCCCTTCATCACACTTAGCATCAAATTTTCCAGTAACATCATCTCTCTTAATAAAACATTTACTCCCAAAAAATTTAAAGTAGATGACATTAGGAATCTTACCATTCCAAAGTTCATAAGATGTTTTATCATTACCTTTCTTGAAAAGTACCCGGTTTAACGTATAAATAGATGTACTAGTTTCTTACCTCAAAAAAATGTAGGTACTACACCTTGTATCAAGATTGTTCTAGCAGCTTCCAGAATTGTCATGTTCCTTCTCTCAGCAATTCCATTTTGTTGTGGAGTTCTGGGTGTTGACATTTTCCTCTTAATTCCCTATTCATCACAAAACTTCACAAACTCATTAGAAGTGAACTCACCTCCCTGGTCAAATCTTAGACATTTCAAACTCCTCTTGATTTCCTTTTCAACTAAATATTTAAATGCCTTGAATTTACTGAATGCCTCAGACTTTTCTCTCAGAAAAGTTATCCTCGTCGTCTTTGAAAAATCATCAGTAAAAATCATAAAGTATTTATCACCATAATAGTTTCTAGTCCTCATAAGACCACATAGATCGGTGTGAACTAAATCAAGGATATGTTTTGAAGAAAAAAATTTACTCTTAAAAGATATAAAAGTCATCTTACCCATCTGAGAGTCCTTACACAACACATTGTCCGATTTCAAAAGTTGGGGCATACCTCTCACAATACTTGATTTGCTAACCTTTTTCAAATTGTCAAAGTTCACATGACAAAACCTCTTGTACCATAACTAGTTGTCTTCAATCTTAGCCACCAAACAACTATTAACATTAGCATTCAGATGAAAAATGTTACCTCTAGTCTACCTTCTAGTAGCAATCAACTCTTCTTTCCTTCCAAGGATCCTGCACACTCCACTCTTAAATTCAAGAAGATTTCCTTTATCATTTAATTGTACAACACTCAGTAAGTTATGTCTTAATCCATCTACCTAAAATACATCATATGCATTACTCTTTACATTCAATTAAATAGATCCTTTACCTTTAACCATGCAGGGTGAGTTGTTACCAAACCTTACCACACCGCCATCAAATTCTTCAAGAGATATTAACTTGTTTCTATCACTGATCATGTGGTGTGAACAACCACTGTCTATTATCCATTCATCATTGTTATCCATCTATGATAGCAGAGATTTTTCATCAGTCAAATCTTCCTTCACAGCAATAAAGACAATTTCCTCATTGTCCTCTTCCTCAAATTCCTCATCTATCACACCTTCATCCACTGCAACATAGAAATGTTTCTTTCCTTTTCCTTTAAATTTCCTGAACTTTTCCTTTTTATCACCATTAGGACAATTTTTAGTAATGTGTCCAATCTTAATGCGGGAAAAACACTTCAAACAGAGTTTACCTTTATACTTACTAGTGCCTCTAGGAAATCTTTTAGCCAATAGTGCCTCAAGTTCTATCAGATGATTTTCATCATCACCATCTCCTCTGCTACTGCCATGACTAGACCTGTAGTCATGATTATGACAAATATCCTTTCCTTTCTTCATAGATGTACTGATTACAGAATCCTTAAAAGCATATTCAGACGGCTTAGATACATTATTATCAAAGTTGTTTAATTCAAATGCAATCAATTTACCAATAAGGAAATCAACAACAACTTTATCTTTAGAAATAGATCTCAATTCTTGTATTGCAGATACCCTAATAGCATATTGTGCTAAGAGAGTTCTAAGCATCTTACTAACAACAGTATCTTGTTCAACTTTACCTCCAGCACTCTTAATACCACCTACAACTTCCTTAATCCTTTGTCCATATTGTGTTATATTCTCACCATCAACCATTCTCATATCATCAAATTTACCTCTAATACTTTCTTCCTTAGCCCTTTGTACATGTTCATCACCTCCATAAATCAAACCTAATTTTTCCCATACTTCAAATGCAGTCTCTAATCCATGAACATATATATACTCAAAGTCAGACAAAGTACTTACAATTGCTTCAAGTGCCTGGATGTTTTCTTGTTTCTCCTTAATCTCATCAGGTGTCAAGGGAGTGGTAGTAGGAGCCACATACTGTTTGTTGCATGATACCAAAACTGAGAACCCATTCCTTTGATATATGTCTACATCTGATCACTCCATATCTAGTAGTTGTCCTTGGTAACCTTGGGACCCTCCTTCTTTATCATCCTTTTCAGGATCTTTTCCTCGAGTTGTTAAGCTTCACCACATAGAGGACCTAATGCTTTGATACCAATTGTTAATCTGAGAGGATCCAGATAATACTGAGAGGGGGGGTTGAATCAGTATTAACAATAATTCATAACTTAAACTTAAAAAGATAAAAATTTACCAAATCAATCACAAACCAGTAATAAACTATTTACCAGTATCGGTAATCAATGATATCCAACTGTTAAACTGATGTATTAGAACTGCTCATTGAGTGTTCATCAACATGTATAAACTGAATGTAAATCAAAATAACACATCGGAAACATTCACCACATGAACACCAGAATTTTCACGTGGAAACCCAAATAGGGAAAAACAACAGTGGGAATTGGTACCCACAAAAATTGTGCACTCTTTCAGAATGCACCATGTTAGGAGCCTAGCTCGATTAGGAGCTTACAATGATGCACTGTTAGGAGTCACTTGGTTAAGGGATTACTATAATGAACCTTGCTAGGAGCTTTGCCCTATTAAAAGAAACCTTGCAAGAGGATTTAAGACTCAAATGTTGAGCTACCCGGTTAAGGGGTTTACAATTTAAGGCATGTTAGAACCTACCCAGTTAAGGGATTTTGAGTGTTGCAACTGTTAGGAAACAACAAATGAATGATCTGTAAATAGCACTAACTGCTTTCTTGTTTATATCCAATTCAACGCCAATCTACTACACTCTTGCAGATACACCACACTGGTTCAGCTTCACACTCTTTTCTCGAAAATCATCGACACACCAAACATCAACTATACCGACCTAAATAATCTTTACAACTTAGTTGGTTACAAAACCCTAAGACTTACAACATAGATCATCACAGATCTTTACAACTCATTATAGATCATCAAATGGATCATTACAATCAATTACAGTCATTGAATGATCATCGCACCTTGATCTGATACACTTTCAAACCCTTAGCTCATTCTGCTAAGCACTTCGCACATTCCCAACAAATTCACTATTTGATCATGCCAAAACATCATTCAAACACTTCACACAGTTTCAGCCATGTCATCAGCAACTTAAAAAAAATAATGTAATACACCTTCGAACTCAAAATCATTACTGGTTATAAGAATTGAATACCGGTTCTTAACCCCTACAGAAAATACAATGGAAACCATAAACATGACTTTCAGTAATCAAAGCATGATGTGGTTCTGGTTAAAGATATATTACAATGATACAAATACATGTTCCAAACCTCAACACTTGACTCATCACCAATCCCCATAACCAATCAAAAAATTTCCACATTTACTGGTTAAGGTCTTAATTCCTAGTTCACTGTCTTCATTACTAGTAAGGCATTTTTGGTAGACCAAAAAGACTTAGATGAAAAAATAAACATGAAAAGCATAGTTTCCACATAGTTTTCCATAAATGACCACAAATAACTGATCAAAGTCTTTAAGTCAATAATCTCAATCTCTTCATCACTAGATCATTACCAACATAGTTTCCACATAGTTTTCCATAAATGACCACAAATAACTGATCAAAGTCGTTAAGTCAATAATCTCAATCTCTTCATCACTAGATCATTACCAACAGTCCTTTACCAATTCATCAACATTCTCCATCAGCATCAGGTATTCCAATCATGCCAACAAAATGTACATAGGAGACCCCCTTAGTTATATACCCAAGGTGAGTGACTAATGTCATTGTCTCATGAGATGATAAGAAAGAGAAAAAAATCTATCAACCCACCTAAAGTGGAAAAGTGATCACATGATAACACCACTAAAGGTGGATCACCTACCAAAGGTGGAAAAGTGCAACCACAAAAGGTGGATATGATAATGTGATAAATTGATACATCCACCTAAAGTGGAGATGCTCCAACTACTCCTATGCAATTCCCTAAGTAAGCATAAGTAAAGTATAATTAGGACCTAGGAAAGAATAAATCAAGTTAAAATGTCTTAATTACACCAACAGTATTAATCTTTAGAGGATCCGATTAATATTGAGAGTGGAGGTGAATCAGTATTAACAACAAATTCAAATTTGAAACTCAACCTTATAAAACTTTCACCAAATGAAACAATAACCAGCAACAAAACCATTTAATAGTACCGGTATCTATTGATAATCATCTGCTAATATGATTTATCAAGTCTACACATTAAGTGTTCATAAACCATGCATTAACTAAAAATAAAACATAACAGCACATAAAAACATTCACAATATGAACACCATGTTTTTCACATGGAAACCCAAATAGGGAAAAACCATGGTAGGAATCGGTACCCACAAAAATTGTGAACTCTTTCGTAATGCACCCTATTAGGAGCTTACAAAGATACCCTGTTAGGAGAAGACCCTGTTAGGAGTCACCCGGTTAAGGGATTCAGATGATGAGCCATGTTAGGAGATTTGACCTATTAGGATCAACCTTGCAAGAGGATTTAACACGCAGATGTTGAGCTACTCAGTTAAGGGATTTATAGTGTAAGGTCTGTTAGGACCTACCTAGTTAAGGGATTTTGATTTTTGCAATTGCTAGGGAACAACAGTGCATGATCTAGGTATAGCACATAACTGCTTGCTTTATCAAATCCAATTCTACTCCAAATCTGCTACACTATGGCAGATCTCTCACACTCTGGTTCGGCTTCACACTCTTCTCAAAACCATTGACAAAACAAACATCAATTGTACCAACCTAAATAACCTTTACATCTTAGTTGATTACAAAACCCTAAGACTTACAACATAGATCATCACAGATCTTTACAACTCATTACAGATCATCAAATGGATCATAACAATCAATTACAAATCAATTACACCCATTGAATGATCATCGTACCTTGATCTAATACTCTTTCAAACCCTTAGCTCATTTCGCTAAGCACTTTGCACATTCCCAAGAAATTCGCTCTTTGATCACACCAAAACATCATTCAAACACTTCACGTGGGATGTGCCACGTCACCTCCAACATTTGAACTTGATGTAGATCACCGCCAAACCAAATATCATTACTGATTAAGAGAATTTTTTATCAGTCCTTAAACCCTACAGAAAATATAACAGAAATCATAAACATGACTTCTGGTAACCAAAAAATGATGTGGTTCCGGTCAGATACATATTACAATGATACAAACTCACATTCCAAACCGCAATACTTCAATCATCACCAATTGCTAGATCTAATCAAAACATTTCCTCGTTTACCGATTAAGGTCCTAATTCCTAGTTTCCTATTTCTTTACCGGTAAGGTCTTTCCAATAGACCAAAAAGACTAAGATGACAAAATACAACATAGCAAACATCAGTTACCATCAATGAAAACAAAAATAACTGACCAAAGTCATCCAATCATGCAATCTCAACCTCTTCATCACAATGTCATCACAAACAGTCCTTTACCGGTTCAGTCATCATTCTTCATCTACATCAGTTACGTCAATCATGCCAACATTCTCCCCCTTTGGCATTGATGGCAACACCAACATAAACACCAATCATATTCAACTAAAATCATGTTGCTTAGTTCTGGAACTTCCCTACTACACTTCACTCTTTTGTCGGTTCTTCTCTTCTCCATTTGGAACTAAATCTTCATTTCTTCTTGTTAGAACATAATGTTATTAGGGATCACATCCTTATAATATTTATATATAATGTTCTAATATAAGGTTATAAAATCTTATATGTTATATATTTTATAAGCATATCCCATTTGATATAATTATAATCTAATAACTATTATATTATTAATTATTTATGAGTGGGGGCTATTGAAAAGGTGTGACTAGTGAAGCCATCCTTCCTCCTATATTTAAGGATGTTCTCTCTCATTTGGGAGTGGTGAGAATTTGGAGCTTTATGGTGAGTTGTATCACTGTGCATATGAGGTATTATTGGCCATGTGGAAGTATTGGAGTGTCCCCAGGTTCATGTCTATTTTATGATAGACTATGATGCTCTGTGAAATGGACAAGTGTTAGACTAAAGCCTGTGGTCGTATAACACACAAAAACACAAGAAATCGTTAGTGTTAATCAACCAAAAACTAACCTAATCAGGCATATCAAAAGAGACACTAAAAACATGATAAAGTATTTAACTATAGAAGTAAATACAACAAGGCATCTCCAAATGCCTTTTAACATGCTCTTAGCTCCTTCTCCTTTGATCCTCTCCTCTCCAAGTTCCAAATTAGTGTAGCTCTCAGCAACTTTTTGCACTATGGATTATGGAGGTTCAAGATTGACAATGCTTATAACTTATGCTATGCAAGTGTAAAACAAATTAATTAGACATATTATGAAATGAACTAAGATTTATTTTAGTCCAAAATGACAATATATGTGATTTATGCTAAATGCTCTCTCTAAAATTCACTATAGATTAAATGCATACAAGTTTTCAGGATCTGGATTATGAAGAAATGGGCTCTATTTATAGCGAAAATGGAGCAATGGATGGTTGAGATTGAGTAATCTCAACAAGGGTTGGGATTGAATGATATCAAATCCATGTGAAGGTTTTCAACCCAATCCCAGAATGACAAGTGTCAATATGAGATGGGTTGAGAGGAGAGGGAATAAGCATTAAATGCTTGACATGACTTGAAGGTTAACTTGGGGGTCAAGGTCAAGGTTGGGTTGAGTGAATAAATTCTTTATTCAAAGAATAAAGCTTCTATCCAACAGATAAACTCTTGTGCAAAGGTTAAAGGGGTAACCATGGTCAAAGCAATAAATGCTTGAGGAGACACGTGAGTCATATGAGGGTTAAGTTAGGGGTTAACCATAAATGGTCATGTAAGAGCCATAAGTGGTTTGGAAGACTTTGGAGGTTAATTGTTGAACACACCAAGCATTCAATGCTTTTCAAAGACTTTGAAGTCTTTGAGAAGTGACTCCAAGTTGCTTAGGAATGTGACAATAATTAGGGGATGGATTAGGCTAATTGATTAGGATTAGATAGGTTCTAGAAGAATTTAGAAAGGGCAATTGGGGGATGTAGGAAAATGCAAGTTGGGGGGAATAAATGATTTAAATAAATGTTTTATTTAATTTATTTAAAAGAGGAAAGAGGATTAAATTGAATAAATAGAATTTATTCATTTAATTGATTGTGAATTTGGTTTAATGAATTAATTAAAATAAATTGAATAATTTATTTAATTAATAGGAGAATTTTTGAAGATGAATTAATTAAATATTAATTTAATTAACTGATGGCTAGTGGATTTTTAATCAAATAAATATGAAATATTCATTTAATTAAAATGGACAGATTTATGTGACTACGTTTGCCCCTCTTTGAGACGATGTACTTTATCACGTCGTTTCAAAGAAAGAAACATAGGTGTGAAGAAATGCCCCATAAATGTTAATTTAATGGGTGGTATGCCACCTCAAGAGATGGCCCGAAAAATTTTGAAAAATCGGGCGATCTCTCGAAAAAGAATGAAAATTAGCAGGGTGGTAGAAGAGAAGAAGTTAGCAATACTGGTGAAAAATAGAAGAAATCAGAGATAAAATGAAGAAATGGGAGGCTCGGGAAGCTCACAGAGACCACAGCGGTGAGCGGGGGAAAATTAGGGTTACGATGAAGGGTTTATATGGGGGAAAGGGGTGAAAATGGGCTCATTTGCATTCGCATCCATAGTGAAATTTTAGCTCTGATAGTGATGTTTTGGAGGAGCAAGCAGCAGTCAGGATGCAGTTCCCATAGGAGAGCATCGATTAGAGCGAGTCCATCGATTCCAACGGCCAGCGGTATGTGAATTTGATTTTTTTATTTTTGTGCATTTTTTATATATTTTTTGCTGAGTCCAAGTTGAGTCGACACAATAGCACTAAAACTGTGTTTTGGCGTTGTTGTCAACTTAATTAGCGCTATTGTGCCGCTATGGCGCTATTGCGTAGTGGTTTTAGCGCTTTTGCCAAGGTTAGTGCGATTGAATAGTTGTTTTAGCGCTTTTGTTTGTTTAGCGCTATGGGGTAGTTGATTAAGCGTTGTTGTGGTGAGGTAGCACTATTGTGTAGTCAATATAGCGTTATTGTTGTTTGAGCGCTATTGCCTAGTTGATTGAGCGCTTTTGTTGGGATATTAGTGTTGTTATGTGCAAGATAGCGCTTTTGTGTAGGAAAATAGATGCCCTAGTTTGTTTGAACAAAAATCTCTCGATGCCAATGATGGATGGATGGAGAAATGAGGTGAGAGTTGTTTTGGACCATAGCAGCCCTAATGAGACTTAGGTCATTAAGATAAATGCATATTGAAGTCTAGGTGTGCCATGATTGCTTACTTTTTCAGACCCGAAGATACTTGATCAAAGTATTTGTTGATAGTCTAGGTTTAAAATTAAAAAAAGTTTGAAATAAAACAACTGATGATGATGGTTGATGCACTTGTATAGGAGGATCTTTGCGTCTTACTATTGCACGAGAGGCATCCCGCCACACAGGTGTTGCACAATCGGTTGATAGAGGCCGAGGTGGATTGCATTGCAGCAACAGGCATGTACGATGTGATGTATATGCCCATGATTTGGATGAATCATGGTTTGATTATAGCAATGGCAGAGCGGTGGCATAGTGAAACATGTACGTTTCACTTAGCGCAGGGAGAGATGATAGTTACACTAGAGGATGTATGGCACATACTGCACATTCCCATTCGAGGAGAGCTAGTGACATATGACCAATCTTGGGGGATAGCAGCGATACAACAGTTTTTTGAGGAGGATGTGTATATTGATGATGGGTCGGTAGCCTAGGAGGACATAGCAGCCTTGTATGAGCCATTACCAGCAATGTTATTAGGGATTGTGGAGGGACTATTGTGTCCAGATAGACGATCACATGGACTTGTCGTTGGTTGGGGTCATGTGATTGAGCAGATGATTACAGAGGGGACCCGGTTTGCATGGGGACCGTGCGTATTATCGCACTTATATCGGGATCTACATGAGGTAGCATACCGAGGCAAGGACTCATTGGGAGTGGGTATCACGTTACTACATATTTGGGCGTGGGAGCATCTACCTATGACTCGACCAGTCAGTTTGAGATTCTGAGCCGTGGACCAGCCCTATGTATACATGTATGGAGGGATGATGAGTCAGCCCCACTCGGGGAAGTTAGAGTGGTGGCGACGGGCACTGGATGACTTGGATATAGTGATCTGGAGGTCATACATTGAGTGTGAGCCATGGGAGGATGATGCGAAGGCATTGCCCTATGTGTTCATGACGCGATATCTCATTGGTAGGACAGCCTACAATGTGGAGAGACAGTTGCCTGGCAAGGTGTTGAGACAGTTTGGGCGGAGGCAGGGATTGCCTAGTGGTTCAGGAGAGTATGCTAGGGTGGTCCAAGAGAGGTACCTATGGGGGCCACTATTACCGTATGATCAAGCATTAGCAGAGTTTCGGATGCTATAGGCAAGACCATGGGATATGCGCTCGAGGATGGTGGATGTTGGGGTGTCAGACAAGTATACGCAGTATATTGCGGCACATCCAATTCTTCAGATATCAAATCCAGCAAAGTTGATTCCATATTTTGAGGAGGAGAGGGGATGGAGATGGAGGAGGAGAGGAGGTCGCGGAGTAGTAGGTGGACGGGGGAGAGGGGATCGTGGTGATGGAGATGGTGGTGGTGGGGATGGAGGAGGAGGAGGAGGAGGTGGTGGGTTTGGAGGAGGTGGCAGATTCGGAGGTGGAGGTGGGAGTGGTGGTCGATTACAGTGGAGAGGGAGAGGTGGGAAGCCATTGCGGCTATCTTAGGGACCTTTGATGTAGGGAGGCATGAGATTAGGTGGCAGGGATGCAGATGAGGAACAGGCACCTATGGAGATAGACGAGGGAACCATAGGAGAGGTAGCCACTGGGGAGCCACCTATGGATATGGGGGACGGAGCTATAGGCAGAGATCTGTGGGATCATATGATAGGATATTTGCAGACTTGCGTAGAGGATTTGGAGGCAGAGGTGGTAGCTAGAGATGTGCAACTATTTGCGTGAGAGTTAGAGCTGATTGTGGTGATGCGAGAGAGGGATGATGCAATGGAGAGATTAGCAGAGCTGCAGGAGAGAGTCCGGGTTGGAGTAGGAGCACAGGGTCCTACTGAGGAGGTGATGAGGGAGATTCAATGGGCACAAGCAGAGATAGAGTATTGGTGGGGGTTATATGAGAAGGTGGTGCCAGCTATTCAGTGAGCACTGAGCTATTCCCAGATGCGGTAGGCAAGATCAAAGCGGTCTCAGAGGATGCAGAGTAGTGGTGGTGTGATGGGTCCTCCACGAAGAGATAGATCAGGTGGTGCGGGGGATAGTGGGGGAGCAGGTGGAGATGGTGGTGCAGCATTTGGTCAGAGTGGCATCTGAGAGAGCATTTTGTATGCATGTATTTATATTGTCATTTTCGACTGTATCTTGGATGGCTCTTTGGTAGCCGATATTGTGGACTTCATTGTACTCTAATACATGTATATTTCTGGCGATATGATATGATATATGAGGAGATCCAATATTTTGTGATGATATGCATGTTGATGATATGTATGGATGCTTGTGCATGATGATGATTTTATGATTTTATGCTTAGATGGATAGTTGTACTTTCTATATGTATGTGTTTATGAGATGATTCCTATATGCATGGTTTATGATGATTTATTTTTTACATGATGGCTATATGCAGATTTTATAATGTGATGCTAATATGTGGATGCAGGTTGATATGCATGAATGATTTATGTATGTAAATGCGATGATGATTATATGTGCATAATGAAATGATGATTATGAGGGTACTTTGGTTTTTATGTTTTGATGAGATAATGAGATAATGATATGTAATGATGTTTATGATATAATGTGCTAAAATGAATGATTTTATATATGTAAATGCATCTAGATGTCTGTTAGATGAGTGCAATATGGATAAACAAGTGTAAAATACAAATGTTTAAATGATGATTTCTAAATGAATGCATATGGATATTGTATGAACCAATGTTTGAGGCAAATGATTTTGTTTGATGATTCTAAATGTCGAAAAATATGAAGAAGTGAAAATGATAATGCAATGATAATGCAACTCATGAATAACTGCACCTTAATGCAATTAAAAAGTAGAATGATTGCATGTTTGTAATGAAACCTAAATGAAATGAAATGAATGAGTATAAAAATATACTAAATGGATAAATGAATTCACTTAACTAATGGATAGAATAAATGTATGCAACGATAAATGATAATAAATGATGATTGGTAATTGACACTAAATGAATGCATAGTAATGGCTAATATAATCAAGGACAATTTTATCATATGAATGAATCTAAAATGTCATGATTATGCAATGATGAAATGATGAAATGATATAATAAGACTAATGTCAATAAATGATAATGAACTATATGTAATTTTATGCAATTAAATGATATGAAATGTACTTGATGCAAATGCAACTAAATGTAATGATGATGATATGATCGTGATAGATGAATGGAAGGTTTCTTAGACTTTGCATGATGCATCGATGATGTATCAGAGTACTCTGTCACAATTGTATCCAAGACCAACTCAATTTTCACATAACTTCTCATATTAACTTCATTCACACTTGCACATAAAATGATGTATATGAATAATGAATGAGTAAATGGATGGGCGATATGCAACAAAATGCTATATAAACAGATGAGATGAAATGATGATCCATAGTGCTTTATTTTCATCATTGAGCTTTGAAAATGTTGTAAGAAAATACAAGCAACTTGACATAATTATTCAAGATGACCTGAGTAGTTCTTACATGAATTTTGATATAGCAAGTTAATACAAACAACTTGATATAATGGATCAAGTTGACCTGAGTATTGCTTGCGGAACAGACAAAGATTATCTCCTTTCATGCATGACTTGGAATGTCTTCCTTGATCTTTTGTTGATCATATCCTGAGACAAGTTCATACCGTAGTCAAAGATAAACCATTATCGATTTTCGATGATGCAGTAGGAACCAAAGATGGAGCATGGTACCTACAAGCAAGCAACATATATATAAAGAATAAAGAATATGGACCCTCAATAATGGTTCATGCTCATATGGTCGAGGTATACGTTGTAGTTAGCAAGCCGTAGTGATCTATGACTATATTTCGCATAAGATCACGTAACTTAGTGAACTTCCCACGTAGACACCATTAGGACATGCCCCAGTACTTCATCGGAATAATTAGCAGAAGACATACAAACAATGTTGTAGGAACCTGATATATATATAAACAAATGAATAACCTACAAATCAACCAAGTACTTGATAGCTTAAGCAAAATTTTCTTGTCAAAGAAAATGTCATTTTTGTCTTTGTTTTGGTAAGGAAGGATACATCCTTGTTTAAGATAGTGGGTGCGTTGATATTGATTGTTTGGTTGATGGTATAAGTGGTCATCATTTGATTATTTCACAGTGTTTGTTTGGTATCTGCTTTGAAAAATGTATGTACAGGGCATTGCCATGTTTTTGATTGATTTGTGTTGTTTTATCATGTTTTTGGATTTTGATTGGTTTCCAATGTTTTTGGTATTTTGTGAGATAATTTTGAATGTTTTTGGTATTTTTGAGACAGTTTTGAATGTTTTTGGTATTTGTGAGACAGTTTTCCGAATGAAGAACCCAATGAATCACAAGATAATGTAGTATCCATTTCCATCAACTAGGTTAAGGGTGTTGCCCCCATTTTTAGATATGACTATAAAAAAAAGTGGGATGCGAGACGCATAAAGTACTATGCTGGATTGCAGATCAAATAACAAGCCATGGTTTGAACAGATGGATGAGTGGATGAAATGAATGTGCTTGCAACAAGTCTGAAAGATATTGGAGCCATAGCCTTTACGAGTGGCTCCTATTTACCAGGTTTTCACCATCGTAATTACCCAAGGTGCCACCGGAGTGGTTGTTCACCATTTGGATGTATGATTTACTATTTTGATTTTTTTTTTGTATTTTCTTCAGGACATTTATCTGAATGTTTTTGTTGTTTTCACCGGTATGCATGGGAGCCTGATGCTATGTGCAGCTCATGTATAAAACTTTTTAAGGTGCATGTTGTTGATCGGATCTGCTAGCGGTTCTCCTTCTGAAGTAGCCAACAGATATGCCCCGGATCCAAATACAGCAGTAATAACATATGGACCCAGCCAATTTGATTCAAACTTTCCCTGATGTTCTTGGATGGGTTGGTTACAAAGATTCCCTCAAAGAACAAGATCACCTACCTCAAATGTATGAGGTCTAACTCGATGATTATAGCTTCTGCTCATGCGCTGCTGATAGGCCTTGAGGTGATTGTATGCGGCTTGTCACTTCTCATCAAGTAGCTCTAAGTCTTGAAGACGTGATACTCTATATGCTTCATCATCTATGAGATTGTGTAAGGAAACCCATAGAGATGGTATCTCAACCTCAATAGGAAGGATAGCTTCTGCACCATAGACTAGTGAGTAGGGAGTTGCGCCTGTAGGGGTTCAAATGCTAGTTCGGTATGCCCATAGTGCTAGATTCAATTAAACATGCCAATCATGACTGACATCATTGACTGTCTTCTTGAGGATTCTTAATATGTTCTTGTTTGATGCTTCAGCCTGACCATTGCCTTGTGAGTAATAGGGAGTGGAAAAGCGGTGTTGGATGTGAAATTTCTCACAGAGCTCACGAACATCCTGATTTTTGAAAGGAAGACCGTTATCTATGATGATGGACATGGGTACAGCATACCGAAAGATGATGTAATTAAGGATGAATGAGGCGATCTACTTGCCAGTGACTTGGGTAAGTGGAACAGCTTCGATCCACTTTGTGAAGTACTCGGTGGCGGTAATAATGAATTTGTGGCCATTGGATAAAGATGGATGGATTTTACCCACAAGGTCAAGGCCCAATTGACAAAAAGGCCATGGTGTTGTGATTGGTTGCAATTCCTATGCTGGTGCATATATCAGGTCTCCATGAACTTGGCATTTCTTGCACTTTCTGACAAAGCAATAGGAGTCTTTTTCCATAGATGGCCAATAGTATCCAGTGCGCATGCATTTTTTGGCTAGTGATGGACTGCTTGCATGAGTTCCACAAATTCCTTCATGTACCTCTTACAAGGCCTTTGTTATCTCATCCTATTCTAGACATAGAAGGAGAGTACTATCAAGACTACGTCGGTATAGGGTTTCAGCAATAATGGTATATCAAGCAGTTTGGTGAATGAAAGTTTTACGTTGGTTATTCGATTGGTTAAGAGGAAGTGTGCGATCATGTAGGTAGGTATAGAACTCACCATACCATGGGGATTCGGAACCGATAAGGCAACCTATCATCTTGGATTTGGGGATATCATAAGCGGGAATCCAAAGTTGTTCGACCAAGAACTCGTAGCGTGTGGTGTTTTGTGGAAGATCTAGGAGAGATGCAATGGTAGCCATAGTGTCAGCAACTTGATTTTGATCTCTGGGTATCTACTCAAAGGTGATAGTAGTGAATGATGATTTTAATTTGTCCACCATTTGTTTGTACGGCATGATTTTTTCATCCTTGGTCTAATATTCATCTATTGCTTTCCGAATGACTAGTTGGGAGTCGCCATATACTTGTAGTTCTTGTAACTTCCATTGTATGGCTAGTCTGAGTCCTGTGATCAAGGCCTCATATTCAGCTATGTTGTTTATGCATGGAAATGTAAGCCTGTAAGACTTCGGGATGTTGTCACCTTGAGATGTGATAAACAAAATGCTTGCCCCCGAGCTATGTCTAGTGTATGAACCATCAAAGTATAATTTCCATGGTTGCGCTGTTGTGATCATGAATATCTCTTCATCTGGAAAATTGGAAATGAGAGGATGATGGTCTATGAGTGGTGCATCGGCCAACTGATCTGCAATGACTTGACCCTTGATAGCCTTACGGTCCACATACTCGATGTCAAATTCACTTAGAATCATCACCCATTTGGCCAAACGGCCTGTCAATGCTGTTTTGCTGAGTAAGTACTTTAGTGGATCAATCTTGGAAATGAGTTGTACTTTGTGTGTTAACAGATAGTGCCTCATTTTAGTGGCTGCCAAGATTACTACTAGGCAAGCTCGCTCAATAGGTGTGTAATTGAGTTCATAGCCAACCAGTGTGAGAGAGATGTAGTAAACAGTGTACTCTTTCCCTTCTGCATTATGTTGTGCCAGTAGTACACCTAATTTTGTACTTGTTGCTGAAATATAGAGTAATAGAGGTCTACTCAGATCTGGTGGGATCAACAATGGTGTATTCATGAGATAGTCTTTAAGCATCTGGAATGTTCGCTGGCATCTGGCATCCCATGGAAAGTGGATGTTTTTGTGTAGTAGGTGTGTAAATGGGTGACACTTATCTACCAGTTATGCAATGAATCTTCAGATGGATTGGAGTTTCCCTTGTAATGTCCTTAGCTGACTGATATTCTTTAGAGGTGGCATGTCCATGATTGCTTTGACTTTTGCAAGATCAACCTCAATACCTTTGCTTGAGACAGTGTATCCTAGAAGCTTCCCAGAAGTTACTCCAAAGACACATTTCTTTGGGTTGAGTCAAACATGATATTGTTCCAGTTTGTCAAAGATTTGCTCTAATATGTCTAGATGACCTTCTCTTGTTAGCGATTTTGCTAGTAAGTCATCAAAATAATCTTCCATTATGGTATGCATCATGTCATGAAAAATGGTGGTCATTGCTCTTTGATAGGTCGCTCCTGCGTTCTTTAGACCAAAAGGCATTACATTCCAGCAGTATGTTCCCCATGGACATGTGAAGGTCATCTTATGTTGATCCTCTGGTGTGATCTTTATCTGATTGTATCTTGAAAAGCCATCCATGAGTGAAAGCATGGCATGTCCTGTTGTTAGGTCCACTATTATGTCGATGTTTGGTAGGGGGAAGTCATCTTTAGGACATGCTTTGTTCAGATCTCTGAAGTCAGTAGAGATACGGATGCCCCCATTTGGTTTGTTGACAGGCACAATATTGGATATCCAATCAGCATAATCAATTGGTCTAATAAAACCAACATCTAGGAGTTTCTTAAGTTCTTCTTTGACTAGTACTGCAATATGAGGATGCATCTTGCAAAGCTTCTGCTTGACAGGTTTGGCTCCTTTTGCTACGGTGAGGTGATGCATGACTAAATCAGGATCAAGCCCAGGCATGTATCCATATGACCATATGAATTTGATCTGATGCTTCTGGAAGAACTCTACAAACTTAGGTTGTTCCTCTGGAGTTAAAAGAGATGCTAGATGTATGTGGTGAGGTGTTTCAGGAGTCCCTACATTGTGTTCTTTTGTTTCTTCAATGAGAATTGTCAATCGTTCCTGTTGTGCACTAGAAGGGAGGATGTCACAGCTTTCATCCTTAGGTGCCTCAGAGAGGTTTTCACCATTGGATACACTCTTTCTTTTTACTTTTGTGGGATCAAACAGTGTCACAGTGTGGTTTTCACTAGAAGATCCATGTTTTATAGTTATATTTTTGCAGCTAAAAGGTTTGGCATCTACCCCAAAGTATGTTGTGCTATTAAGTTCAATGGCGAATCCAGCTTTGTGATCCCCACTTGGTATGTTATCCCGTAGTTCCAAAAATTCAATGATCACCTCATCATTTTGGAAAAGGTCAAGACATGGGGGATTAGGTTGGTTCCATTCGATGAGTTCAGGATGGATAATGGGCATTACCTCATCGATTAGGTTAAGTTCATTAGATGTGTCAGTGAGTGTTAAGACGTTGTGGTGAAGGTCATTGATGGTGCTCTCCCTATCAGAATCAGGCATAGGATGTGACGTAGGGTCTGTGGAAGATGTTTCTAGCTCAAGAACCCAAGAGGTCTTTATATGTGCTTCTCCATAAACAGGGATGTCTTTGCGGGGTGGAGGTAGTGATGTGTCTTCCTCATCTGAAGTATTAAGCTGGATGGAATCAAATTCCCATTCATGTGAGTCAGTCTCTGAGTTGCTTTCTAGTATCCGATTACTATACCATATTGGGATGTCCTTTGAGTTAAACACTGCAGGTGTGATTGGTTTTGTAGATGAAATGATTGGTGCTGCAGGAAGAATTATGGGGATCAATGAATCCAATATGGGGAGTATTGGTAGTGTTGACTCTATTGCTTTTGCTGGAATTGTTGGTGTCATAGATACTATTGTGGGTTCCGATACAGTTGTTGCTGCTAAAGGTGCTATTGATGTTATTGTTGTTGCTGACGGGGTTGTTTGTTTGATTGGTGGGATGATGGGTATTGTAGATGGTTGTGCTAGGATTTTTAGCCTCAATGGAGCAGTTGGTGTGGTGCATGGTGTTTCTGATATAACCAAAGGTGACCTCTTTGTAATAGGCTGATATAGTGGTTTGCTAGGTTTTCCTTTGAATCTGAGCTTAGGAAGGATCTCCTTTTGAAAGCCTAGGCCAGTTTTATCTTTGGGTTTTAATTCCGACTATAGCGGTTCATGTCGTCCTTGCTTGCAAGGTCCCAAAGCACTCTGACCATCATAACCCATTATTTTCATAATGAGAAGACCTTTGACATACTGATTTGTGGGAAGCTTAGCTTGCGGAATATTCGTGGTGATGGGATCTTTATAGATCCATTTTACTAAGTCTTCATCTCTGGTCTCTTCTTCTTGACTCTTTCCAAGGATGAATGGTGTCAAAGTACATGCTGGTTTGACCAGTGGCATTTGAAGTAACCACTGAGGTTTTCCATGTGTCCTAGGAGAAGTAGGCATTTGTCCCACACAAAAGAGTTGGCTTAAATTATACTCCCCAGGACCTTCCTCTACTATTTTCATTTTGAGCTTCTCTTGCTTGGGTATAGTGGTGTTTGAACTGGAAAGAGAGGTTGGACTTATGTATGATGTGGATGAGATGGCTTCTCTATTGTTGGGAACGGTAATCTTTGGTTGATGACTTATACTATGACAATATGCAAAGGGGTTTGCATCACCCAGGATTGTGATTTCTACAACATTATGCAATAACTTGATACACTGATGGTAGGTGGATGGAATGTCTTGCATGGCATGTATCCAAGGTCTTCCTAACAATAAATTGTATGGTAGAGGAAGGTCTAGAACTTGACAGATGATGTGTCTCACCATAGGGCCTACTCGGATTGGTAGCACAACAGCTACTTTGGATGAACGCTCTGCATCATCATAGGCTTTGATTATGATCTTCTTGCGGGGATCCATTGATTCAATTGCATATCCCAAAGTTGTGACTAATTGTAGTGTACAAATATTCATGCCTGCTCCATTATCAATCAAGACTCGCTTGATCCTATGTTGGTTGATAAACCCTTCAATGTGTAGTGAGGCGTTGTGAGGTTGCTGGAAGGATAAGTTGTCACTTTCACAGAAAGTGAAACAAGGTGATGACCTTAGATTTCCAACCATGGCTTGGAACTGATCTATATTTAGATTTGCAAGGACTAATGCCTCTTAGAGAGCTTGATCCAAAAAAAATTTATGGGATGGAGATAGGAGCAATAGCTCTAAGATAGATATCAATGCGGGCATTTTTTCTAATTGGTCCATAAGGCTAAACTACTTTGGGATAGATGGGGTGCTTGGTGGAGCTTCTTTTATGGTAATCTTGTTGCAACGTGTAACAACATTGCAAGTGGAGCTGGTATTTTTTATGGTAATAGTTGCAATCTATTCACTAGAATCATATAGGTGATTCACAATGTAATTACACGCAGCTTGCGTATAATCAGTGGTATTTGTGTTTCTCCCTGAAGTGGAAGGACCCCTTTGATCATGTGATGGAAGTGGATTTTTAAACATGAGATGATCATTGTTTGTCGTCTTTGGGTCATATCCTTTGATTTTGATTTCACCTCAGTCAATAAGATCCTGAATAAGATCTTTCAATCTGTGACAATTGCTTGTCTTATGCCCTTTCCCTTGATGGAAATCGCAATGTTCAGTATCCCTCCACCATGAAGGTTTGACTTGAGGTTCATAATTTGATGTTTTGGGTAAGGTAACCAGATTTTGAGAAACCAACTGACATAACACTATTTTGATGGGTTCCCCTAAGGGTGTGTATGTTCGTTTTGGTTTAAAATTTTGTTGATGTTGTCTGGGTTCCTCTTGAGATGTATTGCTTCCTTGATTTGAAGGAGCAACTGTGTTATTCTTGGGTGGGGGGTTTTGTCCTACAAATCGAACCACAGGTTGTGCACTTTTGATAGTTCTTGCATCCACAACCCCATCGTTGACGACGTTTTTGTTTTTGTTCGAGAAGTTAGGCTTGTCACTATTGAAGCGTGGGTGAGGATCATCCTTTAGCTCATTATATATCTTGATAAGCCCTTTTTGATGAGATCTCGCTCACATTTTAAGCCTTTGGTGATCATGTCATTGAAAGAGTCCGTGTCTTTTACGTCTAGGTGAAATTCTATTTCATCATTTAAGTTGTAAATAAATATTTCCACTAGTTCTTGTTCAGGTAATTGAAGAGAACATCTACTAGACATTTGATGCCATCGTTGCAGAAAGACTAAAAATAGCTCACCTGGTTTTTGTTTAGTGTTACATAGACCAGCCATTGTGATATCACATTCAATGTTGTGTGAGTAATGTGCATGAAACTTCTAGATTAGCTCTTCGAAGGTCCTAATGCCACCTGGTAATCGAGAAAACCATGATGTGGTTGTTCCTCCCAAGATTTGGGGAAAAAGTCACATTAGGTATGTGTCCTCGTATGCCACTTCGAGGCAAGCTGAATGGAATTCTCTAACATGATCATGAGGATCTCCTTTTCCTCTATACTTTTCAAACTTGGGTGTTTCAAACCCTCACAGAAAAGGTGGCATATGAAGATTCCTATCAAAGGGATAGGGAAAAAAGTCATTGAGTAAAAATTGATTGGTTTTTACACCACTATGAAGTTGTTGGGCGAGATTTTTGACTTGTTGTCGTAACATGTCTATTTGATTTGGAGGAGGAGGAGGTGGGGGATTACCTTGATGAATGTTGTATCTAATGTGTTCTCTACCTCTTTCATCCTCATTACGACTTTGGCGTTCTGATGCTTGTCTTAGTTGTGCAACATCAAAATCAGAGGGTAGTTTAGTCCCTTCTTCAGCAAGTCTTAAAAAGTGAGCATCAGCATTGCTCCTGAGTATTTCATCAAAAAGTCTATTAAAGAGAGGGTTGTGTTGTTCCCTTTCTATTTCCACTAGAGTAGGAGTGTCTGGATTTTCATCATTTATATTTCCTCCAAGGGCCTCTTGGAACTCATTGATATTTTCTTCCTCTTCCTCTTCAATTTCTTGTTGTCTAGATCTTGATCTGGTATGAGCCATTTTGTTTACAAGTTTTTGTTGAAGTTTGATGAAAATGATGATGAGTTGGTGATGGAATGAAAGATTGATTTTTGGTGAAATGCTTTGCATACGGATCCCAAGCACTAAAGGTAGATGCTACCAAAGTTCTTTCTTGAATTGCTTGTTGTGTTTGATTGACAAAGTTTGATGTGATAAGGTGTAGAGGAATCTGAGATGTATTACAGACGCAACTACCTAGTAATGAAAGGATGCACTCATAGGCTAGTTTTAACCTGCGTAGAAATGTCTCTTAGGATGAGTTTATCCTAGATGTAGAGACACTCTAAAAAGTGATGTGTTTGTGTTTGATTCAAGCAATATTTTGAAATAGAACTTAGGAAAAAAACCTTTTGATGTTTTGAGAGTTGGAAGTGGATTTGAAAAGATATCGATATGATAATGGATGAGATGTGAACTTCAATAAAAGCTTTATGTCACAAAAAAAAAAAAATCTTCCTCTTCTCTTTCAGGAGTTGGTGGTTCTTTCCGAGCTACATTATATGTGATGCAAATGTTGGCAAAGAAGTTAGGATTGATTTTGCCTCCTTTGTTCTTGTGATAACTCAAAGCTCGATATTGCATAAAATCTCTGCGGTTTAATGACTCTAGATCAAATTTGTTTGATTTCCCTTGAAGGTAAAGACGCATGTGACATAAGAAGGTTCTATGAGAGACAAAGATTTGTTTATTAAGATAGCATAATTTCCTCCTTTTTATAAGAGCTTTTGAGCTCAATGGTCTTTTCTTCAAGTTGATGTTTTGATGAAGATCCTTCTTTCTCAAGATGTGAAGAATGGTCATATGGTTTGATACTTTTTGTTGTTGCTCTTGGTTTTTTCAATCTTTTGTTTTTGAAAATGTTTGTGTTGGATGAATACTTGTTTTGGATTTTGGTTTTATGATGTTTCTTTGACCAGAAAACAAAGCAAGCACACAAACACAAGAATGTTGCCTCAAAAGGCACAAGTATGGGTCTAGATCAACCCAATCTTTTGAACTTTTTATGACCCTTTCCTTCAAATGTATTTTAGGTGTTTTTCCAAAGCCTGAAGTCAGCTCAATTTTCTCTTGGTCTTGACTAAAATGAAAACACTTCAAACACTTTTTATCACTAAGGTCAAATGGCTAGTTACGATAATTTCAGCCCACATCTTGATATTTCTTCGACTTTGGTACTACATACCTTATGAATCACGTCGTAGCAGGTAAGGATGTGATATACTAAGTCTTGCGTGAGCATAACAAATACATGATCCCTATGATGGGGGAGTCACCACTTTTATCGGGTTACAAGTAACCTTTCAAAAAGCTATGTTTCTACTCAAGGAAATATGTATGGTGAGTATCTTGGGAGCAAAACCATCTATGCTCTTGCACTGAACTTCTCACAAATATCCTCAATCAATAGAACGGGTGGGCTACTACTTAAAAGTGTTTAGTAATTCTTGATGTTTTTGGACATAAGTTCATTCTATAGTGACTCACTTAAAATCATTGTAACTTGTGGTGGGGCCCATTTGTCCTTTCGGCAAGTTACATAGTAGGAACGGCTATACCCAAGGCTACAGCTTTCGCTCTCACCTTATTTCTATAGCAGTTCGAAGGATTTACCACGCGAGGTTGTTCCCAAGAGTGATTGATCTCTTGGCAGGCCTCTCTTAAAAATATAAAAATTGAGTGTTACTAACACTTTTCTCTTGCACCTAGGACCATGAAAGCCAAGAGAGAGGATAGTGTGTGTTAGAAGTAGGACCACTCGACCAACTCTTTTGCACAAGTGTGCCAAACACAAAATACACTTGTTCTTTTTGACTTGTCATTGCAATGATGTTCTATCTATTTGGAGATGTTGCTCCAACAACCATGATGTTCTTTTTAACTTCAAAGGCAATATGTTTGAGTAACTAGGAATTTGAAATCCTGGTCAACTGAAATTGAAACGCGTATGCATGAAGTAAATCATTTTTGCAAAATGAGACAAATTGATTGTTCTTTTTATTTGCCCAAAAATGGAAGTGTGGATTGTGATTTTTAAGTCTGGATTGATGCAAGGAAATCAAATTTGTGTTGTTGACTTTAAGCACCAAAAGGAAATGAATCCTAATCTTGCAATGAAAGCAAATTTGAAGTTGTTGTTCTTTTTACCTTGCAATAAAGAAAGATGAATTTTCTTTTAAGCACCAAAAACAAGTTTGAGGTTCATTTTATGCACTCCAAAATAAAATGTGAGGTTTGTTTTAACTTGTACAAGAAGGGAGAGTGGATTCTTTTTAACCAACTTTTGTTGAAAGAAAGTAAAAAAAGAAACTTAAAGCCTCTAAACTAACTCCTTTCCCTGCACACAGTCAATGATCAAATGTTAGTGTGGGCTTACACAAGCCTAAATTTTGATCTTGGTTACAAATTTTACAATCCTAGTCCTAAAATGCCCTGAAATTTGACTAAGTCTGAAATTTGGAGGATCTTCCAAAAACTAGATTTTGCATTACAACTCCTAGAGGTCTGAAACCCCTTTCAAACATCCTGACAATATATATTCTTCCTCCCACAAGCCTAAGAAAAATAATTTTATCGGTTACAAGGCCTTTTTTAAACGTTCTATTACAATAGCATTTATTCAAAAGAATTAAATTGAATAAATAGAATTTATTCATTTAATTGATTGTGAATTTGGTTTAATGAATTAATTAAAATAAATTGAATAATTTATTTAATTAATAGGAGAATGTTTGAAGATGAATTAATTAAATATTAATTTAATTAACTGATGGCTAGTGGATTTTTAATCAAATAAATACGAAATATTCATTTAATTAAAATGGACAGATTTATGTGACTACAGACTATATTTGTAAGTTTTTTAATTAAATGATGTTTTATGGGTTTTTTAAACCCAAAAGGGTTTTCCCCATGTATATCTTGTGTAATGTGTACATTTATGCATGTATGTTTCTCATTTCATTTACTTTATGATCTTTTTTATAATGATTAGTATCCTAAGATCCTAATTTCTAATATGGTATCAGAGCCTATTAGGCTATACTAATCATTTTTACAGATTATTCTAGAAGATCTATAGAACATGATGGGAAAATTCCTTATGCTCAATCAGCATGTATGTTATATCTTTAAGTAATTTCAAAATACTCATAAAATCAAGCTTCCACATTCAAGTAAGTATACTATGTGAGCCTACCTTGAGCCTAGTTTGAAAAGTAGGTGTTTTCTTCTATTAGTATTTTGCAAACATGTACAACCATTTATATTATTTTACATTAAATAAGTACAAATTTGAGAGATTTTTTTTTTAAATAAATGATTCCTAAAAATGTCCCTGTTAGTGAAAAATTATGATCAAATAACTTTAAATATTCTATTTGTATTGATAAATACACACTAATCAACAATAATTCTCAAAATTAATTTTAAATTTTCCAAATCAAATTCATATTAAGTAGTTGATTGGTAATTCATAAACCTTTTAGTAAATTACATCATCGCCTTATAAAATTTCTTTATAATATCTTGAAATTAATAAAATAAATATTTAAAATTATACATTATTTTAAATATCATGCATAGACTTGTATAAAAAACTCCTATAAGTCTCATAAGAATATCTTCTACTTTTCATTGTCATATTACTTTAATCTCCATACTCCTCATTTAAAATGAAAGACTTGTCCTTGTATGAAAGGTTAAGGAGGGAAAAATGAGTCACAACTCTTCACATTGTTGGCAATTAACACTCTATTGGTTGGTTTCACTATGTTGTCATTGATGGAAACATGATTTTGTGTTTCGGCTTCATATTTTGATTCTATGGTATACTGACAGGCATATCACAGATTCTACACTGGCACCGGCACTGGCAGTTCAGAAGGATTTCTTTGGTCACCGGCAATGCAGGCCGACATGGTATAGTAAAGGTTATCGGTATTGGAGGCTGACATATCTTGAATCCGGTATCAGCTACTTGTTTTAATTTTTATACATTTATGCTATCTAGCCGACATGTAATCTGATATTGTATATATCTTTGTAAGCCAACATAAGGCATAAAAAGTTGTATAGGGTATATAGGGCAGTTTGATAAGATCATTTTGATATAGGGAGATAGACATGAGATAGGATATTATGATGATGTAAATGTAATATGATGTGAAATTACTCAGAGAGATTATGTATGTGAGGAATTTATTGTAAGGGTTATTCTGATAAAGGGGTTTAGGGTTTCTAACCAAAACAGATAGAGCTTAAACCAAAACTATTTTCTGGCATAGAAGATGTTAGCTTAGTAGTTCACACTTCTCTGAATTGTTGTCTGGAATTTTATGTAGTCAGTGAGGCTCCTATTTTGATTGAGCAGTGTGCTCTAGGCTGTAAGTCTTCCTGCAAGTGCAGGCCCATCATATATTGTAATATCTCTTCATATGGCTAGTGGATTGATATTGTGGGTCACAAATCCCACCATGGTTTTTCCTCTTTGAGGTTTTCCATGTATAAATCTGTGTTATGATTCTCATTTTTGTGTTTGGCTTATTGGTTTCTTTACTTCTTTCAATTTTGTATGTACCGGTATACCGGTTGGTGTATGCATGTTTTTTTAAAGCTAAAATCTATTGTTTTGGTATAACACTGATTCACCCCCCCCCCCTCTCAGTGTTATTGGTTTCCAACAATTGGTATCAGAGCCTTGTGCCTCATGGGAAGTTTAACAGCTTAAGGAAGATCCAGAAACCGGAATCCATGAATATGGCTTTGGAGAAGCAACTTGAGATGGCACTTGAATATTATGATGCTAAAAGGTTGAAGAACTTAAAGCTACAAGATGAATTAAATTTTGCTAAGGAATTCATTTTTTTCCTACAAGAGAGGCTATCATCTATTCAATCTAGAACGAAGGAACTTTTGCAAAATCAAGATGATGAAGAGAAACATGCACTTAAGGAGCAATGTCAGAAATTGAGTCAGGAGAACATGGTTATGAAGAATGAAATGCAAGTTATAACTATGAGGATGTCTAAGGAGATTGAGGACAAAAAGAAAAAGGAAGAAAATCTTGTTGTATCCCTGAAGAACAAGTTTGAAGAATGTGGTAGGTTGGTTCATGAAAATGATATGTTGAGAATTGATTTGGTACAATCCCAAAGCAATGAGAAAGAGCTTGAGAGACAAATGATAATACTAAGAGAAGATTTAACTGTTGCAAGTCAATACAAAGAAAAATTCAAGAGCAACTCAGCACAACTTGATGAGTTATTGAAGAGACAGAGGCAGATTGGAGATCCTAGTGGACTTGGATTTGAGAAAGGACAAAGTTCTGGTACTGCTAATGAAGATCAAAACCATAAGGCGCCAGTAAGACAATTCAATACATATAAATTCAATGGTAGATGTTTTGTTTACAATAGATTTGGTCACATGGCTAGGCAATGTAGAAACAAAGCAAATCAGAACTCCAATTATGCTCCTGATAAATGTTCTAAATAAAATAAGTTTGGTCATAAGACAGAAGATTGCAGAATGAATGTAAAATGCTATGCTTGTGGAAAATTTGGACATATGGCTAATCAGTGTAGGTCAAGCAATTTCACCGGTTTTAGAAAAGCAATTCAAAAGAACAATATTACATGTTATGCATGTAATGAAGTTGGACATATTGCTAAATTCTATAGAAGCAGAAATCCACTAGTTAGTAATGGAGGATCAAATAAAAAAGGGAAAGAGAAGGTTAGTGAAATCCGGCAAGATCATACTCAGAGATGGGTTAGGAAGACTGAAGAACAATCATCAAATGGGAATGTCCCAGTTACTTATCCAACAAAAGAGGTTGCTCCTATACCGGTAGTGAGCTCATCCGATAACTAAGGCAAATGCCTTAGGGGTAGGAAAAATTCATGAAGATGATGCATATGCCCCAAGAAGAGGTTATGGAAGATGTTCCAGATATTGGAGAGGATTATCCAACATGGATATTTTCTGAGCGAGTCGGATATCTTTCACCGATAGTCATTTATGTCAATGGAAGATTAGGGTTTTTCTTGATGATTAAAAGGTTGAATATGCTTTATTGATAATCACCTTGCATTCAGAGCAGCTAAGTGTGATCAGAGGCAATGCAGAGGCAATACAATTTCTTCTTGAGAGATTTCACCGCCATCTGAAAGAATTTTTTGAAGGAATTCACTGAGAGCGAACAAAAGGTATTTATCTTTAAACATGGAAGTGGGATAATCTTCTATTCCTATTTTTGTTGCAAACCCAACTGTCGTGGAGGTCAAGGACCGCCCCAGGACAATTTTCAAGTAGTATACACATGTGGCTACCCAGGAAGATTTGGTTGGAGCATTTTCTCGTGTTCCGGAGGGAGTTGTGTATGTAGAGGATGTTAGGGCATACATTCACTATCATATCGAGGACTTGGGAACTTCAGATCAAGGGAATGTATATGAGTGAGCTAATGGGAGAATCTGGAAAGATCAAACCAGCATATAAACATATTGAAGGATTAGGGTTTATAGACATTCTGAATATACTAGAGTTTGAGGATGAGATAATCAAATATGTACTGAGCAGAGTACATGGGGAATTCATATGGATGGATAGACCTTACAAAATCACCAAGGAAGTCATCCAAGCAATCATTGGTTTTCCATTAGTAGGGCAACATCCAGACAAGAAAGTTTCAAATGACTTCATGAGGAAGATCACCGGTGCTACATCTAACAGGAGACACATGAAAGTGAGCACTATCACTGACATGGACATCAAATTTGGAAGAATGATTATCGAATATAAGGTAACTCAATCAAACCGACTGAATTCTATTTCCAGTTCATGCATTTTGGCTACATATAAAATGATGAGAGATAATGTAAAGTTAGATCTATGCGGTTGGATGCTTGATGAGTTGTTAATCAACTTAGGAAGGATTAAGGGTGAGAAGAAGGGCACCTTTCGGTATGGGAACTTGTTAGTCTGCTTGATGTTATATTTTTTGAATGATTCACCCGACTCTGGTAAGAGACAATGGGATTTTGACATTCTGGTAGGAAGACAATTGAAGCAGTCAATTGTTGCATTAGGAAGCCAGAGAGATGATAAGATATGGGGTTATTTTTAGGCATTTCAAAAATCTATGAGGTCTAGGGTAAGGGTACCTGAGCATATAGTAGAAAAATACTCTACTGACATTTTCTTCATGGTAAAGAAGGATGAGACTCTCATGGAAGCAGTTAAGCCCCAGAAGATTTGGGTTGAAGAAATGGGCTATGAGGTAGATGCACAGATTCTTGATGCCTACGCAAAAATGCTAATTGATGCACCAATAGATGAGGCAAAGAAGCCCTGTGGTACTGCACAGTAGAAAAATCAAGAGGTTGAAACCGAGTTCAACCAGAAGAAAAGGGATAAACAAGAATGAAAAGCAAGTAAATTTTTACAGAAGGTCTCAAAGAACATAAAGGCACTAATTGATGTTATCCCGGAGAAAGGTAGAAAGAGGAAGGATCCGGAAGTTCATATTGAACCTGTTACTACAGATTCTAAATCAGAGGATGACACACTGTTAGCATTTAAGAGGGTTGTTAGGAAGAAACCGAAGGAAACAAAGGTGGAAAAAAAAGAAGCAACCGGTTAGAAAGGTCACAATCAAGCTATTAGCACAGAAGAAAGCACCTAAAGCTACACCTACAGCTACATCTAGTATTGCCAAGAGGAAGAAGAAGAGTGACATTGACTTAGCACTTGAAACTGGTAATGTAACTATCATACCACTTAAAACTTGTGCAGAAATTGTAGATGAAATCACAAAAGATGGCATGTTGAAGAATGTTAAATTTTATTATGAAAACTTAGAGGATGATGAACAAAGAGAGGTAGAAGAAGCAGTCCTACTATACTTGGATATCTATAAGAAAACCTTAATAGAGATAGAAAATCAAATACCGATTGAGTTATATAACATGTTAAATGCTAGAAGATTATATGCTATGCAAGAGGATAAATGCATTAAAATGCAAGAACTATTATCTATATGTGTTACTATAACTCTAGATGAAATGGATAAGACAATTGAGGTGGTAGACAAGAAAGTATTCAATAGTAAACATAGGATAACTAGCCTGATGCTAGGGAGAGTGAATGAAGTAATAAAGGAAACTCAGAAAGCATGGATTAATTTTTTGGGAGAACACAAAGGATTCTTTACTTCACCGGAGACCAAGACGGATATTGTAGATACCCCGGTTGAAGGAAAAGGAAAGGGGATTATGGGCACTTCACCATCAGTTTTGAAAAATATTAAGATAGTGGAAATTGAGCCACCAGTAAATACAGATGTACAGACAAATACTAAGATACTGGTTAATACTGAGAATGAACAAGATAACATTGTACAAGATACCATAAAATTGGCTAATGCCCTTAAAAACATTAACTAATTTGTCTTTTTTTGTTTTGGCTAGATGTTGTTGGTTTTGTTGGGCTTTTATGTTGGCTTTTGCCCATAACTTTGCTGGTTTTTTGCAGAAAGTGTTTTCTTGTTTCTTAATGCTCTTATCTTTTAAGGGTATCTTGTAAAGGGTTTCAGGGTCCCTTCAAAACCTATTTTTCCCGTAATCAAAAATATTGTACAGGATACTAATATTAAGGACAATTGTCCTTCGGATATAAATGTATAGGTTGGGGATATTGTTCCTGCAGAGGAACTGGCAGTTACACAGACTACACCAAGTGGCGAAGCCACCGGTGCAAGTGAAGAGGTTATAAAGGATAAAACATCAGTGGACAAAATAGGGGAATCCGGTAGGGTACCAGTTGTTGGCCCATCATTATTGTCAATTGACACTTCTCAATTAGAAAATAAAACCATCACAGAGATGAGTCCCACTGAACTGATGATGATGGTTGCTCAAAAACTGATGGAGGGAACCATAGACAAGGGGATTATAGATCAATCAATCATTGTTCTACACAAATTGGTCCAGAGTGTAAGATTGAAAATGAAGCGAGTCGTTCCGACAAGCTTAAGGTAATCACTGAGCACATATCAAACGACTTTCAATCCTTACAGCAAATCTCTAACCGACAAGCACTAAAAATATTTACTCAAGCTAAGAGAGCCGCTTTTGATTAGGTAATTGAGATAGAGAAGAAAAAGATTGAGGAGAAGCTAATCTTAATAGAAAACTCTTTGAAACAATGTACAAATATATATAGGGTATGTTGCAATATTGAAATACTTATAGAAAATGTAAATAAAAACATAAAAGAGGTTCAGGAGAAAATTGCAAGTATTGCTAACTCTTTTGATGGATTAATTTCATTGACAACATCAATTCATGGTCAAATTTTGATTTTGGAGAACCAAATTTCTACTCTTTAGAAGGAAAGAGACAAAATAATTCAAAGATCCAGAAGTCTGAGAGGCTTGGTGAGTCCAAGATTGGATTCACTTTGTGTACATAAGAAAGAATGCATGGATATGGTGGGAAAGCCCACACTAGCAGAGGTAAATGAAAAAGAATCTTTTGCACATTTATTGAGTGTACTTGTATCTTTTTCCAGTACATTCAAAACCAGTTGGGATACTTATGTGGAGTTACTAGAGAAAGCTTATCCAGAAATTTTGAAAACTGTCAAGCTCCGGTAATACATTTTTGGGGTTATTCATTGTACAGATCTTATTCTTTGACATTCTTTTTAGAATTCTTAATGGCATTGATGTCAAAGGGGGAGTAGTGCAGATGTGAAAAAGAATAAAAAGTTGCATACATTAGGGGGAGTTACAAAATTTTGGAGTTTTTGGAGATATGGAGTATTTTGCATATTCAACATAAGGGGAGTAGGGCAGGATGAAACCGGCAGATGGAACCTTGACCATTTTTCACATGAGTGTTTCCATTGATGCCAAAGGGGGAGATTGTTGGAAATTGACACTCTATTGGTTGGCTTCACTGTGTTGTCATTGATGGAAACGTGATTTTGTGTTCTGACTTCATGTTTTGATTCTATGGTATACCGGCAGGCACTTCACAGATTCTACACCGACACTGGCACCAGCACTAGCAGGTTAGAAGGATTTCTTTGGTCACCGGCAATGCAGGCCAACATGGTATAGTAAAGGTTATCGGTATTGGAGGCTGACATATCTTGGATCTGGCATCGGCAACTTGTTTTGATGTTTATACATTTATGCTATCTGGCCAACATGTAATATGATATTGTATATATCTTTCTAAGCTAACATAAGGCATAAAAACTTGTATATGGTATATAGGGCAATTTGATAAAATCATTTTGATATAGGGAGATAGACATGAGATAGGAGATTATGATGATGTGAATGTAATATGACGCAAAAAATATTCAGAGAGATTACGTATGTGAGGAATTTATTGTAAGGGTTATTCCGATAAAGGGGTTTAGGGTTTCTAACTAAAGCAGACAAAGCTTAAACCAGAAATGTTTTTTGGCATAGAAGATGATATCTTATCAGTTCACACTTCTCCGGATTGTTGTCTGTAATTTTTTGTAGTCAGTGGGGCTCCTGTTGTGATTAAGCAGTGTGCTCTAGGTTTTAAGCCTTCCTGCAAGTGCAACCCCATCATATATTGTAATATCTCTTCATATGGCCAGTGGATTGATATTGTAGGTCACAAATCCCACCGTGGTTTTTCCTCTTTGAGGTTTTCCATGTATAAATATATGTGTTATGATTCTAATTTATGTGTTTGTCTTATTGGTTTCTTTACTTCTTTCAATTATGTATGTATCGACATACTGGTTGGTGTATGCATGATGCAGAGGTCAACAGGGGAAGCATAATTAGGCCCTAACTCCAAAATCCTGTAGATGATCAATCTTTTTGTTCACTCTGACCCAGTGAATAATGTCACCTTACTTAGCATTCTAAGGCTAATGGTTGACAAGCCAAATTAGCAAAATGTAAAAATACTTGAATCCTTCAGTTTAGGGAGTGGACAGGGTTCCCCTATCTTGTTTCAGACTTGTTTTGATCAACCAATTTGATCCCCAACAGTTCCTAGACCTACAACACCCATGTGTTACTATACTGTCATATCAGACTAAAATCAGTTTGTAGCCCTCCAAACACTGTCTTCTGCAAAATAGCCTCAACTTCTCCAAAGGATAAAGAAACAAACTGCAATTGGATTCACCAGGCTACATAAACCTTTGGTTCAAGTCCAAGGATGATCCTCCATACACAATCCAACCTTGGCTTGGTTCAATCCACTCCCAGAGTCCTTCTGCACTCCTACTTTCTAAATTCTGAGACCAAGCACATGGGCATGCTTGGCCTAGGGTATGGTGTGGAACCTAAGTGTTGACACTTCCTAGGCTGCAACTACTAGAATCCTATCATAAATTGCTCTAACTTGAACCCCCCTAATGTTCGTTGTGGTCCAATATAGGAATCTCAAGTTAGAGCCACTGTTAGATAAAACCCTGATTTCACCTTACCCTAGTTGTCAGACTAGAACAAAAGAATTTTTAACTCAGACGTGTCCACCCAGATCCTAAGACAATTTGAAAACAATTGGAACTACACAATTTAAGCCTTCATGCCCATGTCAAGTCCTACCAAATGCAAATTATTGAATTTCAAAACTAAAAGGTGTTCTGTGAAAACCTGCAACTATATTTTTGTCTGCACCAAAAAGATCAGTTACATTTTTTTTGAATCAATCCTCTCCCATTTGGAAATGATTCACACTTGTTCAAATAGGTCTCCACCAACGTCCTCAACTGAAATTCAAACTGGTATAGTCATTGGGAGGAGTTGGAAGACTGAATTCCTTTTCATTTACCATTTCAGGCAGTTGGCAACTTCCATCGGGTTATCGGCATAGGTTGAAAACATGCCTTGTGATGCCCGATGACAAGTTTTACAATTCAAGTGGTTCTATCGAGTCATCGGGTTAACCCAAAAACAAGCTTCTTGATGCCTGATCACAAACTTTGTCGGTGGGGCATTCCCATTAGGTCTTTGGAGTAGCTCAAACACTCTCCATCTAATGCCCGATGACATCTCACCAAGGTGGTGCACTTTTCCATCGGCTCTTTGGGGTAGCACAAACATCCACTTGCCGATGCCCAATGACTAGGGAACCCAAGTCCGCTTTTCCATTGGGTCGTCGGAATGACTTCCATATGGTTTCTCTGATAGTCGATGCCAAAACTCCAAGTGCACTGACTTATCAGGTCATTGGGGTAAGTCAGGATCCTCAACTTCTGATCCCCAATGCCAGCTCCTTCAGAATGCTACTCTATCGGGTTATTGGGTGGTGCTCACAATTGCTACACCAATACCTGATGAAAACTCCTTTGGAATGTTGTCGCTGCTTCAGGTTACCGGGTGGTGCTCAAAATAGCTACCCCAATACCTGATGACAGTTCTTCAAGAAGGTGACTCTATCAGGATAGGTTATTCCGATAGTGCAACTTTTATAACTTTTTGAAACATTTGGTCTTTCGACCATTTATGCATTTTCCTTCACTCCAAAGGTTTCCAAATGAACCCTAAGCACACAAGACACACAAAATTGACTCTTCCTAGTCTAACATACATCCTTGACCAAGTTTGACTAAGTGGTTTATAGGTGTACCAACTTGACAAATGGTCTTATAAAAATGGATCTTTATTACAACAAATATGGAAAAGGGGCTTCATTGTTGGGGTGCTCCTGCACCATACTCCCCTTGTTGTGTTAAACTCAAGTTTCTACTTGAGAGTAGCTCTTGCAATGTGGTGCCATGCTTGATGATTTTTTTCTCATCCATCCAAGTGGCATCGAAGTCTGGTAATCCTCTCCACTTGACCAGATATTCCTTGTAGGTGTTCTTCCTGGTTTGTTTTACCACTTTAGTATCCAGCACTTTCACCAACTGGAGTGGTTGGCTAGGTGGAAATTCCTTGATCCATTCAACCTATTCATCTTCATCTTCCTGCAAAGAATTGTTCTCACTTGCAATACTCTTGAATGGAGTGAGATCACAAACATTAAAAATAGGAGAAATAGCAAGATTAGGTGGTAGAGAGATTTCATATGCATTATCTCCAACCTTATGGATGATTTGGCAAGGACCATTCTTCCTCATCTGCAACTTGGTGTACTTTCCTTTAGGCATCCTACCTTTGTTCAAATAAGCCCACACTTGATCTCCTATTTTGAAACTGACATATCTTTTTCTGTGATCCACCTATACCTTATACTTCTCTATTGTTTGATAAACTCTGCCAGATCTTCTCCTAGGGAACTTGCTTTGAAATCATTTGGTAGCTCTCTTAACTCCATCACCCCTCTAGGATGAATACCATAGTTGATCTGAAAAGGGGTTTTTCCAGTGCTCCTATTAATAGTATCATTGAATGCAAATTCTGCCTGGGGAAGAATTGAATCCCAAGCTTGTGCGTACTGCTTTGTTAGACATCTGAGTAGATTTACACAAGACCTATTTACGACTTCAGTCTACCCATCTGTCTAAGGATGGTAGGCAGAACTGAAAGACAAATTTGTGCCTAGCTTCTTCCACAACATTCGCCAAAAATGGCCTTGAAACTTTACATCTTTGTCTGAGATGATTGAGGAAGGCAATCCATGGATTCTGACTACTTCCTTAAAGCATAAATTTGCAATGTGAGATGCATCATTTGTGGACTTTTAGGGTACAAAATGTGTCATTTTACTGAATCTGTCTGCAATGACAAAAATGCTATCAAACCCTTGTCTTGTCCTAGGCAAACCCAGAACAAAGTCAATACTCACACTATCCCACGGTTTTGTAGGTATTGGAAATGGTTGGTAAAGGCCGTGATTTGTGCTAACTCCCTTAGCTCTTTGACAATTTGTGCAAGACTCTACAAACTTCCTAATGTTTGTTTGCATTTTAGACCAGAAGTAGTGCCTCCTAACCAACTCTAGTGTTTTATCAATACCAAAATGACCTCCCATAGGACCACAATGTTTCTCCTTAATGAGATTTTCTCTCATTGAACACTTTGGAATACACAATTGTCCCCCTTTGAACAATAAGCCATTCTAAATCATATAATCAAAATACAAAGTGTGATATGCATCAGAAAGAGTACTGCAAACCTCACATATCTCGCCAAAGTCTGCATCACCTTTGTATAAGTCTTTGGGGGCATCAATCCCAATACTCTGGATCTAAAGCTCCTACACTAAATGGACTCGCCTACTGAGTGCATCTGCCACTTTGTTTTGTGTTCCCTTCTTGTGTTTTATAGTGAAGGTATAGGCTTGCAGCTGCTCAACCCACTTCATATACCTACAACTTAGTTTCGCCTGTCCATTCAAGAAGCTTAATGCATGGTTGTCAATGAGAACAATAAATTCTTTGGGCAAAAGATAATGCCTCCACTTTCTAAGTACTTGCACCATTGCATACAATTCTAAGTATTATGTACTATACTTTTGTTTAGCTTCGTTCAATTTTTTAGAAAAGAATGCAACCGGCCTACCTTCTTGGCTAAGGACTGATCCAATGGCCAAATTACTTGCATTTGTTTCTACTGTGAATAGTTTATTGAAATCAGGAAGAGTAAGAATAGGAAATTGTGCCACTCTACCTTTCAGGTATTCAAATGATTCCTCTGCTTTGGTTGTCCATTCAAAATTTACCTTTCTTCCTCCCTTGATGGTGTCAATGAGTGGTGCATAGATGTGACTGAAATTTTTAATGAATTTCCTACGGAATGTTACCAACCCATGAAAGCTTCTCACCTCTCCCAGTGTCCTTGGTGTTGGCCAAGTCAAGATGGCATCTACCTTCTCAGGATCCATGTTCAAAGTACATTTAGATATCACAAATCCCATATATGTTAGTTCTTTCTGCATGAAAACACATTTTTACAGATTTATCAACAATTTTTGTTCATGAAGTCTTTTCAAGACTTGACTGAGTTGTTCCAAGTGCTCTGCCTTGGTCTTACTGAAAACAAGTATATCATCAAGATATACAACCACAAACTTTCCATTGAAGTCCTGAAGAACTTCATTCATCAATCTCATGAATGTGCTAGGTACATTACTAAGGCCAAATGGCATGACAAGCCATTCATATAACCCCTCTGTAGTTTTAAATGCAGTTTTCCACTCATCTCCTGGCCTTATCTGGATCTGATGATAGCGTGATTTAAGGTCTATCTTTGAAAATTACCATGCACCTCCTAACTGATCCATTAGATCTTCAATCCTTGGAATTGGGAATCTATATTTGATTGTGATTTTGTTTACTTCCCTAGAATCAGTGCATAGCCTCCATTTTCCATCCTTTTTAGGGGCTAATAAACTAGGGACTACACATGGGCTCTTACTCTTTTGAATCGACCCTTTATCCAGTAGATCCTGGACTTGTCTTGAGACTTCTACGGTCTGATCAGGGGTAAGCTTATAAGCTGCTTTGTTAGGTAGTGAAGCACCAGGTATGAAGTCAATGTGATGACATACATATCTTACAGGTGGTAGGGCATCTGGCATGTCTCCTGCAACTACACCTTTGTTAATGTCGAGAAGTTTTTGCACTTCTTTGGGTACCTCCTTAGGGTTTTCCTACTCCTTGGGCTTCAAGATTAAGGCATAGGCTCCTTTGGCTTCTTTTATGGTTTCTACCATCTCGCTTTCTCCTACCAACAATACCATTGGTTCATTTTTCTTTTCATTCCTTAGGTCAGACAGTGGTTTCATGGTGTATACATTTCCACCCTTGCTAATGGTATAAGTGTTTTTCATCCCATCATGTTGTGTCTTGAGGTCATATTGCCAAGGGCAACCTAATAGCAAATGACACACATCCATGTCTACAACATCATATAGTACTCTATCCTTATATTCTCCTATAGAGAAATCGACCCAAGCCTATTTATTTATGAGGGTTTTTTGGCCTTTGCTAAGCCAAGATACATGGGATGGGTTGGTATGGGGAAACTTTACAAGTTTGAGTTTGTCTACCATTTCTTTAGACACTAAATTCTCAGTTGAACCAGAATCAACAGCAATTTTACAGACCTTACTATGGCTCTTGCAATGGGTCCTGAACAACGTCTTCCTTTGAGGTGGTTCTTGTGGTGCTGGTGTCTTCAAAAATGTCCTCTTCATCCTTAGGCATACTCCTTCTTTTGGATCCAAAACCTTTGAGGGTGAGTGAGAACTTTGTGCATCCTCCTAGATCAGGTTTGTTCTCCTATCTCCTTCCGTGCTTGATCTTGTCTTTTTCGTTCATTTATTGGCCTGGTGGCATGTTTGGTTGCAACTGAAGCACCTCATAGGGCCTCCATTTCTCCCACCAAATTAGCCTCTGCTATTGGACCTCCCACCTCTGTATCCACCTCTAGAACTGCTCTATCCTTATGAGTTCTCTTGGTTTGACTCTCCTTGGGGTCTGAAGTTTTGTCCCATTCCACAAGACATTCCTTTACCTCTATAATTGAAGTCCTTTTTTCCTATGCCCCTATTGTTCTGGTCTTTCCTCCTCTTGTGTTTTTCTTCGACCTTCAGTGCAAATTGATAGCACTTTTGCACCGTCTCTAGGTTGCAAAGGTTCAATTCATCCTGAATTTTTATTCTCAGGCCGTTCAGGTATCTAGCTACCATCTCAGTTTCCCCTTCCACTGTCTTGGATTTCAGACATAGCCTTTGGAATTCCTCAGTATATCTACAGACATCCATCTCCTTTTGTCTCAAGTTTTGTCTCTTTTTATGAAGTTGTACTTCATAATCTTCAGGTACATAAGCTTCTTTGATCTTGGCAACCATCACCTTCCATGAAGTGATCATGCTCTTTCCTGCCTTCACCCTTTCTCCCTGAATGAAGTTCCACCAAGTCATTGTTGCACCTTTCAATTTTGTCTTTGCTATCTTGATCCTCTGGTTCTTAGGGATCTCATCACATTCAAAGAAACTTTCCAATGCATCCACCCATTCCATGACTAGGTCAACGTCCATCTTTCCACTAAACATGGGCAAGTCCGACTTACTATTTGAATTCCTTCTAGCCACAGACTTGACGGCATTCACAAGGTGTCTTTGGTCTACAGGAATTTCCTCTTCCTCTTCTTCCTGATTTGAGGTCTCCTCTTCTTCTCCCCTTTCTTCCACTAGACCTTCTTCCCTCCTCACAAGCTTGCCTTTCAAACTTTGCAATTCAATGCTCAATCCTTGCACTATCTTTGCAAGTTCAGCATTGGTCACCTTCGTAGGGATCCTAAGGATCTCCTCCTCTCCTTCTTGGTTTTGGTCAAACATGTTCAACTACTTCTTCCCTTAGGCTTCACCTAAGCTCTGATACCACTTGATGTAGAGGTCAATAGGGGAAGCACAATTAAGCCCTAACTCCAACCTCCTGCAGATGATCAATCCTTTTGTTCACTCTGACCCAGTGAACAATATCACCTTACTTAGCATGCTAAGGCTAATGGTTGACAAGCCAAATTAGCAAAACATAAAAATACTTGAACCCTTTGGTTTAGGGAGTTGAAAAGGTTCCCCTATCTTGTTTCAGACTTGTTTTGATCAACCAAGTTGATCCCTAACAGTTCCTAGACCTACAACACCCAGGTGCTACTATATTGTCATATCAGACTGAATTCAGTTTGTAGCCCTCCAAACACTGTCTTCTGCAAAACAGTCTCAACTTCTCCAAAGGATAAAGAAACAAGCTACAATTGGATTCACCAAGATACATAAACCTTTGGTTTAGGTCCAAGGATGCTCCTACATACATAATCCAACCTTGGCTTGGTTCAGTCGACTCTCGGAGTCCTTCTGCACTCCTACTTTCTAAATTCTAAGACCAAGCACATGGGCATGCTTGGCCTAGGGTATGGTGTGGAACCTAAGTGCTGACACTTCCTAGGCTGCAACTACTAGATTCCTAACATACATTTCTCTAACTTGAAACCCCTTAATGGTCATTGTGTTCCAATGCAGGAATCTCAAGTTAGAGCCATTGTTGGATGAAACCCTGATTTCACCTTACCCTAGTTGTCAGACTAGAACAAAAGAATTTCTGACTCAGACGTGTCCACCCAAATCCTAAGACAATTTGAAAACAATTGGAACTACACAATTTAAGTCTTCATGCCCATGTCAAGTCCTACCAAATGCAAATTATTGAATTTCAACACTAAAAGGTGTTCTGTGAAAACCTGCAACTATATTTATGTCCGCACCAAAAAGATTAGTTACATTTTTTTTGAATCAATCTGCTCCCCTTTGGAAATGATTCACACTTGTTCAAATAGGTCTCCACCAACATCCTCAACTGAAATTCAAACCAGTCTACCCATTGGGAGGAGTTGAGAGACCAAATTCCTTTTTGTTTACCCATTTCAGGCAGTTGACAAATTCCATCGGTTTATTGGCATAGGTCAAAAACATGCCTTCTGATGCCTGATGACAAGTTTTACAATTCAAGTGATTTTATCGGGTCATCGAGTTAACCCAAAAACAAGCTTCCTGATGCCCGATCACAAACTCAATCGATGGGGCATTCCCATCAGGTCTTCAGAGTAGCTCAAACACTCTCCATCTGATGCTCGATGAAATGTCGCCAAGGTGGTGCGCTTTTCCATCGGCTCTTCGGGGAAGCACAAACATCCGCTTGTCGATGCCCGATGACTAGGGAACCCAAGTCCACTTTTCCATTGGGTTGTTGGAATGACTTCCAGATGGTTTCTCTAATAGATAATGCCAAAAATCCAAGTGCGCTGACTTATTGGGTCGTCGGGGTAAGTCAGGATCCTCGACTTCCAATCCCCGATGTTGACTCCTTCAGATTGCTACTCTATCGGGTTATCGGGTGGTGCTCACAATTGCTACACTGATACCCGATGAAAACTCCTTCGAAATGTCACTGCTCCATTGGGTTATCGGGTGGTGCTCAAAATAGCTACCCCAATACCCAATGACAGTTCTTCAAGAAGGCGACTCTATCGGGATAGGCTATTCTGATAGTGCAACTTTTATAACTTTTTGCAACATTTGGTCTATAGACCATTTATGAATTTTCCTTCACTCCAAAGGTTTCCAAATGAACCCTAAGCACACAAGACACACAAAATTGAATCTTCCTAGTCTACCATAGATCCTGACCAAGTTTGACTAAGTGGTTTATAGGTGTACCAACTTGACAAATGGTCTTACAAAAATGGATCTTTATTACAACAAATATGGAAAAGGGGCTTCATTGTTGGGGTGCTCCTACACTAATGCATGTTTTGTTAAAGCTAAAATATGCTATTCCGATATAAGATTGATTCACACCCCCCCCTTCTCAGTGTTATTGGTTTCCAACACACATATAATGCATTGTGTTTCAAATATTTCAACTACTCTTAACACATGAATTTTGTGTCGAAGACGTCATTTGTGTTCCATTCACAACAGTGTGTGGAACTAAAACATTATGCATAGATGGCACTACCAAGTTTGGGATCCAAGAGTCAAATAATACAAGTACCTGATCAAATAATTCTACAAGACAATTATAGAACGTCGGTTATTGATGCAGAGCATCATGGACCCTTCCACAATCACACTACAACTCTTCATTCTTTCTTCTTGTTTGTAACAACATTCACCTACCCAAGGCTTCCAAAATAATACTCTGCCTATAGATTCATTCAACTCACCATATCTGATCACACATTCAAATTTCACATGAATTTTCCAATCTGCAACACTAGGATCAATCACAATATCCCAAAACAAGGCCTTTCCTCCAACTCTCTAGATTCTACTCAATGCACACAATCAAGGATAAAAACCCAATGACTTGTTCCAACACTTTTAATGGTCTTAACACACTTATTATATCTCAACTCAACACCCCAAACTTGCCTTTTATGGATTTTTGACTCCTAGTACCAAACTGCCCTTTCTAGGCTTCAATCCTACTAGCCCTCCAAATCGGGTAACTCAACAATAACTCAAAACTTTCTCAAAACACTTGCCCCAAAAATTACATATTCAGACACCCATTTAGAAGTTATAAAAAATATCCAAAACTCGGGTATAGGTACTTTTTACGAACTGTACCGACCATCACCCTGCTACACTTGAAACTGGGCTAGTTAGCCCACTTTTACAAAGAAACTACCTCAAAAAATCTTCACCAAGACTCCAAAACCAAAAAAAATCTTACTAAAGGATTCAAATCAACAAATTTTCCAGGTTTTAGACAGTGAAATTCTCATTTAATCACCCAAACACAAAAACCTCCTTTTTAGGCCTACAAACTAGGGCTTTCATATACACACCCCCTCCAAACACTTCACAACTTCAAAAATGGATAAAACACCATCCACATGACCTTCAAAAACTCTAGAACCATAAAAAAACCCACTCATTCAATGGTTTCACTCAAATCCATACATGGCACCAAATTTCCACTTACTCAGCACATTATTCCTCACCACTCTTCACCCTAGGGTCTCACCATCACATATCCATGGCCATACCTACACTCATAATTTTAGAACAGCCTATAATAAAACTTTATATACCCATTCCACAAGAAACGGTAGATACATAAAGTGGAATGGGTCAATTCTTCATTATGACCCTCAAACCCTTGTAAAGTTGTCTAAAATGACTGGTTTTAAGACAATCAATATAAAACGTAAAAAATAATTGATTAATCCTTCAAAAAAATTCCAAATGAAATTTAAAACATTTCCCTATCACCTCCAAAAATAATCATATCAAAAGATGTTGTGCAAAGGAAATTACAGCAGTTGCAAGTTCAGATTTTTTATCAAAATTACAGGGAAAACTGTGTATTCATTGCTCAAACTTCAAAACACTTACATTGCCAACCAATTTCGACCCACTCTCCATATTTTTTATCATTTCAAGTATATATCAACCATTTCCCTTCATGGGAACCGAAAACCAACTCCTAACTACCCATTCAACCACTTTGTGGGTGTTTACAACTTTAATTTATTGTCAAATTGACACTTTTAGTTGTCAATTGACAAGTTTTTAACCTTTTTGCATCTTGACACTTTCTAATCAACTTTATTACATTAATATGGTCACACAAGACCTTATGAAACTTAAATTTCTCATTAAAAACCTATTCTACCCATTGAACCCCATTACATTACTCATTTTGACATTATTTGCCCAACATGGCAATTTTGACAACTTATTACAAAATGACTCATTACATGAGTTTGATGACTCCAAATGGCATTATTAGCCATGTTTACAATATCAAATGATCATAATTTACCTTAAAACATAAATTTCTCCTTGATATTCATTGTGACCTCATGATGATGCTTGACTTGGGTGCTTTGCACCAGTAATCAAACATTAAACAAGTTGTGAGTATAACAATCTGATTGCTTGATCAGATCGAAGGAACCTGACATATAGTCTCTTTTTTTCAAATGGAATGTGATTACACACATATCCACTAAGGCATCTTGACAAGTAACAATAATAATTGATAAATTAAGATTAACATTAATCATCAATAATAGGCAACGATCTGTAATGCCAAGTATCGATGGAAGATAATGATTACATAAGCAAACTAATCGCCAACCCTAAATAACCCAAAATACACGATCTGATTTGATTAGTAAATTTTTTGATGAAGAAGGTCAATTAAGAAGAGATGTGTCTTATCAAACAGAAATGGATGCCATGTTTTCGGTTTGTAAGGTACAAGAGGAAGATCTAACACATTCCATCAATCATCGATTTGGAATATATCTCTTTTATTTATCCCATTGTGGATTTTCTCCTTATTGAGTGATTGCCTACTGGCATTTTTGGTTGCATACATTTAAAGATCATATCAAAGATTACACTCTTAGTTGCAAGCACATAACTTTATATCTGGAACAACAACGTATCACTGTAGAGTGATACTAATATCTACAATTTTCATATTCATGTTGGTGGATCAGACATAGAAACCTTCTAAATTTATAGCTATCTTTGTAGGGAGGATCATTGCATAATTAACATCATCATCAATTAGGAACACCACACATCTCTATATACATATATATGTATATTATGAAGATTGTAATATCCTATCTTTGCATGATCCCTAAGATCATATCAAATACAATATTATTTTGTTATCCAATATTTATCCTTCATCAATATAGGTGAAAGCGAAAGTTTATTAGCATATTGTTGCACCAAGTTCAATATATATCTATAAGAATTTTAAAAAAATTAAGTCTATACGGTGCATGAATCTTCTCTCTTTCCATCACATTCCTGATTAGATCAGGTTCAAAACTTTTTGGAATTTGATTGCCCCAATTGCAGTGAGACATCTTTTCTTTTGATGTTTCCCTATATACATTGTCTTTAAGTTTACTGGAGTATTTGATTCCAAGTGACTTATCCCTTCATGGGAGTCAAAGGTAAGTATCAGAAGTATCATAATGCAACTGAGTGTAATGCTAAGTGAAATTCTTAGAATTTTTTTTTATTTTTTTTTCTACATCACATCTGACTATCTAATTAAAGGATTTTAATCTTAAAAAAAGAATGATCAATAATGATTTTTTAAGAGTTTATGACAGATCATTATATAACCACTTTTAACTTCATAAAAGATGATATCTTTGTAGTGATTTTAAGATTATGGAGTATAATCTACATTATTCTTATTGATATGAGATTAACTCGATAACAACTCTAAATATGATAGTTTCAACCTCATTTCAATAATGTCTTGGTCTCTTCTAAAATCTCTACTTTTTTTTTATATATATTAAAGATATTGAATTAGGTCTATCAAAATAATGATATATTAAAATCTACACCTTTTTTAAGCATGATACATGGGCATAATAAAATCTAGAAGCAAACCATATACTTGAGGTCTCTTTGTCATTTTAATTGGCATGAAATTATTATGAGAATATCTTAAACTACATTTTGATAGGGTAATTTTTGGTATCCATTGTCATTATCATGAAATTTGTGTATTTATGACATTTCCCATTTACTTTCAATACTTTTTAAAAAAAATCAAGTCTTCATATATATTTAAGACCCATGGAATGAATTTTGAATCTTTAATCAACTAACTTTACTTCAATGTGTCACATGCCCTTCAAGTGGCCCTTCCAAATTACTTATTCTTAACTATATTAGTGCTTATGTTGCATTTAAAATGTCTCATACGAACTAGTAGGAATAAAGGGAAGGAACATCATGAATTATCTTAAATTATTTTTTTAGTATTTGATGAAGGATATGCATTATATTAACATTGAGGATATTCCTACTTGTACTATGTTTGATGTACGAATGATTTACTATCAAATTATCACAATGATCATCTATAGATAGAGGATAAAATATTTACCTATGAAATATAAAGGCTATTAAATATGCATAAGTAAATTAAAAAAAATCTCATTAGCATCCTTTTTTGGAGATCCAAGTGATTTGTTATTCTATTCTATATTTGATCCATTTTTTTTCAATCATACTATTTATAATGGGTGACTATCACCCTTATAAACTATCTGGGGAGCAAACCTAGAAAGTATAGCTCACCCATTGCCTATTTTTTTTATGGATCATTACTATATGTAGTAGTATTTCTATTGTTTAAACAAGACAAATAATTATTCGTGCTTATTCTCATGAAAATATATGTTGATTTCCTTGCATTGGATTATATTCTAGATTTATGATGAATATTATATGATCTTTGGCAAATGACAAAAAATTAATATTATGTTCTTTCTTTGCACCAAAAATGAATTTTATTACTATGTTACTAACTATATTGTTTCTTCTATGACGAGGTTATGCCTTCAAAACATATGGTGCAAGTGTTATTACATGGATGGTGCAATACTTTAATAAGAAGACTATCTTCTATGTGCCTTTGAATCAAATGGACAAAATATGAATGTAGCTCTTGAAGAATAAATATGGCCTTGAAGATTTATGGAAGAGGTCCATTTGGATACATATGAAAGTACTGTATTACTTGAAGTTACTTTACTCTTTCTAGAGAATATCATTTCTAAAGGTCAAAATGAACATTGAAGATCACTCACTCAAGTGAAAGCATTCTATAATAAAGGCACCTTGAAGATCATGGGCACCTCACTCAAGTGAAAGCATTCTATAATAAACACACTTTGAAGATCATGGGCACATGCTATATATTGAAATTTTAGCCATCACATTGAAATCCTTTATGTAGTGAGTGGCTTTAGGTGATGCCATTAAGGGGGAGTGTACATGACACCACCTAGTGGCTAAATCCTAGATGTAAGACCTAATAGGCATAATACCTTTAGGAATTATATGCTCCAAATTCAAATAATGCTTCGCCTTAGGTGATTCCATTGAGGGGGAGTGTGCATGTCAATGACACCACCTAGTGGCTAAATCCTAGTTTTTAAATCCTACGGGTAGGCATATGTCCTAATAGGTATGAAATAAGACCTATATAGGAATTAGTAAGTCCTTTAAGCCTGCATATAGGCATATGTAAGTCCTTTTTTTATTTTAAATACTGCAGGTAGGCATTAGTAAGTCCTATAGGCACATTTCTGCTTAAGTCTTATGGGCATATTGTAAATTCTTCTCCTTATAAATCTTCCACTTGTGAAAGCATTGTATTAAGTCCTGCAGGCACTATGTAATGAACCTGAGGAGAGGCTAATTTGAGGAGACTACGGCTCCAATATAATTTTTTAATACCTCATAGCATCATTTTTAAAACACCGGGATTATAAATTATGACAAGATGACTTTCATGTAGTCCGGAATGCATGATCTTCATGTTGGAATTTATTTGTGTCCCTATTTATCACTGTCAAAGAAGACCTACATTACTGGGGTACTTCATTTTTTCTTTTGTAGAAATTGACATGTGATCCCCTATTAACATTAAGGGGGAGTGTTAGAACATTATGATATTAGGGATCACATCCTTATAATATTTATATATAATGTTCTAATATAAGGTTATAGAACCTTATATATTATCTGCTTTATAAGCATATCCCATTTGAAATAATTATAATATAATAACTATTAGATTATTAATTATTTATGAGTGGGGGCTATTGAAAAGGTGTGACTAGTGAAGCCTCCTTTCCTCCTATATTTAAGGAGGTTCTCTCTCATTTGGGAGTGGTGAGAATTTGGAGCTTTATAGTGGGTTGTATCACTATGCATATGAGGTATTATTGGCCATGTGGAAGTACTGGAGGAGTGTCCCCAGGTTCATGTCTATTTTATGATAGACTATATTTGTAAGTGTTTTAATTAAATGATGCTTTACGGAGTTTTTAACCCAAAAGGGTTTTCCCCATGTATATCTTGTGCAATGTGTACATTTATGCATGTATGTTTCTCATTTCATTTACTTTATGATCTTTTTTATAATGATTAGTATCCTAGGATCCTAATTTCTAACACTTCTCCCCCATCATATTTTTTATTCTCCCCCTTTGACAGCAATGCCAAAGGTGCATATGCAACATCGGTCATCAAATTTGTTGTTGTTGTCTTCAACATCTCTGCAAACTTCATCTAAGTTGCTCCCCCTGCGGAGTAGCCAACATTTCATCAATCCATGGTGAAAATTTTTCAATAAGCATACTGGATTGATGCATCTCTTGCATCCTATTTTTTCTTAAGTAGGGGTTTGACCCCTAATTTACCTCTGAGGTACTCAAAGGTAGTCTTTGGCAATGGTTTTGTGAAAATGTCTTCTAGCTACTCTTTGCTTGTCACATACTCCATTCTGACTTGTTTTTCCTGTACTATCTCCCTCATAAAGTGATATTTCAATTCTATGTGTTTAGTTCTTGCATGCAATACAGGATTTTTTGAAATATTAATTGCACTTGTGTTGTCACAATAAATAGTTATCGGTTCAGATAGATCAAGTTTAAAACCTTCTAACACATGTCTCATCCAAATTGTCTATGTGCAATTCATTGATGCTGCAACATACTTTGCCTCTGCTATTGACTGTGAAACACAAGTTTGCTTCTTACTTGTCCAAGCAACCAATCTACCTCCAAGAAGAAAATCTACACCGGTAGTGCTTTTTCAGTCATCAACATTGCCTGCCCAATCTACATCAGTAAACACTTCCAAAGAAAAATCATTTTTATAAGGATACCATAAGCCATAATCCATTGTGCCTTTCAAGTACTGAAATATCCTTTTCACCACTACCAAGTGAATCTCCTTGGGATCCTTCTGAAATCTAGCAACCAAGCCAACAACATGTGCAATATCATGCCTACTGCGAACAACGTAATCCAACTTACCAATCATGGACCTATATTATTTTTCATCAACAGAGGGTGAATCATCATGTTTAGACAATTTACAACCCGTCACCATCGGAGTACTAACTGGTTTACAATCCTCCATGCCAAAAAATTTCAACACTTCCTTTACATACTTACTCTGATAGATAAATATTCCACCATCCAATTGTTGGACCTGCAAGTCAATGAAAAACTTAATCTCACCAATAAGAGACATCTCATATTTTTTTCTTCATCTCCTCAGCAAAAGCCATACATAAATCATCATCACCTCAAAAAATTATTTCATCTACAAATACTTCAGCTATCAACACTCTATCTCCATCAATCTTAAGATATATGTTACTATCCTCACTAGTACGCTGGAATCCTATCTTGATCAGGTGTGCATGTAATCTTTCATATCATCATGTTGGTGTCTGCTTCAATCCATACAGTTCCTTGTGTAACTTTCAAACCATATCTTTATCCTCAGACAAAGAAAATCCATCTGGTTGTTCTATGTACACTTCTTCCTCAAGGATGCCATTAAGAAAAGAAGATTTAACATCCATCTAGTAGACCTTAAAGCTTTTAAATGCAGCATAAGCAAGTAACATTCTTACTCCTACCAATCTTGCCACCAGTGCAAATGTTTCCCCATTAGCTTCTCCTTCTTCTTGTGCATAGCCTTTGCATACCAACCTTGCTTTATTCCTCACAACCTTGCCTTCTTCATTCAACTTGTTTCTAAAGACCCATTTAGTGCCAATCACATTCTTGTCTTCCGGTCTGGGAAAAAGTGTCCATGTCTTTTTCTTCTCTATCTGATCCAATTCCTTATTCACAACATTAATCCAATCATCATCCTTCAATGCCTCTCTTACTGTTTTAGGCTCAATAGTTGAAATAAGACAAGAGTTATCTCTGATTTTCCTTCTTGTTTGTACACCAGCATTTTTATCTCCAATAATTTGGTTTTTTGAATGAGTCAGTCTGACATATATTGGTATTACCAGTTCTGGTGTTGTGCCTTTTGCTTCATGTTCTTCATCTT